>NC_091977.1:413559647-413867209 GCF_044704955.1 Pristiophorus japonicus
CGTCTCCTTCCCTTCCCCTCCCCCCCCCGTCTCCTTCCCTTCCCCTCCCCCCCCCGTCTCCTTCCCTTCCCGAAACACAGACACTGACAGACAGAGAATGCGAGACACACTGGGGGCGGGGGCATCCCAGCACGCTGTTGGAGGGCTCCCGGTGCTGCAGTCGGTAAAGAGAAATTTTTTTTTGATTGATTTGTTGATGTATTTATCATTTATTATTGATGATGGCTCTTTATTTGTAAAACTGAAGTGTTTAATGTTTGTAAACTTCCCTTTAAACCCCCCCCCCCTCCATTCCCTTCGCCTGATTTGTAACCTACGCCTGATTTTCTAAAGTGTAGACAAGGTTTTTTCGAGCGTACAAAAATCTTCACTTACTCCATTCGAAGTTAGTTTGGAGTAAGTTTTCACTGCCGAAACTTTGAAAACAGGCGTAAGTGGCCGGACACGCCCCCTTTTGAAAAGAAAATTCTGTTCCGAAGTGAAACTGTTCTAACTGACTCGAACTGGAGTAAATTAAATGACGAGAATTCCAATTTCTCAGATATTCCGTTCTACACCAGTTGCTCCTAAAAAATCAGGAGCAAATCATGTGGAAACTTAGGGCCATAATGTGGATAAATGTGAGGTTATCCACTTTTGTGGTAAAAACACAGAGACAGACTATTATCTGAATGGTGACAGATTAGGAAAAGGGAAGGTGCAACGAGACCTGGGTGTCATGGTACATCAGTCATTGAAGGTTGGCATGCAGGTACAGCAGGCGGTTAAGAAAGCAAATGGCATGTTGGCCTTCATAGCGAGGGGATTTGAGTACAGGGGCGGGGAGGTGTTACTACAGTTGTACAGGGCCTTGGTGAGGCCACACCTGGAGTATTGTGTACAGTTTTGGTCTCCTAACTTAAGGAAGGACATTCTTGCTATTGAGGGAGTGCAGCGAAGGTTCACCAGACTGATTCCCGGGATGGCGGGACTGACATATCAAGAAAGACTGGATCAACTGGGCTTGTATTCACTGGAGTTAAGAAGAATAAGAGGGGATCTCATAGAAACGTTTAAAATTCTGATGGGTTTAGACAGGTTAGATGCAGGAAGAATGTTAAAATGTTGGGGAAGTCCAGAACCAGGGGTCACAGTCTAAGGATAAGGGGTAAGCCATTTAGGACCGAGATGAGGAGAAACTTCTTCACCCAGAGAGTGGTGAACCTGTGGAATTCTCTACCACAGAAAGTTGTTGAGGCCAATTCACTAAATATATTCAAAAAGGAGTTAGATGTAGTCCTTACTACTAGGGGGATCAAGGGGTATGGCGAAGAGCAGGAATGGGGTACTGAAGTTGCATGTTCAGCCATGAACTCATTGAATGGCGGTGCAGGCTCGAAGAGCCGAATGTCCTACTCCTGCACCTATTTTCTATCTTTCTACCTAATTGCAGCGACTTCCTTATTATACTCCAACCCCCTTGCAGTAAAGGCTAACATATTATTTGCCTTCCTAATTGCTTGCTGTATTGTCATGTTAATTTTCTGTGATATGTGTACAAGAACACCTAAATTCCTCTGAATATCAATATTTACTAGTTTCTCACCTTTTTTAAAAAAAAAAAATATTCTGCACTTCTATTCTTCCTACCAATGTGGATAATTTCACATTTCCCCACATTATGCTCCTTGCCCAATCACTTAATCTGTCTATATCCCTTTGCAGCCTCTTTGCGATCTCCTCACAGCTTACTTTCCCACCTAGCTTTGTATCGTCTGCAAAATTGGATATATTCTACTCAGTCCCCTCATCTAAGTCATTGATATAGTTGTAAATAGCTGAGGCTCAAGCACTGATCCTTGCGGCACTTCACTCGTTACAACCTGCTAACCTGAAAATGACCAATTTGTTCCTACTGTCTGTTTTATGTCTGTGAACCAATCCTCAATCCATGCTAATATACTGGGCTCAAAATTGCCCAGGAGTTGCTGTTTTTTTTTTGGAGCAACTTAATTATTGTGGAGTATCTTTAAAAAAAAAACCCATTTTGCACATTCAATTTGCGCCAGTATAAGTGAGTTAGTTAGGTTTTTTAAAATTTAGTTTAGTTTTTTTTCAAAAGGGGGCGTAACCAGCCACCTACACCTGTTTTGGCCATTTAGGTCACTTTGGACAGCCAACAGTTACTCCAAACTAACTTAGGCTAGCGTATGTGGCCAGAAAACCCTTGCAGAGAATTAAGAAATCAGCACAGGTCGGTACTTAATGACTTGACTAAAGAATGTGAATAGGATCAAACCGCTATACAGGACATCATATGACAAACTTCGTAAAGTTAATTTACTATACAACAGAAGCATTCATGGAAGCTTAAACCACAAAAGTAAAAGAAGTAAAGAGACTAAACATTTACATAATTTTTTCAAAGTATCCAAATAAAAAATAGAAGTACCTCATGTTCTTATGCAGGAAAGTATTTTCATTAACAGGGTTAAGGAAAGTCTTGAGTAAGCTCATTAAAATTACTGGCTACAGAGTTATGATTCCTCCCCCCCCCACCCCCCCTCCCAGGATCAAAACGCTCCCCTACCCCCCGCCCCCGGATCAAAACTTCCCCCCCCCCCCGATCAAACTTTTGAAGATGGATTTCAAAATAGACAATTCTACCTGAACCGTTGCATGGCAATGTCCTCAAGTCTTCAAATTGTGTGCAGAATATTGACATAAAGTGGCAATAATGCAGGCAGCCAACAAAAGAACCAAGTGCTTTAGAAGAAGGCAGGCTTCTCTCGTTACTGTGCGGCAGGCCATTCAGCCCGGGATAGGGGCGGGACGCATCAGGTCCCATGCTGCAGCACGCATCATCATCATCATCATCATCATCATCGGCAGGAGCTACTGCACATGTGCGAACGCTCTAATGCGCATGCGGACAGCTGCTGGCACTGTTTTTCACGCAGAGCCCTAGCTCCGTCCCCCCAATCGACTGGCCATGCCGCGCCAAACCCCTGGAGAGTCAACAAAGCGGCCAGAATCCGGGGAAATCTTTTTGCTGCTGTTTTCAGCCTACAGAGTCGCCGCATCTCTGGTGAGTGCGCTGAAAATTTTGGGTGGGCCAAATTTGGGTCCATTAACCCCAATCCCATGAGCCCTAATCTTGTGTAACAACCTCTTATGTGGCACCTTATCAAATGCCTTATGAAAATTCAGATTACTGACCTGAATTCTGAGTTATATTTCTGCTTTTACATCATTGTGCACCTTAAAATGCTTTGCATCAATGCACAAATGGTAATAAATCTGGCCCATGAACAATTTTAGATTTGTTACATTATTTTACCTGCAGTGTATTGTAGGATAAATACATGTACATATTGAATACTGCTTGCTAAGCGCTCAGACAAAATGCCTGTGTGTTGTAATAGCTGCTTTTCAGTTTTGTACATGTTTCTAGTGGATTTCTATAATGCACTGACCCATTCTGTACTTCACATGATTTTATTCCTTTGTTATATTCACTGGTTTTGGTTTCCTTCATTTAACAGCGATTAATGTAAATAATCTAGAAAGTTTTGTTATACTAAAATACAATGGATTGTCAATACAATTTTCAAAAATATCTGTTATATTCTCTTCCACCTTTAGTAATACTTGGTACATTGTAATTTTTAGTGAAAACAATCGGTTACAGTCCATTTAGTAATTCTGAGGGTTAAATGTTTTCAGACCTATAAAGCATTCCTTCCTGCAATGATTGCCAGCAACCATGGCCATCTGGTTAGCATTTCCAGTTCGGCGGGACTGTTTCCAGTCAACGGATTGGCAGGTAAGAATAACTTCTGTGGTTTCTGGAGAATTTGTGTATTCATAATATTTAGATTAAGTGTGGTATATTTCGAGGCAGGATATGTTTAAACTTTGAATTGCTGTTTTCTACATTTCAGTTTGTGCATATTTTCAAGGTATTTAATATCAATGAGTGACACTCCTTTTACATTTCGTACAGAAGTGTGGGTGTTCTACTTTTATAATTACAGGAGCATTACACCATGTAACGCAGGCAAAGATTTTGCTCAACGGTGAAAGAGTGTGCTCGCCTTCATCTTGCTGGTAGCTGGCCAGAGACTTTTCATGAGCTTGTCAGTTTAGATTTCCTCTAATCCGGCAGCTTTTCCAGCATGGCACCCTCTACAGGTGATCTGTGGCATCTGTGAACAGCAAAAGAAACAGCGAGGCTCTTCAACCAATCAGATTGAAGTATCCTTGTCGAGACATGCAGAGTCTGAACCAGGAAATATAAATTGGATTTAAGTGATGAAAAGAAAGCAAAATAAAGATTGGGAAGTACGAATGGGATTAAAGAAGAGCGGGATTATGTGCAGAAACATTTTTGTGTCCTTCTACGCATGCATGCCGTGGACTCCACCCCTTTTTGAGCATGCACAGTATGATATGAGGGAGACGGAAGTGGTTTCGAACCACGTTGCTGAGCCTGGAGATGCCGCTCGAGCCTGAGCCTGCTCCGAGGGCTTTTGGGTTATCGTTTGCAAATCAAAGACTATACTAAAGGAGCCTCCAGGACTTTTGCCTGCAATATCGCTGCGATTATCTACACACATATTTTTGTGGCCTAGAGATACTGTGGGGGGGGAGGAAAGAGAGAGAGAACGAGACTCCACATTTGTAAAATTAATTTTTCAGCGCCAGAGATCTTGTTCAGCAGTAATTATCACTTATCACGTCATTAAAAACTCACTTTTGACTGCACCAGCCCTAACTTTCAGCCGATTTTAGTGCAGAACTAGTTGGTAACTACAGCAAGTTCACGCCATTGCAGTCATTTCAATACCGAGTCAATTAGGACTGCAACAGCACACCCTGTGGTGAAGCAGGGTATCACTCACAGCCGCTTCTGGGGGCCAAGTTTCCGCCCTCTGGAAAAATGGCGCATCTCGATAAGGTGCACCGACTTTCAGGAAGAAAAAGGGTGCCAAAAAGTTACCTTGTGATTCTCCGGTCTCCTCAGGACGTTTTCGGCCTCGGCGTGGTACAGCACAGCACAAGGGGTCGGGGGCGGAGCCAGGTCCTGGCGCTGAAAACAGTGATGGGACCTCTGCACAGGCGCGCTAGAGTGTGCGCACATGTGCAGTAGCTCCAGGCCCCCGAGGCTGCGTGGGAGGGGCCCGACCCTAGCCCTGGCCAAATGGGCTTACTGGGCGAAGATCGGACTGGACCTCCCTCCCGTTCAGCTCTCTCTTCCCACGCCTGCCCCCCCATTCAGCCTTCTCACCACCTTCCTCTTCTTTTCCCCCCTTCCTCTTCTCTTTTCCCCCCTTCCTCTTCTCTTTTCCCCACCCCCCCCTCCCCCCTCCCCCTTCTCCCTCCCCGTCGGCGGCTGGGCCCGCCTGCCTGGCATCTCGCTGGGGACAGGCCCCGCCCGAAGTGCCGGCGGCAGCCCAGCCCTTTCAGCCTCTCTCTCTCTCTCTCTCTCTCTCTCTCTCTCTCTCTCTCTCTCTCTCGTCATCCTCTCTCTCCCTCCCTCCCCCCCTCGCTGTCGGAGACGGAGAGAGAGACACTGACGGAGGGGGAGGGGTGGGGGGGGGAACCATCCCAGCATGCTGTTGGAGGGCTCCCGGTGCTGCAGTAGGTGAGTAGGAATCATTTTTTATTTTTTTTTTAATTATTTTTTATATTTTATTAATTTTTCTTGATTGCTTTATTGATTTATTTATCAGTTAGTATTGATGATGGCTCTTTATTTGTAAAAGTGAAGTGTTTAATGCTTGTAAACTTCCCTCCCCCGATCTTTCGTTCCCTACGCCTGATTTATAAGTGTAGGCAAGGTTTTCTGAGCGTATAAAAATCTACACTTACTTCATTCTAAGTTAGTTTGGAGTAAGTTTTTTCTGCTTAAACTTGCAAAACAGGCGTAAGTGGCTGGATACGCCTCCTTTTGAAAAAAAAATCTGTTCTAAAATGAAACTATTCTAACTGACTAGAACTGGGGCAAACTAAATGCCGAGAATTGCAATTTCTAAGATGCTCCATTCTAAATTTGTTGCTCCAAAAAAATAGGAGCAACTCAGGCCGAAACTTGAGCTCTGGATTTCCGCAATTAACTGCATATCTGCGTACTCCAGAAGTTGCTGTCAGATTTCCACCATTATAATGGTGAGCGCTAATACCCTCGCTGTTCTCCTCGTAAATTCCGGACCACGGTGTATTAAAGCCGCACAGCCTGAGGTTAATCAGAGATGAATTGCTATTTACAGGTTGGAAATTTCCAAAGCAAACAATATAAAATGACAACCTTTTTTCAGTACTTTTGATATCTGAAGTATGATTGAAACTCTCAAAACGTTGTATAGACAGTGCAAGAAGCATTTAAGGATTAGTGCTTTGTTCAATGATGCAGAATCAATTTGGAGCATGTACATGTCAAGTCCGATGCCGAGTTGAAGTTCTCCTCCATTCTGCTCTCCTCAAACAGTGTGTTAAAGTCAACCTGCAAGGAGCCCTTTTGACTGCACAAATGTGAATATATCCATATCTCTCTTAAGCCTTTCTTATGGCCTTTGAGTGAGATTGCCATCTGGTGCCAAGTTGTGGGTATGCTTGGCAACTACAGAAACTGGGTTGAAACTCTTCATTTAGGAACCTTGCAGTCTAGAACAAGAGGAGAATTTCATCCTATCAACCTCGGCTGGTGAGTTGCCAGCCCACTATCCAGTCCATAAAAATAAATAATTAATTTGTGACTTTTTTTGTTTTTGGATGGTTTGCTCATGTTTAAAAGCAAAATAATAGGGGTCGGGGTGGGTGGAAGAGAATTTCCAGTAGCTAGTGATGCATCTGACATGAAGGAAGATGGTTGTGGTTGTTGAATGACAATTATCTCAGCCCCAGGACATTACTGCAGGAGTTTCTTAAGGCAACTTCCTATGCTGAATGATCTTCAGCTGCATCATGAATGACCTTTCCTCCATCATAAGGTTCAGCTCCATTTGCAATTCCACAGATAATAAAGCAGTTCATGCCCGCATGCAGCAAAAACTAGACAACATCCAAGCTTGGGCTGATAAATGGCTAATGAACATTTGCATCACAAGTGTCGGGCAATGAGCATCTCCAACAAGAGAGAATCTAATTACCTCCCCTTGATATTTAATGGCATTACCATTGCCAAATCCCCTGCCATCAATGGTGGTCACCATTTACCAGAAACTGAACGGAACCAGCCCACTTAAATGCCGTGGCTACTAAAGCAGGTCAGATGCTGAGTATTCTGCAGCGAGTGGCTCACTTGCTGACTTCCAAAAGCTTCTCTACCACCTACAGCGCACAAGTCAGGGATGTGATAGAATACTCTTCTTGCCTGGATCAGTGCAGCTCCAACAACACTCAAGGTAAGTGCAATACTATCCAGGACAAAGCAGTCTGCTTAATCGTCACTCCATCACCACTTTAAACATCCACTCCCTCCATTGCCAGTGCACCGTGACTGAGTGTGTAGCAAGTTGGGATGGTGTGTAACTTGATGGTGATGGTGCTCCCATGCACCTGCTGCCCTTGTCCTTCTAGGTGATGGAGTTTGCGGGTTTGGGAAGTGCTGCCAAAGAAGCCATGGCAAGTTGCTGCAATGCATCTTGTAGATGGTATACATTGTAGCCACGGTATACCATGTTAATATATTGGTGCAGAAATAGTGTTCTGCAGAATTTTTTTTATATATATATAAATATATAACTAGGTCATACGGACACTTGAGCCTGCTCCGCCATTCAATAAGATCATGGCTGACCTTTGATCTCAACTCCACATCCCCGCCCAATCCCCATATTCCTTGATTCCCCTAGAGTCCAAAAATCTATCTCTCAGCCTTGAATATACTCAACTATTCAGTATCCACAGCTCTTTGGGGTAGAGAATTCCAACAACGCACAACCCTCAGAGAAGAAATTGCACCAAATCCCTGTACAATTGTCGCAAAACTTCCTTATCCTTGCAATAAAGGCAAACATGCTATTTTCAATCCTAATTGCTTGCTGTACCTGCATGCTAACTCTGTTTCTAATATGAGGACACCTAAATCTCTCTCAACACCGCTTTTAATAGTTTCTCACCATTTAAAAAAAAAAACATTTTTTCTATTCTTCCGACTAAAGTGAATAACCTCACATTTCTACATTATACTCCATCTCCGACCTTTGCCCACTCACTTAACCTATATCGCTTTGCAGGCTCTTCGTGTCCTCTTCACAACTTACTTTCCCACCTCGCTATGTATCATCAGCAAACTTGGATCCATTACACTCTGTCCCTTCATCCAAGTCATTGATATAGATTGTAAATAGCTGGGGCCCCAAATACTGATCGTTGCAGCACCCCACTACTTACAGCCTTCCAACCTGAAAATGACAGTTTAACCCTACTCTCTGTTTTCTGTCCCTTAACCAATCCTCCATCCATGCTAATATATTATCTCCAACCCCATGAGTCCTTACCTTGTATTACAAACTTTTATGTGGCACCTTATCGAATGCGTTTTGGTAATCCAAACATACTACAGCCACAGGTTCCCCATTAAAAAAAAATGCTATTTAAATTTGTCAAAAACTATTTCCCCCTCATAAAACCATGTTGACTCTGCCTAATCATATAATTTTCTAAGTGCCCTGTTATCACTTCTTTAATAATGGATTCTCGCATTTTCCCGATGACTGATGTCAGGCTTACTAGCGTGCGGTTCCTTGTTTTCTCTACTTTCTTGAGGCTACATTTGCTACCTTCTAATCCACTGGGACCATTCTAGAATCTAGTGAATTTTGGAAGATCATAACCAAAGAATCCACTATCTCTGCAGCCACCTCTTTTAGAACCCTAGGATGCAGGCCATCCAGGGGATTTTTCAGCTTTTAGTCCCTTTAGTTTCTCAAGTACTTTTTCTCTACTGATATTAATTACTTTAAGTTCCTCACTCTTATTAGCCCTTTGGTTCCCTACTATTTTTCGTCTGCTTTTTGTGTCTTCTACTGTGAAGACAGATACAAAATATTTGTTTAAAGTCTCTGCCATTTCCTTATTCCCCATTATAATTTCTCCTGTCTCAGACTCGAAGGGACCAACATTTACTTTTGCTACTCTCTTCCTTTTTACATACTTGTAAAAACTCTTTCAATCTATTTTTAGATGTCTTACTAGTTTACTCTCATTCTATTACTCACTCTTTTCTCCCTATTTATCAATTTTTTAGTCATCCTTTGCTGGTTTCTAAATTTTCCCAATCCTCAGGCTTACTATTTTTTGCAACATTTTAATCCTCTTCTTTTAATCTAATACTATCATTAACTAATTCAGTTAGCCACAGATGGATCACTTTTTTTCCTGTGGAGTATTTATTTCTCAATGGAATGTATATTCGTAAAAATTTTGGAATATTTCTTTAAATGTTTGCCACTCATCAACATCATCGTAGGCAGTCTCTTGGAATCAAGGAAGTCTTGCTTCCACTCTTAAAATGAGTCCGAAGGTGGCTGAACAGTCCAATACGAGAACCACAGACCCTGTGACAGGTGGGACAGATAGTCTTTTGAGGGAAAGGGCAGGTGGTACAGGTTTGCCGCAAGCGCTTTCCGCTGCCTGCGCTTGATTTCTGCATGCTCTCGGCGATGAGACTCGAGGTGCTCAACACCCTCCCGGATGCACTTCCTCCACTTAGGGCAATCTTTGGCTAGGGACTCCCAGGTGTCAGTGGAGATTTTGCACTTTATCAGGGAGGCTTTGAGGGTGCCCTTGTAACTTTTCCTCTGCCCACCTTTGGCTCGTTTGCCGTGAAGGAGTTCCGAGTAGAGCACTTGCTTTGGGAGTCTCATGTCTGGCATGCGAACAATGTGGCCTGCTTGAGTTTTCCACTGCTTAGCTACCATCATACATAAGAACATAAGAATTAGGAACAGGAGTAGGCCATCTAGCCCCTCAAGCATGCTCCGCCATTCAACAAGATCATGGCTGATCTGGCCGTGGACTCAGCTCCACTTACCCGCCCACTCCCCATAACCCTTAATTCCCTTATTGGTTAAAAATCTATCTTATCTGTGATTTGAATACATTCAATGAGCTAGCCTCAACTGCTTCCTTGGGCAGAGAATTCCACAGATTCACAACCCTCTGGGAGAAGAAATTCCTTCTCAACTTGGTTTTAAATTGGCTCCCCCGTATTTTGAGGCTGTGCCCCCTAGTTCTAGTCTCCCTGACCAGTGAAAACAACCTCTCTGCCTCTATCTTGTCTATTCCTTTCATTATTTTAAATGTTTCTATAAGATCATCCCTCATCCTTCTGAACTCCAACGAGTAAAGACTCAGTCTACTCAATCTATCATCATAAGATTATCCCCTCATCTCCGGAATCAGCCTAGTGAATCGTCTCTGTACCCCCTCCAAAGCCAGTATATCCTTCCTTAAGTAAGGTGACCAAAACTGCACGCAGTACTCCAGGTGCGGCCTCACCAATACCCTGTACAGTTGCAGCAGGACCTCCCTGCTTTGTACTCCATCCCTCTCACAATGAAGGACAACATTCCATTCGCCTTCCTGATTACCTGCTGCACCTGCAAACTAACTTTGGGATTCATTCACAAGGACCCCCAGGTCCCTCTACACCGCAGCATGTTGTAATTTCTCCCCATTCAAATAATAATCCCTTTTACTGTTTTTTTCCCAAGGTGGATGACCTCACATTTTCCGTCATTGTATTCCATCTGCCAAACCTTAGCCCATTCGCTTAACCTATCTAAATCTCTCTATGTCCTCTACACAACCTGCTTTCCCACTAATCTTTGTGTCATCTGCAAATTTTGTTACACTACACTCTGTCCCCTCTTCCAGGTCATCTATGTATATTGTAAACAGTTGTGGTCCCAGCACCGATCCCTGTGGCACACCACTCACCACCGATTTCCAACCCGAAAAGGACCCATTTATCGCGACTCTCTGCTTTCTGTTAGCCAGCCAATTCTCTATCCATGCTAATACATTTCCTCCGACTCCGCGTACCTTTATCTTCTGCAGTAACCTTTTGTGTGGCACCTTATCGAATGCCTTTTGGAAATCTAAATAAACCACATCCATCGGTACACCTCTATCCACCATGCTCGTTATATCCTCAAAGAATTCCAGTAAATTAGTTAAACATGATTTCCCCTTCATGAATCCATGTTGCGTCTGCTTGATTGCACTATTCCTATCTCGATGTCCTGCTATTTCTTCCTTAATGATAATTTCAAGCATTTTTCCCACTACAGATGTTAAACTAACCGGCTTATAGTTACCTGCCTTTTGTCTACCCCCTTTTTTTTTTTTAAACAGAGGCATTACATTAGCTGCTTTCCAATCCGCTGGTACCTCCCCAGAGTCCAGAGAATTTTGGTAGATTATAACGAATGCATCTGCTATAACTTCCGCCATCTCTTTTAATACCCTGGGATGCACTTTATCAGGACCAGGGGACTTGTCTACCTTGAGTCCCATTAGCCTGTCCAGCACTAGCTCCCTAGTGATAGTGATTGTCTCCAGGTCCTCCCTTCCCACATTCCCGTGACCAGCAATTTTTGGCATGGTTTTTGTGTCTTGCACTGTGAAGACCGAAGCAAAATAATTGTTTGAGGTCCCAGCCATTTCCACATTTCCCATTATTAAATCCCCCTTCTCATCTTCTGAGGGACCAACATTTACTTCAGTCACTCTCTTCCGTTTTATGTATCGGTAAAAGCTTTTACTATCTGTTTTTATGTTTTGCGCAAGTTTACTTTCATAATCTATCTTTCCTTTATTGCTTTCTTCGTCATTCTTTGCTGTCATTTAAAATTTTACCAATCTTCTAGTTTCCCCACTAACCTTGGCCACCTTATACACATTGGTTTTTAATTTGATACTCTCCTTTTATTTCCTTGGTTATCCACGGCTGGTTATCCCTTCTCTTACTGCCCTTTTTCACTGGAATATATTTTTGTTGAGCACTATGAAAGAGCTCCTTAAAAGTCCTCCACTGTTCCTCAATTGTGCCACTGTTTAGTCTGTGTTCCCAGTCTACTTTAGCTAACTCTGCCCTCATCCCACTGTAGTCCCCTTTGTTTAAGCATAGTACACTCGTTTGAGACACTACTTCCTCAGCCTCAATCTATATTACAAATTCAGCCGAGAGGATCTTTTACTAGGAGATCGTTTATTATTCCTGTCTCATTACACAGGACCAGATCTAAGATAACTTGCTCCCTTGTAGGTTCTGTAACATACTGTTCTAAGAAACAATCCCGTATGCATTCTATGAATTCCTCCTCCAGGCTACCCCGTGCGATTTGATTTGACCAATCGATATGTAGGTTAAAATCCGCCATGATTACTGCCGTTCCTTTTTCACATGCCTCTATTATTCCGTGATTATTGTCCGCCCCACTGTTACCTTTTAATCTAATTTCCCAATCTACCTTAGCCCATTCGCCCCTCATAAATATGTAATTGGCTTTATTTAAGTTGAAGACTCCGTTTTCAGATTTGAGTATGGCACTCTCAATCTCAATGTGAAATTTTATCATATATGATCACTCTTCCCCAGATGATTTCTAACCCTGACTCATTACACAATACAAGATCCAAATTTCCCTGGTTGGCTTCACGATGTATTGTTCTCGGAAACTGTCTCAAATGTATTCTATGAACTTGTCCTCCAGACTATCTTTGCCAATTTGATTTGCCCAGTCTAAATGAAGTCCCCCATGATTATTGCATTACCTTTGTTACAAGCTCCTATTATTTCTTGATTAATATTCTGTCCAATAATGTCGCTACTATTAGGGAGCCTATAAACTGCTCCCACCAGTGTTTTCTGCCATCGTGATTCTACTTCCTGATCTTCTGAGCCAAGATCCTTTCACAACTGTCCTTATGTCATCTTTTATTATCAGGGCTACCTTGCCTCTTTTGCCATTCTGCCTATCTTTTCAAAATGTCAAGTACCCTGGAATATTTAGTTACAAATCTTGGTCACCTTACAACCACGTCTCTGTAATGGCTATTAGATCAAACCCACTTATCTCTATTCGTGCCACAAATTTGTCTAGCTTGTTATGTCACACTCTGCTTATCTTTACCCAACTCGCTACGCTGCTCCATTGCCTCGACTTTTCTCTTAAATTTCTAAATTACACATTCTCCCCCCTCCACCCCCCCCATATTTTATTTTAAAGCACTATCTACAGCCCTAGTTATTCGATTCGCCAGGACACTGGTCCCAGCCCAGTTTAAATGGAGCCATCCCATTGGTACAGCTTCCTTTTTCCCTAGTACTGGTGGGAGTTCCCCATGGAACAAAAACCTTTCTTTCAACCATTCTTTTAGCCACACATTTAACGCTCTTGAACCTATGCCAATTTGCGTGTGACTCGGGTATCAATCCAGAGATTGAAACCTTTGAGGTTCTGCATTTTAATATTGACCTAACTCCTCAAACTCTGTCATCAGAACTTCATTCCTAGTCCTACCTAAATCATTGGTTCCTACATGGACCATGACAACTGGATCCTCCCACTCCAACTTCTCCAGCCGCAAGGAAATATTCTTAACCCTGGTAAGCAACACAGCCGTCAGAATTTCTGGTCTCAGCTGCAGAGAACAGTATCTATCCCCCTGACTATACCATCCCGTGCCACTACAATATTCCTTTTCACACCGCCTACACCGCCCCCTCCCCCCTCCCAGCCACCAGTTGAATGGCCTCTCGTACGAAAGTGCCATGGTCAGTTTGCTCTTCTATTCATCTACACAGATAGCAAGAACCTGTTGGATAAGGGCAAAGGCTGAAGCTCCTCCAGCACTGCACCTGGGGTTCTCTTGCCTGCCTGAGTCACAGTCACAGTCAACACCCTCTTCTCCCTGACCTGTACCATGACCTAACCTACGGGGTGTGACTGTCTCCTGGATCAAAGTGTCCAGGTAACTCTTTCCCCCTCCTGATTCCCTGCAATGTTTGCACCTCAGACTCCAGCTCAACAATCCTGAGCTGAAGTTTCTCGAGATACAGACACTTGATGCAGACTTGGTCGTCCAGGAGCGTAATGCTTTCCATAAACTCCCACATGCTGCAGTTGCCGCACACCACCTGCATTGCCATCCATATATAACCTGATTTGATTTATTTATTTAATTAACTTGCCAAATAGTTTAGTTTTTTTAACTAATTACTAGATCTAGTTTAAGTTATAGGTAGATTCAATTAAATATTACATGGAACACATGTATTGGAGCCACAAAAAGCAGCACCTGCTTTCCCCTCTGCGCCGAATTCCTACTCTCTCCAAATTCCCAACTTTAAACGCTCTGTTTTAAGTGCACTCTGTTTAAGACCACTCTTGATGGGGTAAGTTGAAGTACAGTCGGAGGTGGCTCGTGTGGAGCATAAACACCAGCATAGATCAGTAGGGCCGAATGGCCTGTTTCTATACTGTAAGTTCTATAGAATTACTTGCTAATTTTTCTACTGACATTATTATGAAGTAATCACTCTGATTTACACTTTTGTTGCTTCATTAATATAGTCCACAAAAAAAGCATACCTGCCATCTGACTTGGTTCCTTTTTAATGGATCTCACTTGTATTCATTGCTCTACTCTCAAGAAAATTTTGAATTCTCTAACTTGATGCAGCATATTTGCAAATGGCCCAGCACCATGTTTTATATATATTGGTCCTATTGGAACCTAAATTCAAATTTTAATTGGTAGTCAGTTAAGAGCAAATTATGGCTCCAATCAAGTTGCACAGGGTGCTGAAGGTGCGAGTACAAAGTAATACCACTGCTTAAAGGAAGGAGATTGAAATACAATGTGTGATTTGCATGCAACTAAAAATTCTAATATATTGAATATCATTGCTATGTGTGTTAGTAATAATTTGAAACTTCACACTTTTTTAAATTCTGAAACCAGAAAATAAATGATGTTTGTAGTATGCAACAATTTCTCATATCTGCTTAATGTGAGGTTACTATAATCATCATCTAGTTTATCTCAAGGTATTGAGGGATAATGATGGGGAGAGAGTAAACCGTAAAAGCATGCATGCATTATTATATATCTATGATGTAGTCATGCTTTTATGCTACATTGGGCTCGACTTATTTCAGTCACTGAAATTAAATGTTAATCCATTTAAATGTCTTTAAACTGTCCTATTATTCTAAACACAACTGACTTCTGTCTTACTGGCATTGCTTCTCATGTACCTTTGGTGAAATGGTGTCTTTCTTTTACAGATTATTGTTCAAGCAAGTTTGGAGCAATTGGTTTTGCGGAGTCTATTGCACTAGAAATGCTAGTTTTAGGAAAAAATGGTATCAAGACTACCATCGTTTGCCCATACTTCATAAACACTGGCATGTTTGATGGCTGTAAAACCAAGTAGGTAGACATGTTAATTCATTAAATGTGACATCTCAACTTTCAACTTTATTCACTCAAGCTTGAAATGTATTGGTAGAATGCATTATTTAAATCCTACAGTCTTGAAATGTTAGTAATGTGGCATTTTGATTCATTTATAGTCATTTTGTAGTGAATATTTCAGTCCTAATAGAGAATCTGAATTGTACCAAGTGAAGATATTGTGACTCCCAATGCATGGGATAATTCTAAATGTTCAAGGCAAGTGACATAACCAGGGGACTACACAATGAGCATATTCCATTTAGTACAGTACAGGAGCTAGGAAACAAATGTAGGCAATAAAAGGAGTAATATGGGTGATGAGGGATAAAAAAGGTTGCATTGTTTAAAATTACAGAAATGATTTAAAGACAGGAATGAATATAGCAAAAAGGTGAAGAAAATAAATGGATTAGGAGCGACAAGATAATGGGCTCAATTTTCTCCAGTTAGCTACGCCGTTTTTTTTGGCCTAAATTTAAAATATCCAAATTTCCCCAAAGTTTCTGTGCTAGCGTAACTCAGTAACGATTTTTTTAGGTTAATTTTTTATTGTGTCATGGGGCGTAACCTGATGTCTGCACCAGTTTTTCAGATTTATGCAAGTTTGGCCAACTTGCATCTCTCCTAGGACGGCGTATGTGACCACTCCCAAAAAAAAAACCTTCTGGGCACTTAAGAAAAACCAGCACACATTAACAAAATCAAGAGAGAGAGAGAGAGAGAGAGAGAGACTTTAACTCCTTGTCCTGTTTTGAGCTTCTTGAAAAGGTATAATTTAATTATGGGGCAATATTGACAATGTCATACCTCGTGCAAGCCTTCTGCCCGATGGTGCTGTGGAGGATATGATTGATTCGACGTCATCGCATGCGGAACCTCAGAGCATGTAGGATGAAGGGCAGGTATATCGAGACCGGCATTCATACCTACACCTGAGTGATGCAGACTGTGTGAGAAGGCTGCGTTTCAGCAAAGCAGTTGTAACCAAGATTTGTGAGTTAGTAAAAGCAAACCTGCAACCTAGAAGCGTCAGGAGGACTGCTTTGTCAGTTGTAGTGAAGGTTACAGCTGCACTTTCATTCTATGCATCTGGATCTTTCCAGGCCACAACTGGGGATATGTCTGCCATTTCTTAACATGCACCACATATCTGCATTCGGCAGGTGACTGCTGCACTATATGCTCGGAGGAATGACCACATAAAGTTCCCCATGACCGTCCAGGCAATGTGTGAAAGGGTTGTGGGCTTCTCCAGAATTGCTGGCTTCCCAAAGGTACAGAGCTGCATTCCAAGCACCTTTTGGAGGATTCCGAGATGTACAGGAACAGAAAAGGCTTCCACTCCATTAATGTGCAGTTCGTGTGTGACGACATGCATTGCATCATGTCAGTTGATGCAAGATATCCTGGGAGCACCCATGATATGTTCATCCTACGTGAGAGCGCTATATCTGCCATGTTTCAGCAGCAGCCGAAAGGGCAGAGCTGGCTGTTGGGCGACAGAGGGTACGGCCTCGCCACCTGGCTCATGACACTCCGACGCGTAACCCGGATGGAAGCTGAGCGGGAATACAACATGTCACACATTGCATAATAGAGAGGACCATTAGCATCTTGAAACAGCGTTTACGATGCCTGGACCATTCCGGAGGCTACTTGTAATACTCTCCTGAGATTGTCGGTCAGTTCACTGTTGTGTGCTGCATGCTGCATAACTTAGCCTTCATGAGGCAGCAGCAGCCGGTAGTAGAAGACCCACCTGAGTTGAGAGTGGCTGATGATGTGGAAAATGTAGATGACGATGAGAAGGACGAGGAAACCATGCAAGTACCTGAACCCAGTGCACAACGGCGGAGGAGGGCGGCCATCGTGCCCTTTAACGATTGCTCGAGCCTTGTGCCAGCAGCTCATCCATGAATGCTTTGCTGCCTGAAGGCTCAGCGGCAACTATTCCAAATGTTTATTGTTTGGACCTGTTCCATAATGTTGTGTTGGGTTAATGGAACAAATAATGGGAATGATTCTTCTTTAGTTCAAAACGTTGTGTTAATAATGGAACAAATAATGGAAATGATTCAGTTATAATTTGAAATATATTTTATTCAAAAGTTTAACATCTATTTGTACTTAACTTTAATAAAAATATTCTTGTATCAAACTTTAAAGTTTTCAGTTAAGATCACGTACAAACTTTTAAACTTGTAAATTTACATCACTTACAAAAAACTTACAATTTGACAACAGTTACAACAGTAGCAACAATAATAATAACAACAGCAGTAGCAAAGAAAGGCTGCACCCATCTTCCCGATGTTGGGGAAGTCCAGAGGCAGGGCTCACAGTCTAAGGATAAGGGGTAAGCCATTTAGGACCGAGATGAGGAGAAACTTCTTCACTCAGAATTATGAACTTGTGGAATTCTCTATCACAGAAAGTTGTTGAGGCCAGTTTGTTAGATATATTCAAAAGGGAGTTAGATGTGGCCCTTACAGCTAAAGGGATCAAGGGGTATGGAGAGAAAGCAAGAATGGGGTACTGAAGTTGCATGATCAGCCATGATTATATTGAATGGTAGTGCAGGCTCGAAGGGCCGAATGGCCTACTCCTGCACCTATTTTCTATGTCTCTATGTTTGTCAAATGCCTTCTGGACGTCCAAATACACCACATCCACTGGTTCCCCTTTTATCCACCCTGCTCATTACATCCTCCAAGAACTCCAGCAAATTTGTCAAACATGACTTCCCCTTCATAAATCCATGCTGACGGCCTGACTAAATTTTGCTTTTCCAAATGTTCTGCTATTGCTTCTTTAATAGTGGACTCCAACATTTTCCGTACCACAGATGTTAGGCAAACTGGTCTATGGTTTCCTGCTTTTTGTCTGCCTCCTTTTTTAAAAAAATAGGGGCGTTACATTTGCAGTTTTCCAATCTGCTGGGACCTCCCCAGAATCCAGGGAATTTTGGTAAATTACAACCAATGCATCCACAATCCGTGCCGCTATTTCTCTTAAGACCCTAGGATGCAAGCCATCAGGTCCAGGGGATTTATCTGCCTTTAGTCCCATTATCTTACTGAGTACCACCTCCTTAGTGATTGTGATTGTGTTAAGTTCCTCCCCACTATAGCCCCTAGACTATCCACTGTCGGAATATTGTTAGTGTTCTCTACCGTAAAGACTGATACAAAATATTTGTTCAGAGTTTCTGCCATCTCCATGTTCCCCATTACTAATTCCCTGGTCTCATACTCTAAGCAACCAACATTTACTTTAGCCACTCTTTTCCTTTTTGTATGCCTATAGAAACTCTTGCTATCTGTTTTTATATTTTGCGCTAGTTTACTTTCATAGTCTATCTTCCCTTTCTTAATCATTTTTTTTAGCCGTTCTTTTCTGGATTCCCCCACGAAAGGGACTTGGCAGGATAGATACAAAGAAACTCTTTTTCCTGTTCTTTTTAAAAAAAATACCTCTCCATGGGCTAGAATTTCCCTAGCCCGTTTTTCTGGCACCCTCACCCGAGGTGCGCTGCTTTTGGCCGCCTCCAAGCGCGCTGAAAAAAGGACGTCTGTATTCTGGCCACTCCCCAGCCTCTCCTCGGTCATGGCTCAGCATGGCCCAATGGATTGGGGGCGGAGCCAGGCCCCTGTGCTGAAAACAGTGCCGGGAGCTCTGCAGATGTGCGCTAGAGTCTGCGCGCATGTGCAGTAGCTCTTGGCAGACTGACTCTGCAAACACGCGCTGCAGGCTGTGTGGAAGGGGCCTGAAGCACACTGTCCCTAGCCCTGGCCGAATGGGCTCCATCAGCAGCCTGCTGCGTTCCCCAAGGTAGGACTTCTATTTTTTATTTGTTATATACTGATTGATTTTGGTGCAGGATTCCTTCTATTTTTTTTATTTGGTGTTTATTGATCGCTTATTACTTTGGTCTTGTTGCTTTAGGGGCAGGGTTACTTCTATTTTTTTGTTTTTTATTTATTGATTGCTTATTACTTTAGTCTTAGTGCTTTAGGGGCAGGGTTCCTTCTATTTTATTTGCTAATTAATTGCGTATTACTTTTTGTGCTTGGTGGTGCTTTAAATGTAATCACTTGCGCCGATTCCTTAATTGTAAGCAAGGTCTTTCTGTGCGGACAAAAGTGGACACATACGCTGCCCTAAGTTAGTTTAGTACAACTTTTTTCTGACCAAATTGGCATAAATGGTGTAAGTGGCTGGGAATGCCCCCTTTGGGAAAAAAAAACTGACCTAACAAAAAACCTAACTAACTCACTCACACTGGCGCAAATTAAATGGCCAGATTTGCAACTAAAAACATACACCAGAAAAATCAAGTTACAACAAAAAAAAAGGTGCAACTCATGGGGAAATTTAGGCAACTTATCTCTGTAATCTCCTCCAGCCCTACAGCACGAGAACTCTGTATTCCTCCAATTCTGGCCTCTTGTGCATTCCGGATCTCCTTTGCTCCTCCATTGGTGGCAGATGGAGTATAATGTTGGAAAGTGTGAGGTCATGCACTTTGGCAGAAAAAAAATCAAAGAGAAAGTTATTAATTAAATGGAGAAAGATTGCAAAGTGCAGCAGTACAGCAGAACCTGGGGGTACTTGTGCATGAAACACAAAACGATAGTATGCAGGTGACAGCAAGTGATCAGAAAGGCCAATAGAATCTTGGCCTTTATTGCAAAGGGGATGGAGTATAAAAGCAGGGAAGTCTTACTACAGCTATATAAGGTATTGGTGAGGCCACACCTGGAATACGTATAAGATTATGAGGGGGCTTGACAAGGTGGATGCAGAGAGGATGTTTCCACTGATGGGGGAGACTAGAACTAGAGGGCACAATCTTAGAATAAGGGGCCGCCCAATTAAACCAGAGATGAGGAGCAATTTCTTCTGAGGGTTGTAAATCTGTGGAATTCGCTGCCCCAGAGAGCTGTGGCAGCTGGGTCATTGAATCAATTTAAGACAGCAATAGACAGGTTTTTAAACGATAAGGGGATATGGGGTTATGGAGAGTGGGCATGGAAGTGGAACTGAGTCCATGACCAGATCAGCCATGAACTTATTGAATGGCGGAACAGGCTCGAGGGGCTGTAAGGTATTTGAACAAGAGGATGGGAATTTTATATTTGAGGCGTTGTTTGACCGGGAGCAAATGTAGGTCAGTGAGCACGGGGTAATAGATGAACGGGACTTGGTGCAAGTCAGGATACGGGCAGCAGAACTTTGGATGAGCTGAAGTTTATGGAAGATGGGAGGTCAGCCAGGAGATAATTGAAGGTCACACAAGCATGGATGAGGGTTTCAGCATCAAATGAGCTGAGGCAGGAACAGAGATAGGGGATACTCCAGAGGTAGAAGTAGGCAGTCTTGGTGATGGAAAAGATATGTGGTCGGAAGCTCAGCTTGGGGTCAAATAAGAGCCCAATAGGATGGCAAATTTTATTCTGATATTCAAGAAAGGAGAGAAAGCGGGAACTACAGGCCAGTTAGTCTGACATCAGTCATCAGCAAAATGCTGGAATCCATTATTAAAGAAGTGCCAACAGGACACTTTGAAAATAATATGATTAGGCTGAGTGAACGTGTTTTTATGAAGGGGAAATCATGTTAACAAATTTATTTGAGTTTTTTGAGAATATAACAAGCCAGGTAGATAAAGGGGAACGATTGGATGTAGTATAATTGGATTTCCAAAAGGCATTCGATAAGTTGCCACATAAAAGGTTGCTACGCAAGATAAGAGCTCATGGGGTTAGAATCAAAGAAATTTACAGCACAGAAGGAGGCCATTTTGTCCCATTGTGTCTGCGACGTTTGACCAAGGGCTATCCAACCTAATCCCACTTTCCAGCTCTTGGTCTGTAGACCTGTAGGTTACAGCACTTTAAGTGCACATCCAAGTATTTTTTAAATATGGTGAGGTTTTCTGCCTCTACCACCCTTTCAGGTAGTGAGTTCCAGATCCCCACCACTCTGGGTGAAGAAATTTCCCCTCATATCCCCTCTAAACCTCCCCCAGTTACTTAAATCTATGCCCCCTGGTTGTTGACACCTCCGCCAAAGGAGACAGGTTCTTCCTATCCACTCTATCCAGGCCCCTCATAATTTTATACACCTCAATCAGGTCTCCACTCAGCCTCCTCTGTTACAAAGAAAACAGACCCAGCATCCCCAATCTTTCCTCATAGCCAAAATTCTCCAGTCCTCGCAGCATTCTTGTAAATCTCCTCTGCACCCTTTCCAGTGCAATCATATCTTTCCTGTAATGTGGTGACCAGAACTGCGCACAGTACTCCAGCTGCGGCCTAACCAGTGTTTTATATAGTTCAAGCATAACGTCCTTGCTCTTATATTCCATGCCTCGACTAAAAACAAGAAATAGGAGCAGAAGGCAGCCATACGGCCCCTCGAGCCTGCTCCGCCATTTAATACGATCATGGCTGATCCGATCATTGACTGGGGTCTACTTCCCTGCCCGCTCTCCATAACCTCTTATTCCCTTATTGTTTAAGAAACTGTCTATTTCTGTCTTAAATTTATTCAATGTCCCAGCTTCCGCAGCTCTCTGAGGCAGCAAATTCCACAGATCCAGAACCCTGAGTGAAGAAATTTCTCCTCATCTCAGTTTTAAATGGGCGGCCCCTTATAGTTCTAGTCTTTCCTATCAGTGGAAACATCCTCTCTGCATCCACCTTGTCAAGCCCCCCTCATAACCTTATACGTTTCTATAAGATCACCTCTCATTCTTCTGAATTCCAATGAGTAGAGGCCCAACCTACTCAACCTTTCCTCATAAGTCAACCCCCTCATCTCTGGAATCAGCCTTGTGAACCTTCTGTGAACTGCCTTCAAAGCAACTTGCCACTTTTACTTTCGTGACCAGTCTGCCATGTGGGACCTGATCAAAAGTTTTGATAAAATACGTGTACACTGTATCATACGCACTGCCCTCATCGACCGTCCTGGTTACCTCCTCTCAAAATTTAATCCAGTTAGTCAGACACGACCTTCCCTTAACAAATCCTTGCTGACTGTCCTTGATTAATCCATGTCTTTCCAAATGAAGATTTATTCTGTCCCTCAGGATTTTTTCCAAAGTGTTGGGGGTAATATATTAGCAGGGATAAATGGGTCATTTTCCGGCATGCTATAATTAGTCGGGTGCCGCAAAGATCAATGCTTCCACTATTTACAATCTATTTTAATGACTTAGATGAATGGACCGTATGCAATGTATCCAAGTTTGCTGACGATACAAAGCTAGGTGGGAAAGTAAGCTGTGAGGAGGGCAAAGGGATATAGACAGGTTAAATGAGTGCGCAATAAGGTGGAGTGAAATGTGAGGTTATTCACTTTGGTGGGAAGAATAGAAAAACAGAATAATTTTTTAAATGGTGAGAAACTATTAAATGTTGGTATTCAGAGAGATTTAGGTGTGCTTGTACAGGAAACACAGAAAGTTAGCATGCAGGTACAGCAAGCTGTTAGGAAGGCAGATGGCCTTTATTGTCCTCATCGACCCTCCTGATTACCTCCTCGAAAGTGCATGAGTAAGGAAGTCTTACTACAATTGTACAGGGCTTTGGTGAGACCACACCTGGAGTACTGTGTACAGTTTTGATCACCTTATCTGAGAAAGGATACATACTTGCCTTCGAGGTGGTGCAACAGAGGTTCACTAGATTGATCCCTGAGATGAGAGGGTTGTCCTTTGAGTAAATTGGACCTATATAGAGTTTAGAAGAATGAGAGGTGATCTCATTGAAATGTATAAGATTCCGAGGGGGATTGTCAGGGTAAATGCTGAAAGGTTGTTTCCCCTGGCTGGAGAGTCTCGAACTAGGGGGCATAGTCTCAGGATAAGGGGTCGGCCATTTAAGACTGAGATGAGAAGGAATTTCTTTACTCAGATTTTTTAATCTCTGGAATTCTCTTCCCCAAAGGGCTGTGGATGCTGAGCCGTTAAGTATGTTCAAGGTGAGATAGATAGATTTTGGGACTCTAGTGGAATCAATGGATCTGGGGGTCAGGCGGGAAAGTGGAGTTGAGGTAGAAGATCAGCCATGATCTTATTGAATCGGAGAGCAGGCTCAAAGGGCTGTATGGCCTACTCCTGCTCCTAATTCTTATGTTCTTGTGTTCTTAAGGTTGTGAACAGTCAGGTTCAGCCGCATACAGTGGCCAGGAAGGGGGATGGAATCGTTGGCTAGGGAATGGATTTTGTCATGCGGGCCGAAGACAATGGCTTTGGTCTTCTCAATATTTAATTGGAGGAAGTTTCTGCACAAGCAGTACTGGATGTCAGACAAGCAGGGTGACAAATCAGATGCAGTGGATGGGTCGAGAGAAGTATGGTGAGGTAGAGTTGGGTGTCATTGCGTTTTTTGGATGACATTGCCGAGGGGCAGCATGTGAAAGCCCTGGTATAATTCTGGTGAAACTGTGCTGTACCCACTCGAAGGCCAGTATATCCTTCCTGAGGTTTGCTGTCCAAAACTGAATGATTTGTGTGCATGAATACCTAAATCCCACATTGCTACATAGCTCCTAGTTTCTCAACATTAAGAAAATATTCTGATTCGTCTTTGAGTTCCCACCTGTCATAGTTTTGCCCAAGCAGAAACATAGATCTTGAAGTCCTTGGTTTCCTTGATCTGATTGCTGCTATTGTACATGAATTGGAACCCAGACAGCTGACTGATTGATTGAGGATCGATAAGGAATTCAATACGAGTTTGTGACTAATTCCTCAAAAACAAAAATGGTTTTAATGTCGGGATTAATTTGAATATAGACAGCTTGGGTTGTACCTGTTTTCTCTTTGATGGCTGAATGGACAAAGTATTAAGTTCCAACTATCACAGGTACTTCGACTGGCATACAAACTTACTACGCAATTGATAAAGAATGGTTATCTGATATAATTACAGAAAATGCAGTTTTTTATGAAAGGGCTTTGTTTTAGTACACCTTCAAAAGATTTGGAATGATACTCCTGTGGGTGAGTTGACCTCCAAAGGCAGCCTTTCGTCTTCAGCCAGTAGAGAGTTTGTGACTCCATGGTTTTGCATACAAGAAGTGAGCATCGTTTTTGGGAACTAGTTAATTTGAAAGAGAGCTAAAGGGAAGTGTCTTTCTTGTTTTGATAGGAATCAAGGAGAATAATAAATTAAATTTGTTTTGCACTGAATAGTATTCATTTACCTGTTCAATGTTTAATAAATTGTATGTCTGTTGGTTTATAAACTGAACATGCTTTTGAAAAAGTGCATATTTAATCCAGATAATGAAGATGTCGCTAGGAGAGCTGCACCAACAAAGAGAGGTGATTAGCAGGGTGCGAAGGAATCCATTCTGGGACCATTGTTACGTTCAATGTATCTAAATAATTTTGAGGAAGGAACTGTAACAAAACTGTCAGTTTGACAATTACTCCAAATTGGGAGAGGCATAAATAGGGAAGAAGTAGAACATTTGCTGAGGGATTTTTAGGCCACGAAGTGGAGGATATCTCTTGTACAAAAATACAAAATCATGAGTCTTAGGAATTAAAATGAACAGTGGGAATACAGGAAACCACACAGAAGAGTGATATGAAAGTTTTAGTGGTAAACACTCTTAAATTAACATCACAATGTGGCGCCATGTTTTGTGAAAGTAGGATCTTAGAATGTCCAACTTGAGAAATAGAGCACACAGTGATGGTCTGTACAAAATACTGATCCACTCCCAGCATGAGTGTACCATTGCAGACACTGCGACGTGAGGGCAGCTTGTCCTTATGCGGCTCGGTGTCAATTTTTTAAATCTTGGGATATTTCACTACGTTAAAGGCGCTATAATAAATGCAAGTTATTGTTGTTTTGAGGTAATACAAAGAACGTCAATTATGTTGATGAATGGGTTTCAGGGTACTAAGATGTTTACTTCTGCCCAATTTGGGGAGGGGGTGGTATTAAGGTTTTTAAGATTGCAAAGGATCCAAAAGCTTTGGAATGATACTCCTATGGGTGAGTTGACCTGCGAAGGGAGCCAGCAGAGAGTCAGTGACTCCATGGTTTTGCATATAAGAAGTGAGCATTGTTTTTTGGGATCCCAGGTGGGGATCAATACCCACCCATGAAGCCGCAACCAGCGATGTGGTGGGGGTCAGACTCCATGTCCTGCTCCAGTTCAGGAACAAGTGATGTTCAATGAGCGTGCAGCAAGTTGGTCAATATCTGAAAGAGGGAGAATGGAGCAGGAATGTCTGGGATGGCCCACCTGCACAACATTTACTGATGTGTGCACTCTGCCTTGGAGGATCGCATGCAAATATTTAAAATATTTAAAATGAGTATTTTCCACAAAAATGCATCGCATTTGCATGTTAACATTTGCATTAAAGGCGGGACTGTTCCCAGTTAATCGCAGCCAAGATCGGACCATACCAGTGATCTCAGAAACCCACATTATGGAGGAATGCTGGAGGGTCAGTTGCCATTCAGCGACTCCCTTTAGGAAGTAAATTTTGGGTGTGATGCCTTCCCCTAGTCAAATACCCCACCCATCGGAGAGGTCGGGACAGGCGAAGTCCGGAGGTCGGGACTGACGAGGTCCGGAGATTGCAAGTGAAGTGGAGAGGAGAAGACTGACGAGGCATGGAGGAGTGGAGACGTCCAAGCCTAGAGGTGGAGCAGCGTGGACAAGACCAAGGGTAGGCGCAGCACGGGCCTATAGCGGGGCTATGAGGTGAGGCTCACATTGCTTACTATGAATTCCATGTAGAGAGAGGTCCTGTGAGAAGGAGGACAGTAGGAGTATGTTTGAGTTTGTGTGTATTTATTGGCACGTGCGCCAGAGCCTGGTCTCCAATCACCTTGGATCCCCTTGCCACTGGACCAAGACCTTGCTCCATCAAGCCCGTGTGGTGGCTGGGCTGCAATGGCCACACCACATTAAAAGAATTCACGCACAGGCATCTTCCACCGTTTAAAACGAGTTCATCAGTCACCTGAGTACTTATTTTTAGTGTGGAAGCAAGTCATCCTCGACCCCGAGGGACTGCCTGTGATGATGATAAAACCCCACCCACAACATTTACTGATGTGTGCACTCTGCCTTGGAGGATCGCATGCAAATGGAACTAGAAAATATTTAAAATGAGTATTTTCCACAAAAATGCATCGCATTTGCATTAAAGGCGGGACTGTTCCCAGTTAATCGCAGCCAAGATCGGACCATACCACCCACACATGAGTGTACAAGCTCACGCAGAATGAATGAGTTACATTTCTGTGAGAGAAATAGCACAATGCCTTTGGTTGCGGGAGTGGTCATCCACAACACCTTCTGGGCGGGGTGTGGACATGAGTGAAGAAAGTTAGATTGTTGGGGAGGGAGCAGAGTTGAGCTGTGAGTAGCACAGGTTAACAAGGCCATAAAATATATGTTAACCAAGCACTAGGGTTTATTTCAAGAGGGATTGAATTGAAAAGTAGTGAAGTTATGCTAAACTTGTATCGAACCTTGGTTCGACCACATTTGGATTACTGCATACAATTCTGGTTGCCATATTATAAAAAGGATATAGAGGCACTGGAGAGAGTGCAAAAAAGATTTGCAAGGATGATACCAGAAATGCGAGGATATACATATAAGGAAAGGATAAACAGGTTGGGTCTCTTTTCTCTTGAAAAGAGAAGGCTGACGGGTGGCCTAATAGAGAGGTCTTTAAAATTACGAAAGGTTTTGATAGAGTAGATACAGAGTGTTTCCACTTGTGGGGAAGAGCAAAACTAGAGACCATTAATATATGATCGTCACCAAGAAATCAAATAGGGAATTCAGAAGACACTTCTTTAACCAGGGAGTGGTGAGAATTTGGAACTCACTACCTCAGGGAGTGGTTGAAGCGAATAGTATAGATGCATTTAAGCGGAGGCTAGATAAGCATATGAGGGAGAAGGAGATAGAGGGTTATGCTGATAGTTAGATGAGGCTCGAGTGGAGCATAAACGTGGACTGGTTGGGCTAAATGGCCTGTTTCTGTGTCGTATATCCTGTAAAAAGGAAATAGGCAAACTACATCCCAGAAAAATGTTCAGCATTCCATGCATTCAAGGTCGGACAAGAAAAGGTGAATAAAAAGTTAACGTATGAAAATGACATGCAGGAGAAAACCAGGTGGTCCATCAAGCCTGCCCACATTCATGATGCCTGGGGCATCATGACGAGATTGTTCCTAACCTCCCTCTGGTATATAATCTCCTGGGAAAGGCATAAAAACCCAGGAACAATAAGGGGAAAACTTCTGGAAAAGCCCCCTCCGACTCCCTCAAGTGATCAAAACAAGTTCAGGAGATCACATTGACCCCTGCATACGTTAACTTTAAATCCACTTAACTTTTATACGACTTGATCTCTGCCTCAGCCTAGAACCGGTCCACCTCTTGAACGCTTGCAGAGAGTCTTCCCTCCCTCTGCAAATGGCATGTTCGTATTGCCAAATTGCTCACTTCTGTTTAGCCTCCAAAACTGCTCGGGTGCCTTTATTGCATTGAGGGAGACTCCACGATCTGGTGGTATCACTGTTTAGGTGCAACTAATGGACACCACTGGCAAAAAAAAATTCCCTGTTGTCAGCAGGGAGACCCTGAACAATTTTGGAGAAAATGTATTTTTTAATACATATTTGAGCAGGATTTCCATAACTATTTCTCGGTGGTTGACCACCTTTATTCTACTGTGTGTTTTTTTTTAATAGACTAATTGTGAACAATTCAACTACAGCTTTTACCTCATAATCTATATTCAATTTCTTTACAGGTGGCCACATCTTCTTCCCATTTTAGATCCAAATTACGCTGCCAGAAAGATTACGGATGCTGTTTTACGGGAACAAGTGCTTCTTGTGATGCCACGAAGCCTATATTTTCTGTTTGCTGTTAAAAAGTAAGTACATTTTATCTCTGCTTGCAATGCAGTAGTTCTGCAATTCATTTTTATGCTACTTTCTAAGCTGTCTTGTGAAAAATCTCTATTACAGCAACTGCTTTTTATGTCACAATTTTTCTTCTACGTGAAGACTGCTGTTTGGCAAACAACTAGTAACTGCATACAGTAATGCACAAATAAAACATTCAATCAAAGCATGACCAATTCTGAGTAACTGCTTCATTTTGTACTTGCTGACACAAGATTGTAGTTAAACTTTATAATTGGGGTGCTACTGCATACAAGAATATAAAATAAGAAAGGTACGGCAATAATCATGGGCGATTTTAATCTTCATATTGATTGGACAAATAAAATTGGCCAAGGTAGCCTTGAGGAAGAGTTCATAAAATGTATTCAGGATAGTTTCCTTGAACAATATGTTGTGGAACCAACCAGGGAGCAGGCTAACTTAGATCTGGTACTGTGTAATTAGATAGGATTAATAACTGACCTCATAGTAAAGGATCCTCTATGAAAGAGTGATAATAGCATGGTTGAATTTCAAATTCAGTTGGAGGGTGAGAAAGTTGGGTCTCAAGCCAATGTCCTGATCTTAAATAAGGACGATTACAAAGGTTTGAAGGCAGAGTTGGTTAAAGTGGACTCGGAAAATATATTAAAGGGTTGATAAGCAGTGGCAGACATGTAAGGGGATATTTCATAGCTCTCAATAAAAATATATTCCAGTGAGAAGGAAAGACTTTAAGAGAAGGGAGAACCATCAGTGGCTAACTAAGGAAGTAAAGGATGGTATCAAGGTTAGTGGGAGGCCAGAGGATTGGGATTTTTTTTTAAACAGCAAAGGACGACTGAAAGAGAGAGAAGATGGATTATGAGAGTAAAACAGCAAGAAATATAAAATCAGATAGTAAGTGCTACAGGTATATAAAAAGGAAGAGGGTAGCTAAAGTAAACGTTGGTCTCCTGGAGGATGAGACTGGGGAATTAATAATGGAGAACAGGGAAATGGCAGAGACTTTGAACAAATATTTTGTATCGGTCTTCACGGTAGAAGACACTAAAAACATCCCAATAATAGATAATCAAAGGGCTATAGGGAGGGAGGAACTTAAAACAATCACTATCACTAAAGAAAGAGTACACGGTAAAATAATGGACTAAATGTGGACAAGTCCACTGGACTTAATGACCTGCATCCTAAGGTCTTAAAAGAAGTGGCTGTAGAGATAGTGGATGAATTGATTGCAATCTACCAAAATTCCCTGGAGTCTGGAGAGGTCCCAGCATTTGGAATATTGCAAATGTGATACCCCTATTTATAACAAAGGAGGGAGACAGAAAGCAGGAAACTATAGACTAGTTAGCCTAACATGTGCCATTTGGAAATTGCTGGAGTCCATTATCAAAGAAGCAGTAGCAGGACATTTGGAAATCATAATGCGGTCAACCAGAGTCAGCATGGTTTTATGAAAGGGAAATCCTGTTTGACAAATTTGCTGGAGTTCTTTGAGGATGTAACGAGCAAGGTAGATAAGGGGGAACCAGTGGATGTGGTGTATTTGGATTTCCAGAAGGCATTCGATAAGGTGCCACATAAAAGGTTATTGCACAAGATAAGAGCTCACGGGGTTGGGGGTAATACATTAGCATGGATAGAGGATTGGCTAACTAACAGAAAACAGAGAGTTGGGATAAATGGGTCATTTTCCAGTTGGTAAACGATAACTAGTGGGGTGCCGCAGGGATCGGTGCTGGGGCCTCAACTATTTACAATCTATATTGATGACTTGGATGAAGGGACCGAGTGTAATGTAGCCAAGTTTGCTGATGATACAAAGATGGGTGGGAAAACAAGATGTGAGGAGGACACAAAGAATCTGCAAAGTGATATAGACAGGCTAAGTGAGTGAGCAAACGTTTGACAGATGGACTATACTGTGAGAAAGTGTGAGGTTATCCACTTTGGCAGGAAAAATAAAAAAGCAAATTATTATTTAAATGGAGAGAGATTACAAAATGCTGCAGTACGGAAGGACCTGGCGGCTCTTGTGCATGAAACACAAAAAGTTAGTATGCAGGTACAGCAAGTAATCAGGAAGGCAAATGGAATGTTGCCCTTTATTGCAAGGGGGATAGAGTATAAAAGTAGGGAAGTCCTGCTACAACTGTACAGGGTATTGGTGAGACCATACCTAGAGTACTGCATACAGTTTTTTTTTTCTCCTTATTTAAGGGGGGATAAACTTGCATTGGAGGCAGTTCAGAGAAGGTTCACTAGGTTGATTCCGGAGATGAAGGGGTTGACTTAGGAAGAAAGGTTGAGCGGGTTGAGTCTATACTCATTGGAGTTTAGAAGAATGAGAGGTGATCTTATTGAAACATACAAGGTACTGAGGGGGCTCAACAAGATAGATGCAGAGAGGATGTTTCCACTTGTGAGGGAATTTAGAACTGGGGGCATAGTTTCAGAATAAGGGGTCGCCCGTTTAGAACTGAGATGAATCTTCTCTTAAGGTCGTAAATCTCTGGAATTCTCTGTCCCAGAGAGCTATTCAGACTTGATCATTGAATATATTTAAGATGGAGATAGACAGATTTTTGAATGATAAGTGAGTGAAGGGTATAAAAACAGAAAATGCTGGAAATCTCAGCAGGTCAGGCAGCATCTGTGGAGAAGAAGCAGAGTTAACGTTTCGGGTCGATGACCCTTTGTCAGAACTGGAGAGTGTTCGGAAAGAACAGATTCTTAACAAACAGAAAGGGGGAGGGGAAGAAAGAACAAAAGGGAAGGTCTGTGATAGGTTGGAAGACAGGAGAGATTAGAGTGACAAAAGGGATGATGGCCCAAAATCAAATGGTAATGCCAGGAGTTAGAAAAAATGTTCAAGATCATCAACATAGGCAATCCCTCGGAATCGAGGAAGACTTGCTTCCACTACTAAAGTGAGTTGTTTGGTGGCTGAGCAGTCCAACATGAGAGCCACAGACCCTGTCACAGGTGGGACAGACTTTCGTCGGGGGAAGGGGGGGGTGGAACTGATTTGCCGCACACTCCTTCCGCTGCCTGCACCTGACCTCTTCACGCTAGCAACGTTGAGATTTGAAGAGCTCAACACCCTCCCGGATGCACTTTCTCCACCTAGGACGGTCTTTGGCCAGGGTCTCCCAGATGTTAGTGGTGATGTCGCACTTCACTAGGGAGGCTTTGAGGGTGTTCTTGTAACGTTTCCGCTGCCCACCTTTGGCTCGTTTGCCATGAAGGAGCTCCGCATAGAGCAATTGCTTAGGGAGTCTCGTGTCTGGCTTGCGAACTAAGTGGCTTTTTTCCAGTGAAACTGATCGACTGGTTAGTGCTTCAGTGCTGGGGATGTTGGCCTGGGCGAGGACACTGATGTTGTCCTCCCAAGGGATTTGCAGGATCTTGCGGAAACATCGTTGGTGATATATCTCCAGCGACTTGATGTGTCTTCTGTACATTGTCCATGCATCTGATCCATACAGGAGGGAGGGTATTATTACAGACCTGTAGACCATGAGCTTGGTGGTAGGTTTGAGGGCCTGGTTTTCGAACACTTTTCCTCAGGCGGCCGAATGCTGCACTGGCGCACTGGAGGCGATATTGAATCTCCACATCAATGTCTGCCTTTGTTGACAAGAGGCTCCCGAGGTATGGGAAGTGGTCCACGTTGTCGAGGGCCGCGCCGTGAATCTTGATGACTGGGGGGCAGTGCTGTGCGGCGAGGACAGGCTGATGGAGGACCTTTGTCTTACGGATGTTAAGTGCAAGGCCCATGCATTCATATGCCTCAGTGAATACATCGACTATATCCTGCAGTTCAGCCTCAGAATGTGTGCAAACGCAGGCGTCGTCCACGTACTGCAGTTCAACGCCAGAGGTTTGGGTGATCTTGAACCTGGCCTGGAGGCAGTGTAGGTTAAACAGCATCCCACTGGTTCTGTAGTTTAGTTTCACTCCAGCGCGGAGCTTGTCGACAGTGAGGTGGAGCATGGCAGCGAGGAAGATTGAGAAGAGGTTTGGAGCGATGACGCAGACCTGTTTGACCCCGGTACGGATGTGAAATGGGTCTTTAATGGATCCGCTGGTAAGGATCACGGCCTGCATGTCGTCGTGGAGCAGGCGAAGGATGTTGACAAACTTTCGGGGGCATCCAAAACGGAGGAGGATGCTCCATAAACCCTCACGGTCGACAGTGCCAAAGGCCTTTGTGAGATCGAAAAAGGCCATGTATAAGGGCTGGTGCTGCTCCCTGCATTTTTCTTGCAGTTGGTGTGCTGTAAAGATCATGTCCGTTGTTCCCCACAGGGGATGAAATCCACACTGCGTCTCCGGGATGAGCTCCTCAGCCACAGGGAGAAGACGGTTGAGGGAGAACTCTAGCGACAACCTTCCCAGTGGCTGATAACACGGAGATTTCCCTGTAGTTCCCTTTTTTAAAAATGGTCACGATCACTGCATCTCGAAGATCTCTTGACATGCTCTCCTCCTTCCAGATGAGAGAGATGAAGTCATGTATCCGTGCCAACAGCGCCTCTCCGCCATATTTTAGCACCTCAGCAGGGATTCCATCCGCACCCGTAGTCTTGTTATTTTTGAGCTGTTTTATGGCTTTGCTTACCTCGTGCAGCGTTGGGGTTTTACTGAGGTGGGTGGCGGGTTGCATGCTGCGGGATGGCGTTGAGAACACTTGAGTCAAAGGCAGAGTCTTGATTGAGGAGATCTTCAAAGTGCTCCTTGCATCGGGCCCTGACAGCCTCGTTGTCCTTGATGAGTGTTTCCCCGTTCTTGGCCAGGAGTGGGGTGGGGCCTTGGGAGTTTGGACCGTAGGTAGCCTTGACTGCAATGAAGAACCTCGCGTGTCGTGGCTGTCGGCTAGTTGTTGTATCTCCTGTGCTTTCTCCATTCACCACCTGTTCTTTAGGTCCCGGGTTTTTTGTTGTGCCATCTGTAACATTGCTTTGCAGCTCCCGGGTTGGGTTGTTGCTTGAGGCTCAGAAGTGCTTTGCGCTTACGATCTATTAGTTCTTGGATCTCCTGATCGTTTTCATCAAACCAGTCCTGGTGTTTTCTGGTTGAGTGACCAAGTGTCTCTTCACAGGCACTGGTTATGGAGGACAGACCAAGCGCTGTGGGCATTGAGTATCTCTGTCATCAAGGCACGCCAGAATGGCTGGCTGTATAGGGCTCGCTGGGTCTTTAAGTGCCTGGTATTAACTTTTTTGTGACACTGCTTCTGCTGTCCTCTCTGCTTTGGGGCTATGTTAATATTGATGACGGATCGGATTAGGCGATGATAGGGTGTGAATGGCGGGATAATGTCCAACTGCCATTAGAGACGGGGAGAAAAAAAGAAAGAAACAGGCTCTGGGAAGAGGGAGTGGCTTGGGGCGAAAGGGAGCCAAAGATTGGCAGCAGTTAGGGAGTGAAGGGTTATGGGCAGCAGGCAGAGAAGTGGAGCTGAGACCAGGATCTGATCAGCCATGATCTTATTAAATGGTGGTGCAGGCTTGAGGGGCCAAATGGCCTACTCCTGCACCTATTTCTTATGTTCTTATAATGAAATTATATGAACTCCACACAGCAATGAATATGGAATGAAGTGGAAAATCAATTTATTTATAGATATACTTGTATGTAATATCTTTAATGATTGTTTTGGAGCTAATGTGCATATGAGGTGACTAAATTAGTCTTAAAATGGTTACAGCACAAGCAGGCCAATTGGCCCGTCAAGCCCATGTCAGCTCTCTGCAAGAACACTAGTTCCTGCAAAAAAATTTCCTTCAGGTGCTTATCCAATTCTCTTTTGAAAGTCACAATTTAATCTGTCTCCACCATCCTTTCAGGCAGTAATCATAACCACTCGTTGCATAAAAAAAGTTTTTCCTCAATTTGCCTTTGGTTCTTCTGCGAATCACCTTAAATCTGTGTCCTCTGGTTCTTGACCCTTCCACCAATGGGAACAGTTTCTCTCCATCTACTCTGTCTAGACCCATCATGATTTTGAACACCTCTATCTGATCTCCTCTCAACCTTCTCTGTTTTAAAGATAACAACCCCACCTTCTCCAGTCTATCCACGTAACTGAAGTCCCTCATCCCTGGAAACATTCTTGTAAATCTTTTCTGCACCCTCTCTAAGGCCTTCATATCCTGCTTAAGTATGGTGTCCAGAATTGGGTATTTTATAAAAGTTCATCATAACTTCCTTGCTTTTGTTACTCTATGCCTCTATTATGAAGCCCACAATCCTGTCTGCTTTTTTAAACTGCTATCTCATCCTGCCTGCCACCTTCAACAATTTGTTCATATATAATCCCAGGTTTCTCTTTCCTGCACCCCCTTTAGAATTGTACCCTTTAGTTTAGTCTATATTGGCTCCTCTCATTCTACCAAAATCACTTCACACTTTTCTGCATTAAATTTCATCTGCCACGTGTCTGCGCATTCTTCCAGCCTGTCTATGTCATCTTGAAGTCTATCCCTATCCTCCTTACTGTTTACTATACTTTCAAGTTTTGCGTCATCTGCAAATTTATAAAGTGTGCTGTGTACACCCAAGTCCAAGTCATTAATATATATCAAGAAAAGCAGTGGTCCTAGTACCGACCCATCAAGGACACAAGGACACAAGAAATAGGAGCAGGAGTAGGCCACTTGACCCCTCGGGGCTGCTCTGCCATTTAATTAGATCATGGCTGATCTGATCTCGGACTCTGCTCCACTTCCCTGCCCGCTCCCATAACCCTTTATTCCCTCATTGCTCAAAAACTATCTATCTCCCCCTTAAATATATTCAGTGACCCAGCCTCCACAGTTCTCTGCGACAGAGAATTCCACAGATTTACAACCCTTTGGGAGCAGAAATTTCTCCTCATCTCAGTTTTAAATGGGTGGCCCCTTAATCTGAGACTATGCCCCCTAGCTTTAGTTTCCCCTATGAGTGGAAATATCCTCTCTGCATCCACCTTGTCGAGCCCCCTCATTATCTTATACCTTTCGATAAGATCACCTCTCATTCTTCTGAACTCCAATGAGTACAGGCCCAACCTTTCTTTATAAGTCGACCCCTTCATCTCCGGAATCAACCTAGTGAACCTTCTCTGAACAGCCTCCAATGCAAGTATATCCTTTCTTAAATACGAAGACCAGAACTGTACGCAGTACTCTAGGTGTGGCCTCACCAATGCCTTGTACAGTTGTAGCAGGAGTTCTCTGCTTTTATACTCCATGTCCCTTGCAATAAAGGCCAACATTCCATTTGCTGTACTGATTACTTGCTGGACCTGCATGCTAACTTTGTGTTTCATACACAAGGACCCCCAAGTTCCTCTGTACTGCAGCACTTTGCAATTTTTCTCCATTTAAATTATAATTTGCTTTTCGATTTTTTTTCTGCCGAAGTGTATAATCTCACATTTTCCCACATTATACTCCATCTGCCAAATGTTTGCCCACTCACTTAGCCTGTCTATATCACTTTGCAGATTTTTTGCATCCTCCTCACAGTTTGCTTTCCCACCTATCTTCATATCATCAGCAAACTTGGCTATGTTACACTCAGTTCCTTCATCCAAATCATTAATATAGATTGTAAATAGTTGAGGACCCAGCACCGATCCCTGCAGCATCCCACTAGTTACTGTTTACCAACTGGAAAATTATCCATTTATCCTGATTCTCTGTTTTCCATAAGTTAGCCAATCCTCTATCCATGCTAATATATTACCTCCAAATGTATGCTACTGTACACCTTCCTCCAGTCTGAAAAGAAACCGTTCACCACTACTCTCTGTTTCCGTCACTTAGTCAATTCTGTATCAATGCTGCCACTGTCCCTTTTATTCCATGAGCTTCAACTTTGCTGGCAAGCCTATTACGTGGCACTTTATCAAGCACCTTTTGGAAGTCCATGTACACCACATTAACTGCATTGCCCTCATCAACCCTCTCTGTTACCTAATCAAAAAACTCAATTAAGTTAGTTAAACACGATTTGCCTTTGACAAATCCATGCTTCCTTTCCTAAATCAATCCGCACTTGTCCAAGTGATTGTTTCTCAGACTATCATTTCTAAAAGCTTCCCCACTACCGAGGTTAAACTGGACTGATCTGTAGTTGCTGGATTTATCCCTACACCCTTAAAGAAGGGTGTAACATTTGAAATTCTCCAGTCCTCTGGCACCATCCCCGTATCCAAGGAGGCTTGGAAGATTGTCAGTTTCCACTGCAATTTCCACCTTAACTTCCCTCAGCATCCTAGGATGCATCCCATCCGATCTTGGTGACTTACCAACATTTAAGTACAGCCAGCCTTTCTAGTACCACCTCTATCAATTTTTATCCCATCCACTAACTCAACTACTGCCTCTTTCACTGACATTGGCAGCATCTTCGTCCTTGGTAAAGACAGATGCAAAGTACTTACTTAGTGTCTCAGCCATGTACCCTGCCTCCATGTGTAGGTCTCCTTTTTGATCCCTAATTAGCCCCACCCCTTCTCTTACTACCTGTTGATTACTTTAATGCTCCCTTTTATGTCAGCTGCCGGTCTATTCTCATACTCTCTCTTTGCCTCTCTAATTTCATTTTTCACTTCATCTCAGAACTTTCTATATTCAGTCTGGTTCTCACTTGTATTTTCAATCTGACATCTGTCATACGCTCTTTCGTCATCCAGGGAGTTTTGGCTTTGGTTGCCCTACCTTTCCCCCTCGTAGGAATGTACCTCGACTGTACCCGAACCATCTCCTCTTTTAAGGCAGCCCATTGTTCGATTAAAGTTTTGCCTGCCAGTCTTTGATTCCAATTTACCCAAGCCAGATGTGTTCTCAACGCATTGAAATTGGCCCTCTTCCAATTAAGTATTTTTTACTTGAGATTGCTCCCTGTCCTTTTGCATAGCCAATCTAAACCTTGTGATACTATGATACTCTTCCCTAAATGTTCACCTACAGACACATACTCCACTCGACCCACTTCATTCCCCAGAACCAGATTCATCAATGCCTCCTTCGTTGTTGGGCCGGAAACGTACTGATCAAGAAAGTTCTCCTGAACACACTTCATAAATTCTTCCTCTTCTCTGCCCTTTACACTATTACTAGACCAGGCTATATTAGGATAATTTAAGTCCTCCATTATCACTATATAGTTCTTGCACCTCTCTGTAATTTCCCTGCAAATTTGCTCTTCTATATCCTTTCCACTACTTGGTGGCCTATAGAATGCACATCATCATCATCATCATCATCATAAGCATTCCCTCGAAATTAAGGAAGACTTGCTTCCACTCTAAAACAGCAATGATCATGGGTGATCTTAACCTGCATATTGATTGAACAAATCAAATTGGTCAGGGTAGCCTTGGGGAAGAGTTCATAGAGTGCACAAGGGATAGATTCCTTGAGCAGTATGAAACCAACCGGAGGCAGGCCATCTTAGATCTGGTCCTGTGTAATGAGACAGGATTAATAAACAATCTACTAGTAAAGGATCCCCTTGGAATGAGTGATCATAGCATGGTTGAATTTCAAATTCAGATGGAGGGCAAGAAAGTTGGATCTCAAACCAGCGTGCTAAGCTAAAGTGAACTGGGAAAATAGCTTAAAGTGTAGGATGGTTGATGAACAGTGGCATACATTTAAGGAGATATTTCACAACTCTCAAGAAAAATATATTCGTGAGGAGGAAAGGGTGTAAAAGAAAAGATAGCCATCCGTGGCTAACTAAAGAAATAAAGGATGATATCCAATTAAAAACAAGGGCATACAAAGTGGCCAAAACTAGTGGGAGGACAGAAGATTGGGAAGTTTTCAAAAGCCAGCAAAGAATGATTAAAAAAATGATTAAGAAAGGGAAGATAGAATATGAAAGTAAACTAGCATGAAATATAAAAACAGATAGCAAGAGTTTCTACAGGTATATAAAAAGGAAAAGAGTGGCTAAAGTAAATGTTGGTCCTTTAGAGGACGAGACCGGGGAATTAGTGATTGGGAACATGGAGATGGCAGAAACTCTGAACAAATATTTTGTATCAGTCTTTACGGTAGAGGACATAAAAAATATCCCAACAGTGAATAGTCAAGAGGCTATAGGTGGGGATGAACTTAACACAATCATTATGGAGGTGGTACTCAGTAAGATAATGGGACTAAAGGTGGATAAATCCCCTGGACCTGATGGCTTGCATCCAAGGGTCTTAAGAGAAGTAACGGCAGGGATAGTGGATGCATTGTAAATAACCAAAATTCCCTGGATTCTGGGGAGGTCCCAGCAGATTGGAAAACTGCAAATGTAATGCCCCTATTTAAAAAAGGAGGCAGATAAAAAGCAGGAAACTATAGACCACTTAGCCTGACATCTGTGGTTGGGAAAATGTTGGAGTCCATCATTAAAGAAGCAGGAGCAGGACATTTGGAAAAGCATAATTCAGTCAGCAAGACTCAGCATGGATTTATGAAGGGGAAGTCATGTTTGACAAATTTGCTGGAATTCTTTGAGGATGTAACGAATAGGATGGATAAAGGGGAACCAGTGGATGTGGACTTCCAGAAGGCATTTGACAAGCTGCCACATAAAAGGTTACTGCACAAGATAAAAGTTCACGGGGTTGGGGGTAATATATTAGCATGGATAGATGATTGGCTAACAAACAGAGAGTCGGGATGAATGGTTAATTCTGGGGTTGGCAATCAGTAACTAGTGGGGTGTCGCAGGGATCAGTGCTGGAACTACAACTATTTACAATCTATATTACACTGTAATATCTATAATACTTATTGCAAAGTGCTGCAGTATAGTGGGACCTGGGGGTCCTGGTGCATGAAACACAAAAGGTTGGTATGCAGGTACAGCAAGTGATCAGGAAGGCCAATGGAATCTTGGCCTTTATTGCAAAGGGGATGGAGTATAAAAGCAGGGAAGTCTTGCTACAGTTATACAGGGTATTGGTGAGGCCACACGTGGAATACTGCATACGTTTTTGGTTTCTATATTTAAGAAAGAATGTACTTAAATTGGAGGCTGTTCAGAGAAGGTTCACTAGGTTGATTCCGGAGATGAGCGGGTTGACTTATGAGGAACGGTTGAGTAGGTTGGGCCTCTTCTCATTGGAATTCAGAAGAATGAGAGGTGATCTTATCGAAATGTATAAGATTATGAGGGAGCTTGACGAGGTGGATACAGAGAGGATGTTTCCACTGATAGGGAATACTAGAACTACGGGGCATAATCATAGAATAAGGGGCCGCTCATTTAAAACTGAGATGAGGAGGAATTTCTTCTCTGAGGGTTGTAAATCTGTGGAATTCGTTGCCTCAGAGCTATGGAAGCTGGGTCATTGAATCAATTTAAGACAGAGATACAGTTTCTGAACCAATAAGGGGTTATGGGGAGCGGGCAGAGAAGTGGACCTGAGTCCATGATCGGATCAGCCATGATCATATTAAAGTGGCAGAGCAAGCTCGAGGAGTCGTATGGCCTACTCCTGCTCCTGTTCCTTATGTTCTTATGAGTTCTCAGGTGGCTTACAGTCCAATGCAGGAATTAGTCTCTAACAGGTGGGGCACACAGTGGTTGAAGGAAAGGGTGGGTGGGGAGTCTGGTTTGCCGCACGCTCCTTCCACTGTCTGCGCTTGGTTTCTGCATGCTCTCGGCGTCGACACTCAAAATGCTCAACGCCCTCCTGGATGCTCTTCTTCTACGTTGGACAGTCTTGGGCCAGGGTTCCCAGCTGCCAGTGGTGGTGGTACACTTTATCAAGGAGGCTTTGAGGATGTCGTTGAAGCGTTTCCTCTGCCCACCTGGGGCTCGTTTGCCATGTAGGAGTTCTGATTAGAACACTTGCTTAGGGAGTCTCATGTTGGGCATGCGGGCGATGTGGCCCGTCTAACGGAGCTGGTTGAGTGTGGTCAGCGCTTCGATGCTGCGGATGTTGGCCTGGCCGAGGACACTGATGTTGGTGCGTCTATCCTTCCAGTGGATTTGCAGGATCTTGCGGAGGCAGCGCTGGTGGTACTTCTCCAGTGCTTTAATGTGTCTGCTGTATATAGTCCACATCTCTCAGCCATATAGGAGAGCAGGTATCACTATTGCCCTGTAGACCATAAGCTTGGTGCCAGATTTGAGGTCCTGGTCTTCAAACACTCTTTTCCTCAGATGACCGAAGGCTGCACTGGCACACTGGAGGCGGTATTAGACCTCGACTTCGGTGTCTGCCCTTGTTGATAGTAGGCTCTTGAGGTATGGAAAATGGTCCATGTTGTTCAAGGCCGAGCCATGGATTTTGATGACTGGGGGGCAGTGCTGTGTGGCGGGGCCAGGTTGGTGGAGGACATTTGTCTTACAGATGTTTAGCCTAAGGCCCATGCTTTTGTATGTCTCGGTGAAGGTTTTGACGATGGCTTTAAGTTCGGCCTCCGAGTGCGCACAGACGCAAGCATCATCCGCGTACTGTAGTTCGATGACAGAGGATGGGATGGTCTTGGATCTAGCCTGGAGGCGATGAAGGTTGAACAGGTTCCCATTGGTTCTATTGTTTAGTTCCACTCCAGTGGGGGGAGCGTGTTGATAGTCAGATGGAGCATTGCAGCAAGGACGATCGAGAAGATCGTTGGTGTGATGATGCAGCCCTGCTTGACCCTGGTCCGGACATGGATTGGGTCTGTGGTGGATCCATTGGTCAGGATCACGGCTTGCATGTCGTCATGGAGCAGGCGGAGGATGGTGACAAACCTTTGGGGGCAGCCGAAACGGAGCGCTCCTCCCAGAGTCATAATGCGGATTCCATCCACTAAGGGGTACAATGGACATAATCTTCACCATGCGACAACTACCAGAGAAATGCAGGGAACAGCACCAACCCAGAATACACCTAGTAGTTTAATGGCACCTGTATTGTTTCTTAACTCTAACCAAGTAGATTCTGTCCTTGGCCCCTCAAGAACAACCTCCCTCTTCAGCACTGTAGTATTCTCCTTAATCAATATTTCCACCCACCTCCTTTCTTTCCTTCCGTATCTTTCCTGAACACCTTATAACCACGAATATTTACCATCCAATCCTGCTCCTTTTGAGCCAGGTCTCCCGTTATTATCACATCATCATATTCCCATGTGCCTATTTGCACCTGCAGCTCACCAACCTTATTTACTACACTTTGTGCATTTACATACATGCTCTGTAAACCATTTTTAGATCTTCTTGTATTCTCTTAATCTGACCCCACCTAATACCATACCATGTCTTGCTCTAGTGCTATCTATCTCTACTGATCATTTGTTCACCTTTTTTCTCCTTTCTAATGCTACATCCTGGTGCCCATCCCCAAGAAACATTTGTTTAAACCCTCCACAATAGCATTTGCAACTGCATCCCCCCGCCCCCCCCTCCACTTACCGGCCCTCCCCGCAAGTATATTGGTCCCGGCTCTGTTGAGGTGCAACCCATTCAGCTTTTACAGGTCCCACCTCCCCTAGAACTGGTCCCATTGTCCCAGGACTCTAAAGCCATCCCTCCTGCACCATCTCTCCAACCACGCATTCATCTGCTCTATCCTCCTCTTTCTATACTCACTAGCTCGTGGCACTGGGAGTAATCCAGAGATTACTACCTTTTGAGGTCCGGCTTTTTAATCTCTTTCCTAACTCCCTAAAATTTTCCTGCAGAACCTCATCCCCTTTCTACCTATGTCGGCACAAACACGATGGGCCGAATGGCCTCCTTCTGTGTCGTAAGTTTTCTACGATTCTATGTCATTGATACCGATATGGACCATGACCTCTGGCTGTTCACCCTCTCCCCTCAATGTCCTGCAGCCACTCTGGCACCAGGGAAGCAACATACCATCCTAGAATCATGTCTGCGGCCGCAGAAACGCCAGGCTATTCACTAACTATTGAATCTCATATCACTATTGTTTTCCCGATCTTCTTCCTCCTTCTCCCACCACCCCTTGTACAGCTGAGCCACCCGTGGTGCCGTGGACTTGGCTCTGGCTGTACTCCCCAGAGGAACCATCGACCTCGCCCATATTCAGTACCGGTTAGAGAGTGAGATGCACTCGGGACTCCTGCACTACCTGCCTGATCCTCCTTGTCTGTCTGGCAGTCACACATTCCTCCTCTGCCTACACCCTCTTGCACTGCGGGGTGATCACCTGAAAAATGCTTACCACGTAGCTCTCCACCTCATGGATATATCGCAGTGAAGACAGTTGCTGCTCAAGCTCCGAGCTCCTCCAGCTGACGACACTTCCGGCACATGTGGTTGTCTAGGACACAGGAAGCGTCCTGGAGTTCCTACATGGCTCACGATGTGCATTCCAGGGGACTGAGATGCCCTGCCATGCCTCTATTTAATAGACTACAGGTTGAACCTCTCTTAGCCAGAACCCTCGGGACCTGGCCTGTTCCGGATAAGGGATTTTTTCGGATGCGGGATGGTCACGTTAAATTGGATGGTACAGGTGCTAAGCAATGGGATATTGGGGCTGATTGGCTTGGGGCTGTGAGGGCGGCAGAGAGATCATTGGGGGGACGAGGGGGGGGATGTGGATCGCGGGGTCAGGCCAGCAATTGCGGGAGTCGGCAGTGAGGAGAGACTTCATTTGTTCAATTTGTTCATGTCGGAGTTCTGTGCATGTACCACCTGGTGGCCGGGAATGGTTCCAGACGAGGGGTGGTTCTGGATATGGGAGGTTCAACCTGTATTAACTAACTTAACAGAAATAAAATCAAAGCTAAAATAAAAACAATCACCAGCTACTCACCAATGTTTTATTTTCAGCTTCTTCCTTTGCAATGGCATCACTTACCTCACTCCCTGATGCTTGCGCTCCCTCCGGGCTCTCCGGCGACTCCTTTCCCCTCTGCTCGGAATTCCCACTCTTTCCAAATGCTCTCTATTTAGGATCACTCTGTGTAGACTGTTGTGGAGTCGAAGGTATTACTTTGTGATACCAAAACAATGCATGACTATTCAGTTTTTTAATTTTATAGATCAGGATTATAAGATCACTTTCTTCCCCTTTGTACATCCACTCAGCTAAAATGGCTCTTCAGTATAAGGAAACAAAAGGTCAAAAGTATCTTAACGTTTTTCAAATCTTCTGGCTAACCAAAATTAGTTGAGATGCTATTATTTGTGAATATCTTACAATTTTAGATCTTGCAGTTGGAGCTGGTAGTGAAAATTTAAACAAAGAAATCAGATTTCCTTGTTTATGGCAGGTGGTTTCACATTTTTCAGTTCTAAATTGTTTTATGCTGGAGCGGCTATTTACAACTAGGTTTAAACTTCTAGGCCAAGTCCAGGGCGACTTTTAGCTGCTCTAAGGTAGATTAGGATACAAAAAAAGTTTATGGTGAAAATACATCGAGAATTGTTTCCCTAATTGCTTTGTTGCATGTCCAACATGAACAGACGCAATGTTGGATCCAATCCTGGTAAATGAAGCAAGGTCGGTAATTGGAATAGGCACAGAAATGTTGGTAGCTGATGCGTTTCCCAAGCATCCAGTGCTGAATAGATCGAACTCAAATGGGCATTCGGCTCCATGTGTCATCCACAATACAAACATGAACAGGAAAGGATGTCACTCCATAAATGCTTAGCTGGTTTCTGACCATAGGAATGTTTGTTTGCATGTTAATGATCATTATCTTGGGTGTGTCATGCTTTTGTTATGCAGCATTCTGTCGTGCCTGCATTATTTGAAGGCCCAGAGAGAATGAGTAGGACCCTTTGCAACCATGGCTGATGATCCCAATTAGAACACACTGTCCCCTCCCAGCACTTATTATCTTTTCATGGCCCCACCCAATTATAAACTCTTGACACAAAAGAGAAATGAAAAGATCAATATTTGTTTTGTGTTACTTACATAATTATATGCTCTTGGCTCTGCACCAGTGCTTCCCCTGGTGAAGAGTGCTGTTGTAATCTAGAATCTAATCTGTGTCTGAGTGCTCCTTGAATGGGAGAAGCAACTGTGATGTGCAAGTTGTTTAGGTCGTATGCTCCTGTCGGGCTGGTGGTTGCCTGGATGTCTGGCTGTATTGCACATGAGGTGTTCTTGCAACAGGTAGAGTCATGTCCAACAACTCGGTGGTTACCAGGACCTGTTTGCCGTCTGGCACTATATCAATCTTTTGAGGAGTCTAGCTGGAGTGGGAGTATATGACGACATGCTAAAGTTTTCTCATCGGCAGACTTCTTTTGAGACGCCTTCTAGTACTGGATACCCCAGCTGGATGACCAATGATCTATACAAGAATTGTCTATGGTTTGTATATCCCTGTCTGGCGTAAAAATAAAACGGGGAAGGTGGCTCAACCATGGCTAATGGGAAATTAGGGATAGTGTTAAATCCAAGGAAGAGGCATATAAATTGGCCAGAAAAAGCAGCAAACCTTAGGACTGGGAGAAATTTAGAATTCAGCAGAGGAGGACAAAGGGTTTAATTAGGAGGGGGAAAATAGGGAAGACACAAATAACCTTCCGGAAATACTAGGGGTCTAGCGAGAAGAAGGAACTGAAGGAAATCCTTTATCAGTCAGGAAATTGTGTTAGGGAAATTGATGGGATTAAAGGCCGATAAATCCCCAGGGCCTGATAGTCTGCATCCCAGAGTAATTAAGGAAGTGGCCCTAGAAATAGTGGATGCATTGGTGGTAATTTTCCAACATTCTATAGACTCTGGATCAGTTCCTATGGATTGGAAGGTAGCTAATGTAACCCAACTTTTTAAAAAAGGAGGGAAAGAGAAAACAGGAAATTATAGACCGGTTAGCCTGACATCAGTGGTGGGGAAAATGTTGGAATCAATTATTAAAGATGTAATAGCAGCGCATTTGGAAAGCAGTGACAGGATCGGTTCAAGTCAGCATGGATTTATGAAAGGGAAATCATGCTTGACAAATCTTAGAGAATTTGTTGAAGATGTAACTATTAGAGTGGACAAGGGAGAACCAGTGGATGTGGTGTATTTGGACTTTCAAAGGGCTTTTGACAAGGTCCCACACAAGAGATTAGTGTGCAAAATTAAAGCACATGGTATTGGGGGTAATGTATTGATGTGGATAGAGAACTAGTTGGCAGACAGGAAGCAAAGAATGGGAATAAACGGGTCCTTTTCAGAATGGCAGGCAGTGACTAGTGGGGAACCGCAAGGTTCAGTGCTGGGACCCCAGCTATTTACGATATACATTAATTATTCAGACAAAGGAATTGAATGTAATATCTCCAAGTTTTCAGATGACACTAAGCTGGGTGGCAGTGTGAGCTGTGAGAAGGATGCCAAGAGGCTGCAGGGTGACTTGGACAGTTTAGGTGAGTGGGCAAATGCATGGCAGATGCAGGATAATGTAGATAAATGTGAGGTTATCCACTTTGGTGGCAAAAACAGGAAGGAAGAATATTATCTGAATGGTGACAGATTCGGAAAAGGGGAGGTGCAACGAGACCTGGATGTCATGGTACATCAGTCATTGAAAGTTGGCATGCAGACAGCAGGCGGTGAAGAAGGCAAATGGTATGTTGGCCTTCATAGCGAGAGGATTTGAGTTTAGGAGCAGGGAGGTCATACTGCAGTTGTACAGGGCCTTGGTGAGGCCGCATCTTAAATATTGTGTACAGTTTTGGTCTCCTAATCTGAGGAAGGACATTTTTGCTATTGAGGGAGTGCAGCGAAGGTTCACTAGACTGATTCCCGGGATGGCAGGACTGACATGAAGAAAGATTGGATCGATTAAGCTTATGTTCACTGGAATTTAGAAGAATAAGAGGGGATCTCATAGAAACATATAAAATTCTGACGGGACTGGACAGGTTAGATGCAGGAAGAATGTTCCCGATGTTGGGGAAGTCCAGAACCAGGGGTCACAGTCTAAGGATAAGGGGTAAGCCATTTAGGACCGAGATGAGGAGAAACTTTTTTTTCTTTTTTTTTCTCTCTTTCTTTTTTTTCCTCTCCTATAACAGTGAGTAATCTTTAGCATTGTTGTTGCCTATCTAAGGGTTAAGTCATGGCAGGAGAGCTCGGTCACGTGATATGCTCCTCCTGTACCATGTGGGAACTCGGGGACGCCTCCAGTGTCCCTGACAACAACGTGTGCGGGAAGTGTATCCGCCTCCAGCTCCTGACAGACCGCGTTGCGGAGTTGGAGCTAAGGGTGGATTCACTCTGGAGCATTCACGATGCTGAGAATGACGTGAATAGCACGTTTAGTGAGTTGGTCATACCGCAGGGGAAGGGTCCACAGCCAGCTAGGGAATGCGAGACCAGCAGGAAGAGCAGTGCAAGGAGTACTGTTGAGGGGGTGACTCATCAGGGGAGGGCAGCAGCAGCCAAGTTCATGGCACCGTGGCTGGCTCTGCTGCACAGGAGGGCAGGAAAAAGAGTGGGAGAGCGATAGTGATAGGTGATTCGATTGTAAGGGGAATAGATGGGCGTTTCTGCGGCCGCAACCGAGACGCCAGGATGGTATGTTGCCTCCCTGGTGCAAGGGTCAAGGATGTCTCGGAGCGGGTGCAGGACATTCTGAAAAGGGAGGGTGAACAGTCAGTTGTCGTGGTGCACATTGGTACCAACTATATAGGTAAAAAAAGGGATGAGTTCCTACGAGATGAATTTAAGGAGCTAGGAGCTAAATTAAAATGTAGGACCTCAAAAGTAGTAATCTCAGGATTGCTACCAGTGCCACGTGCTAGTCAGAGTAGGAATCGCAGGATAGCTCAGATGAATACGTGGCTTGAGTAGTGGTGCAGCAGGGAGGGATTCAAATTCCTGGGGCATTGGAACTGGTTCTGGGGGAGGTGGGACCAGTACAAACCGGACGGTTTGCACCTAGGCAGGACCGGAACCAATGTCCTAGGGGGAGTGTTTGCTAGTGCTGTTGGGGAGGAGTTAAACTAATGTGGCAGGGGGATGGGAACCAATGCAGGGAGACAGAGGGAAACAAAAAGGAGACAAAAGCAAAAGACAGAAAGGAGATGAGTAAAAGTAGAGGACAGAGAAACCCAAGGCAAAAAACAAAAAGGGCCACTGAATGAAAAGGGGCTGCAGGAGGGGTCAAAACTAAAAATCATGGATTAAAAACTAGTATTAAAACATTCTACCTAAACGCACGCAGCATTCGAAATAAAGTAAATGAGTTGACGGCACAAATCATAACAAATGGGTATGATTTGGTGGCCATTACAGAAACGTGGTTGCAGGGTGGCCAAGACTGGGAATTAAACATACAGGGGTATCTAACGATTCGGAAAGATAGACAAGAAGGGAAAGGAGGTGGGGTAGCTCTGTTAATAAAGGATGATATCAGGGCAGTTGTGAGAGACGATATTGGCTCTAATGAACAAAATGTTGAATCATTGTGGGTGGAGATTAGAAATAGTAAGGGGAAAAAGTCACTGGTGGGCATAGTTTATAGGCCCCCAAATAATAACTTCAAGGTGGGGCGGGCAATAATCAAGGAAATAATGGAGGCATGTGAAAAAGGAACGGCAGTAATCATGGGGGATTTTAACCTACATATCGATTGGTCAACTCAAATCGCATGGGGTAGCCTGGAGGAGGAATTCATAGAATGATTACGGGATTGTTTCTTAGAACAGTATGTTACAGAACCTACAAGGGAGCAAGCTATCTTAGATTTTGTAATTTCTAATCTGTTTATTATTCCTGTGTAATGAGACAGGAATAATAAACAGTCTCCTAGTAAAGATCCTCTCGGAATGAGTGATCACTGAACCAAGACTTAGACTGTCCTGCACGTAGCATCCCCTTATCTCGACTGTCCTCATCATTTTATCTGCCTGCTTTCTGTGTGAATAGCAGCTGCATTTTAATAACTCCTTTGTCTTTCAAATCTTTACAGCCAAAAGATCTTCTTTTGGCAGGCTTTCAGGGTACCAGGCACAATGCTTTACTTCAATCAATTGTGTGCACACACACTATCACACAACGGTGTTTCCTATTCTCTATGCTAAACTAGCTTTTAGTTTCCCACCTATTTTGTATGCTAAGCTAACTTTTAATTTCCTATCGAGCTCTCTGCCTCTTCCTTCTCCGTGTTCCAACATGTCCCATGCTCCAACACAGTCACACATTTCTTGAGAACAAGTTGTTCAGCACATGTTCCGTTTTGTACTCCTCTTCAGTTGACAAGATTATACTCACACTGGTACTTTGAATTGCCATAAATCCCACATGTTAGAGGTGCACCACTGCACATTCTCTGCCGGCTGCTGCAGGCTGCTCGCAATAGATTCAAAGGGTGTGAAAAATTTATTTTGCTTCTACATTAACGTGTCTGAAGCCAGGTTCAGTAGGATACCAATGTTTTGTCCATAAAGTAGATGTACCTTGTATGTTCCCAGCCTAGCCAGCTCTATTCATCCTCTCCAGCAATCTCCTCAAACTCAGTCGCTACATTCTCTAGTGTGCTAGTATCTATGCTGTGGCCAGGGACCTGCTGTGTTGTGTCAGGTCCACTTGTTCCCATCTCATCCATTGCAACCTGCGACTTGTGTTGTATGAACAAGTGTCACAAAAACAAATACATTCTCTGCATGCTATCTCCATTTAGGTGCAGGAGATAGAACATTTATATTAAAACCACAACCTACTGTGCTGACAAGTAAACATGTAAACAAAAGTGGAAGATAGTTACAGCTACTTGGAACTTCTGATGCCACTGAACATCTTGCACATTTGATCCTAGGTGCAACAGACGTGGGAGACTGCATTCACTCACTCTATTACCTTTATCCATGCAGCTGACTATGTGTGTCTAACTGTTAGGTTGCCTTTGTCATCAAAACATGCTACATTCTTTTGCTTTAACTTCTATGTTAAAATCTCCAAGGAATTGTTAATAAATGCAGAAGTCTTGGGTACAGTCCTCAATGTGCACATTTCAGCAATTATAGGCTTCCAAACTTCCTTTCAATGCAAGGCAGCAAAATATTAATATTGAGCAACAGCCCTTAAAGAGCTGCTGGCTCATCCAACTTTGTGACTCTCAGTCAATCAACATGCAGTCTTGCCTCCCTGCGCATGTTTTCAGCTATCAGGAACATATGGAAATGAAGAGGTGTACCTTGAAAAAGACCAACCCTTCCTGCTGCTCGCATGGGAGCATCTGTGCCACAGGCAATTTTTATTTGTCTTTTTGAAAAATAAAAATTACTAACATAATTTAAAAGGGAATTAGATAAGTTTTGTAAGGGAAGAGTTTAAAAGGATTCCGGATAAGTGCAGGGAAATGGGGTTGAATAGATGACTTTGATTGAAGAACGAGCACCGTCCAAGTGAATGGCCTCTTTTGATGGATTCTATTCAGTCTACAATGAGTCCCTCAAAATATAATGGATCAGTGGAACACATTTGAGATTTTATATTTGGCCATTACTGCTCAGATGTTGATGACTACATTTGTGGCTCCCTAATTTTAAGCATAATTCAGTTTATCAGGTAACGGCTTAGAATGACCATAACATTTTCAGAAGTGACATCAATTAATTTAAGAGCTATACAAGTTAATAGCATTTAGGAACTTGAATCTACTAGTAATTACTTTCTCAAGGTTGGAGCTTCTATTCTAGGTAAATATTGCATTAAGAAATGGCACAAAGTTCCAGTGCTTCCCTAATTAAAGTAACAAAATACTAGAAACATTGCAAGTTAATCCCAGCATTGCAATTTTATGTAGTACTTATTAATTTAAAAATAAGCTTTGATTTATACTTGGATCGCATTTTGATTTGTGCTGCTTAGTGGTTTGCAGGAATAATGTAATTTTCAAACACCACTCATAGTTGTGTGTGTTTTGTCCTCGTAGCATTATCCCTGTGAAGACTGCAATTCTTCTGGGAGAATATATTGGTACTTTCGATAGCATGGAACATTTCAAAGGTCTTGCTAAGTGTGAATAATGAGAACAACTTAAAAGATGATTTTGATAAGCAATAATAACTATTGATAAATATTAGGGAGCCACAAATGTAGTCATCAACATCTGAGCAGTAATGGCCAAATATAAAATCTCAAATGTGATAAAGATTGGATAAATATGTTGGCATTTTACAGCTGGTCACTGAATCTTTACAGTAATAAATCACCAATGGCATGATGCTTTAAGTAAGGCACTGGGATATTATTTGATGTCACAAACTAGTTTACTATATATCCCTCTTCACTGGATCTATGAAATAAGAATAAAATCCCCATAATTTACATATTTAAAGGCTTTAAATTTTCCCTATCCATCTCATTAACTATTTGTGTTGAACAGGGTATCTGATAATTGTTTTGATGTAAAAGGCACAAAAGTAAAATGAAAAATAAATACCTGTGAGAATCATCAGGAGGTATTTGCCTCTTCTCTCTCTCCACCACTGCTACAAATTAATTTTGCAAATATTTTCTCTGACTATTTAAATTAGCAGTCCATTATTTATGCCCTGCTGTATATAAATGAATAAAATAAGCATTTGTCTCTGAATAGTAGTTGGAAAAATATTTTTGTCACTTTGCAGACATTAAGTACACTGTTTAGTGAGTTTATGTCACGTGTCTAATTAACACTTTAGTATACTACATATTGAATATATTTAGAACATATAGGGGGGAGAAATTGGCCAGCCTTGCACACGTTTTTTCGGCGATATTTCGACTTTTTTGCCGGTAAAAGATACTCGCCTAAATTGGCCAAAGTTAACGACAGACGTGCAACACCAAAAAAAATGCAACCACTTAAAATTGGCCGTTTGGCGAATCCGTATTCGGGGTGAAAAAACACCGCCTGAGAAAAGCCTGCATTAAAGCCCTAGAAACAGCGGTAAGTATGTAGACCTACAAAAAAGGTAAGTTGAAGTTTTTATTTTATTATTCTTTTTCAGCGATTCATTAGTTAAGTATATTGTGAATGTTTTCTCTGACTTTTTGATTTTTGCAATTTTTTTTTTTGTGTTTTCTCCCCTCCCAGGGTCTGTGTTTCTGGCGGTGATAGGCCTCAGGCTAAAGTTGACGAGGACCGTTGTTTCCACTGCGAATCCTCGTGCAATGCTGATTTTTACCGTCGGGCACATTTTTTTTGCCAATTTTACCCCCTTAAAAAATGGCGACCTTATTAGTGGTATTTTTTCCAAAAAATGACGGGAAAAAAACGATATTGCTAAAAACTGAATTTCTAGACCATATCCTTCAATGTAATACATGTTTCATCTTTTTCCCGGTTTACCTTTTTGCAATCTGTGCATCTAAAAAGGAATTATGTTGCTTTGTGCTGATTAATTTTGCCATATTTGAACTCTAGCCCAATCTAATATTTTTTAAAATATAATGTAGATTAAGGTTCATGGAATTAGTGGCATAAAATGAAACTGCATTGAAACTGGCTTTATAATAAATGGTAGAAATGAAGAAATGGTTTGTTTGGGTAGTGATTAGCAGAGTTCTGTAGAGCTTTGTCAATGGTCCCCATCTGCTCTATTCATACTATTCCTAAATAGTATGGAGGAGTGTACTTGTATAGCATTTACATTTAGCACTAAACAATGCAGAACAATGAGTAATTTTGGCATTCGGAGTAATCTGGGCCAATTAAGCAGGTGGCCTAAAGAATGACCAATTGATTTTAATGTAGATATAAATGGAAGGTTGATTGTTGAAGCAGGAAATTTGAAATGAACTAGATTAAGGAGTATCTTATAATTAAGGTAGAGAAGAAAAACTGATTTCGATGTGACAATTGATTGTTCAGTCAATGCAAAGTTGTTATGGGCCAATTGTATAATAGAAAGCATCTCAAAGAAAGTTTGACTAGACCTAAAAACAAACTATTCTAATTTTCTATATTTGGAATATTACATGTTCATATGAGCATCCTAGCTTCAACAAGAAATTAATGCTAAGGAGGGGGTTTGAAGAAAAGCAGCAAAGATAACTCTAGGCTTCAGACTTCTTGAGGTTTGAAGAAAGCTGAGCGAGGACATGTTTCTTATTTTTAAATAAATCTGAGAGGCATATAAGAGCACAAAATTGATGAGACTCGAACAAAACTTCAGATTAGAAGTATTTTTCCCCATGGCATAATGGATATGTGCAACAGACTTGCAAATTCATTTAATGCTGTGTTAATTTAACATGTTAAAGGTGACTATCTGGTTAGGAGGTTCTTGGATATTGGATGTGCAATGCCAGTAAATTTAAGCATGAATATTGTGGGATATGATGCAGGATGGATATTCCGGAATTTTGATTCATTTATCTTTCGGGGCGGGAAAAGGAAAGAAAGAATTTGAATCTATCAGCTTTGCCTCAATGGTAGCACACTCACTTCTGATTCAGACGGTCAAGGGTTCAGGACTCACTCCAAGACTTGCGTATAATTTAGGCTGATACTTCAGCGCAGTACTGAGGGAGCACTACACTGTCAGAGGTGCAATTTTTTAGATGATACTTTAAACCGAGGACCCGTTTCAGGTAGATGCAAAAGATCCCATGGCATTATTCACAAGAGCTGAGGAGTTCTCCCGGTGTCCTGACCAATATTTAACCCTCAACTAACATTACTAAAAACAGATTATCTGGTCATTTAACTCTCTGCTCTTTGTTATGTGCAAATTGGCTGCCAGGTTGCTCATCTAATAACAATAACTACACTTCAAAAGTAATCCCTTAGGTATGTGAAGTGCTTTGGGACATGTAAGGTGCTATATAAGTGTAAGTTCATTTTTTTTTCAATTATGTAATGTTCTTTCGCATTCTCGGATTGTACTAGAGTTCTTTACAACGAATGCATTAATTTTGAAATGCAGCCACTTGTTATGTAGGCAAACATAGCAACCAGTTTGCACACAGCACGGACCCACCAACAACAAATGAATGGATGAATGACCAGATAATCTGTTTTGATAATGTTGGTTGAGAACACCAAATGAACCCTTTCCTCTTCTTACTGCCATTGGATATTTTGCATCCACATCCGAAAGAAGACACCTCCAACAATGCAGTGTCGGTGTAGATTATGTGTTTAAGTCCTGGTGTGGGCCTTAAACCACAACCTTTTGAGCCAAGGTAACACCTAAAGAGGAAGCAGCTACAGGAACCTTCCTCAGGAATTTAAATGCGTTGATCCTATCCCATTCCATTCTTGTGATCAATGAAGAAAATCAAAATGGAAAGCTATTTTTTAAAGTTTTGTTCTCTGATGTGCCAAAGATAAATCTATGGGCCAGACCTTGCTGGAGAGGAGCCTCTCACAACGTACGGCATTTGGGGAGGGGTAACACCAAAAAGGGAATTTTAAAATTGGGGAACTGGGAGCCAATATAGGATGGAGTGATGGGTGAATGGAACTTGTTGCGGTGTATGGAGATTGTGGCAAGCGATAAAGATGGTAGCATCGGTCTTCCAATTCTTAACTGAAGGAAATTACAGCTCATTCATGACTTGATGACAGACAAGTAGTCTGATAACACAGGCAGTGGAGAAATTGAGAGTGGTGATGGAACGGTCACCTAGCAGCAGCATGTAGATGAGCACGAGAAAGGGGGTCAAGGATAGAGAGTTACAGAGGATGTCATTTGTGACTTTAGAATCATAGATGTTCACAGCACGAAAGGAGGCCATTTCGGCCCATTGTGTCCGCTCCGGCCAACAAGAGACAATCTAGCCTAATCCCACTTTCCAGCTCTAGGTCCATAACCCTGCAGGTCACGGCACTTCAAGTGCACATCCAAGTACTTTTTAAATGTGGTGAGGGTTTCTGCCTCTACCACCCTTCAGGCAGTGAGTTCCAGACACCCACAATCCTCTGCATGAAGAAGTTTCCCCCCAAATCCCCTCTAACCTTTTACCAATTACTTTAAATTTATACCCTCTGGTTGTTGACCCCTCTGCTAAGGGAAATAGGCCCTTTCTATCCACTATATCTCGGCCCCTTATAATTTTATACACCTCAAGGAGGTCTCCCCTCAGCCTCCTCTGTTCCAAGGAAAACAACCTCAGCCTATCCAATCTGTCCTCATAGCTAAGATTCTCCACACCTGACAACATCCTCATAAATATGCTCTGTACCCTCTCCAGTGCAATCACATCCTTCCTGTAATGACCAGAACTGCACGCAGTACTCCAGCTGTGGCGATCTTCCTTGCTGCAATGCTCCATCTCACGCTCAACAAGCTCCCAGCTGGAGTGGAACCAAACTATAGAACCAGTGGGAACCTGTTCAACCTTGATCGCCTCCAGGCTAGATCCAAGACCATCCCATCCTCTGTTGTCAAACTACAGTACACAGACTACGCTTGCATCTGCGCACATTCAGAGGCTGAACTCCAAGCCATCATCAACATCTTCACCAAGGCGTACGAAAGCATAGGCCTTACACTAAACATCCGGAAGACAAAGGTCCTCCACCACCCTGACCCCGCCACACAGCACTGCCCCCAGGTCATCAAAATCCACGGTGCAGCCTTGGACAAATTGGACCACTTTCCATACCGCAGGAGCCTACTATCAGCAAGGGCAAATATTGACGACAATGTCCAACACCAGCTCCAGTGCGCCAGTCTTTGGTCGCCTGAGGAAGAGAGTATTCAAAGGTAAGGCCCTCAAATCTGGCACCAAGCTTATGGTCTACAGGGCTGTAGCAATATCTACCCTCCTGTATGGCTCAGAGCCGTAGACCATATATAGTAGACACCTCAAATCGCTGGAGAAATACCACCAATGATGTCTCCGCAAGATCCTGCAAATTCACCTGGGAGGATAGATGAATCAACGCCAGTGTTCTTGACCATGCCAACATCCCCAGCATCGAAGCACTGAGCACACTCAACCAGCTCCGTTGGGCGGGCCACATTGTCCGCATGCCCGACACAAGACTCCCAAAGCAAGCGCTCTACTCGGAACACCTACACGGCAAGCAAGCCCAAGGTGGGCAGAGGAAACGTTTCAAGGACACCCTCAAAGCCTCCTTGATAAAGTGCAACATCCCCGCCGACACCTGGGAATCCCTGGCCAAAGATCTCCTGAAGTGGAGGAAGAGCATCGGGGAGGGCGCTGAGCACCTCAAGTCTTTTTGCAGAGAGCATGTAGAAATCAAGCGTAGACAGCAGAAGGAGCATGCTGCAAACGAGACTCCCCACCCACCCTTCCTTCAATGACTATCTGTCCCACCTATGACAGAGACTGTAATTCCTGTATTGGACTGTACAGTCACCTGAGAGCTCACTTTTAGAGTGGAAGCAAGTCTTCCTCGATTTTGAGGGACTGCCTATGAATGGATGATGAATGAACCTGTGTTTAACCCACCTGCTTTTATATTCTATGCCTCGGCTAATAAAGGCAAGCATTTGTATGCCTTCTTAACCACCTTATCCACCTGGCCTGCTACCTTCAGGGATCTGTGGACATGCACTCCAAGGTCCCTTTGTTCTTCTACACTTCTCAATATCCTACCATTTAATGTGTATTCCCTTTCCTTGTTAGCCCTCCCCAAATGCATTACCTCACACTTCTCTGGATTAAATTCTATTTGCCACTGTTCTGCCCACCTGACCAGTTGATTGATATCTTCCTGCAGTCCGCAGCTTTTTTCTTCATTATCAACCACACAGCCTATTTTTGTATCATCTGCAAACATCTTAATCGTACCCCCTATATTCAAGTCTAGATCATTGATGTATACCACAAAAAGCAAGGGACCTAGTACTGAGTCCTGCGGAACCCCACTGGAAATATCCTTCCAGTCATAAAAACACCCATCAACCATTACCTTTTGCTTCCTGCATCTGAGCCAATTTTGGATCCAACTTGCCACTTTGCCCTGGATCCCATGGGCTTTTACTTTCGTGACCAGTCTGCCATGTGGGACCTTATCAAAAGCTTTGCTAAAATCCATAAACACTGCATCATATGTACTGCCCTCATTGAATTTTTTGAGGAGGTAACCAGGAGGGTCAATCAAGTTAGTCAGACACGATCTTCCCTTAACAAATCAGTGCTGACTGTCCCTGATTAATCCGTGTCTTTCTAAATGTAGATTTATCCTGTCCTTCAGGATTTTTTCCAATAATTTTCCCACCACTGAAGTTAGGCTGACTGGCCTGAAATTACTCCGTCTGTCCCTTTCTCCCTTCTTAAACAAAGGTACCACATTAGCAGTCCTCCAGTCCTCTCGCACCACACCTGAAGCAAGAGAGGATTGGAAAATGATGGTCAAAGCCTCTGCTATTTCTTCTTTTGTTTGACTTAACAGCTTGGGATGCATTTCATCCGGGCCTGGGGACATATCCACTTTCAAAACTGCTTTGATGTCTTTTTGGTACTGTGGAAGTGCAGAAACCAGATTGGAGTTGCAGAAAAGTTGACCAGAAACTTAACTGAACCAACTACATAAATACTGTGCCTGTAAGAGCAGGTCAGAGGCTGAGTATTCTGTGGCGAGCGATTTACTTCTTGACTCCCCAACGCCTTTCCACCATCTACAAGCCACAAGTCAGAAGTGTGATGTAATACTCCCACTTTCCTGGATGAGTGCGGCTTCAAGAAGCTTAACACCATCCAGGACAAAGCAGCCTGCTTCATTGGCACCCCATTCACTACGTTAAACATTCACTCCCTCCACCACCGGCGCACCATGGCTGCAGTGTATACCATCTACAAACTTCACTACAGCAACTCGCCAAGGCTTCTTCGACAGCCCCTCCTAAACCCGCAATCTCTACCACCTGGAATGACGAGGGCAGCAAGCACATGGAAACAACACCACCTTCGAGATCCCCTCCAAGTCTTACACCAGCCTGACATCCCTTACCACCATCCCCCAACAACCTAGTTAACCTGACTTTGATTAAGGTAGGCATGTTAACCAGGATACCTGAAGAACTTATACAAAAGCAAAATACTGCGGATGCTGGAATCTGAAATTAAAACTGAAAATCTTAGCGGGTCAGGCAGCATCTGTGGAGAGAGAAACTGAGTTAACGTTTCCGATCGATGACCCTTCGTCACCTGAAGAACTTCCTTGTCTTCCTTGAAGAGTGATATAGGATCTTCAACATCCACTTGAACAGGCAGGCATAGCCTCAATAACTCATCTAAAGGATAACACATCCGACAATGCAGCATTCCTTCAATACTACACTGGAGTGTCAACTGAGATTATGAGTATGGATCTTGAAGTTGGTCTTTAACCTACAACATTTTGATTGTAAAATCAGAGTGCTACATACTGAGCCAAAACATTTTTAAAAAACTTGGTCACTAGCCTAAGCTAATTGAACCTAATAATTTTTAGGTCCCAACTCCAATATGTTTAATAGTCACCGACTTCAATATGTTTAATAGTCAAAGTTATGATTAAATTCAAGACTGATTGCCATTAAAATAGCTCAAAGAAAAGACAGATTCTTCTAAAATGATCGTATCCGTTCATTTGAATTAATACTGCTTTAATCCCAGTTTTGTTAAGTGTATATAGCAAGCTAGTCAAGTCTTTTTTCTTTATCTTTGTTAACTGTTCTATAAACAATGATATGATTGTAGTCACCAGTCTTTTTTTTCTTTTTAAATAGTATGCTTCCTGTGAAACTTGGAATTCTTCTTGGCAATTACTTTGGTGTTTTCAGTGCCATGGAAAACTTCAAGGGTCGAGATAAGAAGGATTAACATGATCTGCAGAATCAATAAAAACAACCATTTTAAATATACTTTATTACAAAAGCACATGCATATTAATATATCATTGCAATACTTTTTTTGGTGCTACTTTATCTTGCTTATGGTTAAGACATCTGTATTAGGCTGCAGTATTTTTTGTATTTCAAAGCTACTGATGATTTCAAATTTGTGGAAAATGTAATGCTTCTATTTCAGGCAATAAAGGTGTGATGATGGCAGAGCTGCATATTAAAATCAACAGAAAACTGAGCGATAAGGTGTGACATGCTCATTTTAATAACCTTAGCAACTGACAAAATAAAAATGTGACAGTGATTTTAAAAAGATGAGATGTTTAGAAAACTATTTCTAAAATCCACAATTTGATTATATAAATTGTTGAGTAACTGCAACTCAATGTGGCTAGTCTGTCAAATGGTAAACCACTGGGGAGATGGTTTCCATTGTTTAATGATGATGATGGCAGAGATGCATGTTAAAAGCAGAAGAAAACAGAGATAAGCTAATACTGCCAGAATCTTTTTTTGTATTCTGTTTTCTGCCAGCACCCCAAATTGGTGAGAATTGTTTTTTTAAATCAGCTGTTGCTTGTTAATGAGCTTGCAGAAAAAAAGTTAAGATAATTTACTACTGGAGGGAATTAAAACGACCAAAGAATTAAAAACCCAAGCGATTCAGAGTTGGTAAATATAATGCAATGCATGACTGCTGTGTAACCTAGCAGATCAAAGAATCTGAGTGGCAATGCCCAATCTTGACCTAGTTTTGATAAATAAGCTTTTATATGAACTAACGTGCTGTGCTCACTGGAATTTTAATCCGATGAACAACTTAGGGGCATCTTAAATCTGAGCACTAACTTGACGACCGCCCATAGGTTGTGGAGCGGTTCCTCATGAGAAATCAAAAATGCCACAGTTTGGATGCTTGAGTACATTATTACAATTGCAAAGAAGGCCAGAGCTAGCAAAGAAATTAACATCAAATATAGTGGCCAATAATGCAGTCTGTCTGTAGTGATGTTGTACATCATACACCTGTACCTCATATTATTCAGCACTTAAGCCTAAGGTCTACTTGGCAACCTCTGATCTCTGAGGACCCATTTTTATGCTGCCAGCTATGTACACCAAGCCAGGTACTTGGAGCTGGGCAATATAGTTGAAAGCTGTGTGCAGAGAACATGTGCCTAAAAGAAGCTGTCACTGAACTTTGCACTTCTACAGCCAGACCTATTAACCATTTCAGCAACATAAATAGCTGTCATTCACAGACAAGACGACCATAAATTTATATGTTATGGGTCATTCTAAGGAGCATTAGCTGATTTCTCTAAATTAGAAACATAGGGCCCAAGTTTCCACATGATTTGCGCCTGATTTTTAGGAGCAACTGGTGGAGAACGGACTATCTTAGAAATCGCAATTCTCCACATTTTTTTTTCTGCAGTTCTAGTCAGGTAGAACAGTTCCACTTTGGAACAGAATTTTTTCTTCAAAAGGGGGCGTGTCTGGCCACTGACGCCTGATTTCAAAGTTTCCACAGTGAAAACGTATTCCAAACTAACTTAGAATGGAGCAAGTGAAGATTTTTGTAGAACTGAAAAAACCTGTTCTACACATTAAAAAATCAGGCACAGGTTATAAATTAGGCGTCCAGAACGAGGTAGGGGGGAAGGGAAGTCATTAAATTCTACAATAAATCCTTATTTATACTTATACAAATAAATCCAACCTGAATAAACATTTATAAGCAAAGAAAAGATTAAATAAACCATCTTCCTACCTGTGTGAAAGTGCTTCAGGCAGGCCTTTCGGGACTGAAGGCTGAACGGGCCGGCCGAGACTTCGGGCAGGGCCCGTCCCCAGCACCAGATTTACAGGTAGGTGGCGTTGGGTCAGGGAGGTTCGGTTCGGGTCGGGTCGAGGGAGGGAGAGAGAGAGAGAGAGAGAGGGGGGGAGGGAGGGAGAGAGAGAGGGGGGGAGGGGGAGAGAGAGAGGGGGGGAGAGAGAGAGGGGGGAAGGGGGGGAGAGAGAGAGGGGGGAAGGGGGAGAGAGAGAGAGGGGGGAAGGGGGAGAGAGAGAGAGGGGGGGAGGGGGAGAGAGAGGGAGGGAGGGAGGGGGAGAGCGAGCGAGGGGGAGGTCAGGTCGGATCCAGTCCTGGAGCGGGAGCAGGAGCGCGGGTCGGGTCCAGTCAGGGGGGGGGGGGAGCGGGAATCGGGTCGGGTCCGGAGGCGGGGGTCGGGTCCGGGAGGGGGGGCGGGAGATGGAATCGGGTCGGGTCCGGGGGGGGGTGTCGGTTCCGGTCCGGAGGCGGGGGGGGGGGGAGGGGGAGCAGGAGCTGGCTGTGGGAGGATCCTTATTCACACAGCCCCAGTGAGGCCATTCGGCCAGGGCTAGGGGCTGCGTTCTTCGAGACCCTCCCACACAGTTTCGGGCGCCTGGAGCTACTACACTTGCGTGCCCACTGTAGCGCGCATGTGCAGAGGTCCCGGCACTGTTTTCAGCGCAGGGACCTGGCTCCGCCCCCCCACAGCTCGTGCTGCGCCGCGCCAAGGGCCAGAGGACCTGCAGGGAGGTGGAGAATACGGAGGATTTTTTTAGGCGCACTTTGTGGCGCGAAAAACGAGCGTACAGGTCGGGACTGCGCCGTTCTAGGCGCGTGTGGAAACTTGGGCCCATAGAAAATGGGTGCAGGAGTAGGCAATTCGGCCCTTCGAGCCTGCACCACCATTCAATATGATCATGGCTGATCATTCACCTCTGTGACCCTTTCCTGCTTTCTCTCCATACCCCTTGATCCCTTTAGCCGTAATATATCCAATGAACTGGCATCTACGACTCCCTGCGGCAGGGAATTCCACAGGTTAACAAATCTGAGTAAAGAAGTTTCTCCTCATCTCAGTCCTAAATGGCCTACCCATTATCCTAAGACTGTGTCCCCTGGTTCTGGGTTTCCCCAACATCAGGAACATTCTTCCCGCATCTAACCTGTCCCGTCCCGTCAGAATCTTACACGTTTCTATGAGATCCCCTCTCATCCTTTTAAACTCCAGTGTATAAAGGCCCAGTCAATCCAGTCTCTCCTCATATGTCAGTTCTGCCATCCCAGGAATCAGTAGGTGAACCTTCATTGCACTCGCTCAATAGCAAGAACGTCCCTCCTCAGATTAGGAGACTAGAACTGAACACAATATTTCAGGTGAGACCTCACCAAGGCCCTGTACAACTGCAGTAAGACCTCCCTACTCCTATACTCGAGCTATGAAGGCCAACATGCCACTTGCCTTCTTCACCGCCTGCTGTACCTGCATGCCACCTTTCAATGACTGATGTACCATGACACTCAAGTTTCGTTGCACCTCCCCTTTTCCTAATCTGCCGCCATTCAGGTAATATTCTGCCATCGTGTTTTTGCCACCAAAATGGATAACCTCACATTTATCCACATTATACTGCATCTGCCATGCATTTGCCCACTCACCTAACCTGTCCAAGTCACCCTGCAATCTTCTAGCATCCTCCTCACAGCTCACACCGTCATCGAGCTTAGTGTCATCTGCAACCTTGGAGATATTACACTCAATTCCTACATCTAAATGTATATTGTAACTAGCTGGGATCCCAGCACTGAGCCCTGTGGCACTCCACTAGTCACTGCCTGCCATTCTGAAAAGGACTTGTTTATCCTGACTCTCTGCTTCCTGTCTGCCAACCAGTTCTCTATCCACGTCAATACATTACCCACAATACCATTTGCTTTAATTTTGCACACCAATCTCTTGTGTGGGACCTTGTCAAAAGCCTTTTGAAAGTCTAAGTACACCACATCCACTGGTTCTTCCCTGTCCACTCTACTAGTTACATCCTCAAAAAATTCTAGATGATTTGTCAAGCATGATTTCCCTTTCGTAAATCCATGTTGACTTGGACCAATCCTGTCACTGCTTTCCAAATGCACTGCTATTTCATCTTTAATAATTGATTCCAACATTTTCCCCACTACTGATGTCAGGCTAACCGGTCTATAATTCCCCATTTTCTCTCTCCCTCCTTTCTTAAACAGTGGTGTTACATTAGCTACCTTCTAGTCCATAGCAACTGATTCAGAATCGATAGTGTTGTGGAAAAATATTTCCGAGACTGTATAATATATAAAGAGAGGTTTATTAAATCGGAGACAAAGCTTTGGGAGAAGTGTTAGAGACCCCTGTCTCTGAACCACTTCTCAATTTGGTATCTCCAGTGAGGTTCTTTTATCTTATAAATTACGTCACTTTACATCACATGCTTTCGCACTAGTCCTTAAGTCTAATCATCACATTACAAGGTTTACAAAGCTTTTCATTCAAGACTGAGCTCTTGATATAAACCATCCTCGCATTGTGACAGGGCATTATAAACAAGTGCAGGCCTTTTGGCACCGGTATAGAAAACATACCCAGCACTTATCTCTCCAGTCGTTCATTATCTCACTTTCCTATCTCCATAACTCAAGGCCAGCATACCTTGAAGTCTAACTGTTTTTTTTAATATAAAGCATAATGCATCAGTATTGTCCCTTACAAAATTCATTAAAGGGGAAAATAAAAACAAATGTTTGGTCCCGTATACTAGTCAAGTATATGTCCAAAAATCCGCTCCAACAATATTCCCCCTTTTGGTCCTGGAGGATGTTCACAAAATCCAGATGACCACAATGATAGTAGCATGGTGTCATATATTCGTCCTTTGGGGTATGTTACTTCCCTGATGTTCCGTATGTCCAGCTTGCCTGTAGCGTGAGGCTACCCTTCAAAGATAGTGGTCGGTGTCAACTTCGTCTGTTTCTTCATCCTTGGTGTCTTCAGGTATTTCCATCAGGTGTGCTTCTTCAGCGATTACACTGGCTACTGGCATCAGTCGGGCCATCATAACTTTACAGCAGATATCAAAACACCCGATAATCAGACAGCAAGTAATTATTATTACAACCAGAATAATTACTTCATGCATAAGATAGGATCCCCCTAACAGCCAGTCAAACCAGCCAGATCCTCCTGCTGTCGTGGATAACTTATTTACCTTCCTTCTTATGTGATCAGCGAGGTTGGTTATGTTTTCTGAATTATCGGGAATGTAAGTGCAACATTCAGCTCCAATTAAGGCACATGTGCCCCCACTTTGTGCTAGTATCTAGGGCCATTCGGTTCTGGAGTACCATTGTGCGTATGGCTACCATTTCAGCCGTTATGCCCTCTATTGCTTCAGCAGGGTCGTTAACTATCTGTTCCCGTACCCACTATAGGTTACGTAATTCATCCATGGTGTGTCCTATCCTGAATGGGAGCATCATGACCCCAAATAGCCTCTCTACTGGGGTAAGATCTCGTCTTATTCGACCTGGTGTCTGTACTTCTGCTAAAGTACGTACCCGTCTGACAAAAGGGACCACATATCCCAAATAACAGGACCCCCTCCAGTCCTGTAGCAACCAGGGGTAGGCCTTATGCCCGCACACAAAATAAGTGCCATTGTATGCTGTTAGATTCGATCCCAATCTCTCTCTCAGCCCCCCGTCACCACCTAATCTTAGGGTCCCAGTCCTGACTACTTGTCTGATTCTTCAAACCCTCTATTTCAAAGAACCCCCGGTTTGTTGTTTCACTGGCTATTATGTTCCACCTGGCGAGGTTAAAGTATCCTGCTACAAAACCTGTTTCCTCACCGGTCAGGTTTCTAGTGAAACAAATGTCAGCGGTGGGCCTTCCAACTCCTGAGGTGTTGGTCAAAACCAGGAACGGGGGTCGTACCGACCTATTGTATTCCGGCTGGCACCATGCGTCAATGCATCCAAAAGGTAACCCCCCCAATCTCCACGTTTCTTTATTCCCACTCTGGTTCCAAATATAATTTACTTCCCCTGTACCGTTTTGTCGCATTACCCACTCCGCTACTTCCGAAATGTTAAGGGAGATTGACCTAAAAGGGATGCCTCCTTTGCTATGTATGGGGATGTGCGAACATACCCAGCAACTGGAAAAGTTCTCATTTTGCGCATAAACATAAGACATGTACAAAAAGGTATTCACATGTAACTCTCGTTAGCAGGCCGGACCTAACACGAACTATGATAATCGCACCGATCGCAATGTATAGTTTCGTCTTATTACTCTATAATTAACAAATAGTCAAAGGCAAAATGGCCGTATGGCTTGCTTGAAGAATCTCTCGCTGTCAATCTGTAAGTAGACAAACAACAACAACTAATACTTGTGCTAAACTGCTGGTTCAAAAACCTTAAGCTGGGTCCAATGCTCCCATTGTCCGCTCCCTTTAACATCGATGCAGGCACAAGTGTCCCCGCTGATTATAACCTCATATGGTCCTATCCATTTTGGGGCAAACCCCGGTTTTCCCGGGAGGACCCTTACCATAATGCGACTTCCCGCCAACGGGACTTCAGGGAGCTTTGTAAGCTCTGCTTCAGCGTCTCTTTCTTCCTGATTGTCCCTAACTAATTTACGCATCCCTTTTAATTGAGTACTTAGTTCCAAAACATACCGTTTTATTTTGTCTTTTAATGGGCCTACATCGGCCCCCCCTGTTATGATGTTCTCTGGTAATTGCATCGCCCTTCCTGTCATTAGTTCATAAGGGGTTAATCCGGTTGTCCGGTTTGTCGTGGCTCTTAACTTCATCAATATAATGGGTAATACTTCTGTCCACGTTTTTCCTGGCGTTTGCATGGCCTTTGCCAGGGCGTTCTTAAGGGTATGGTTCATGCGCTCTACCATTCCAGAACTCTGCGGGTGGTAGGGGATGTGGAATTTTTTGTTTTATGCCCATCAGCTGGCATATTGTTTTTACAATTTTTTTTTCGGTGAAGTGGTGCCTTGGTCAGAATATCCTTGCCACTGTTGAGGCACTCCCCATCGGGGAATCACCTGCTCGGTCAATATCCTTGCCACTGTTGAGGCAGTGCAATCACGTGTGGGGAAAGCTTCCACCCACCGGGTAAATTGATCTATAATCACTAGGCAATATCTTTTTCCATGGGATGGGGGCAAAGGACCTGTGAAATCAATTTGTACGTGTTCCCATGGCCCCCGTGGACGGGGCTGGTGTCCCATTTTAATTTTAATGGGCCTGCCTGGATTATATTGTGCGCACGTAACGCATCGATGGCAATATTTGGCAATATCTCTCCCCATCCCTTTCCACCACCAATCTCTTCCAAGACTCCCGGTCATGGCCTCTCGTCCTGAATGAGACAGGCCATGATGCAACTCCAATAAGGTATTCTGTATACATTCAGGTGCCATTACCTTGTCGTTTCATCTCCAAACATTATCCTTCCCTTGCGTTGCGCCCTGCTTTGTCCACATACCTATTACCTCCTCAGAAGTGTCCTGGTGTAGTTTCTCAATACTTGTCTGTTCGTCTCGGGCCCCAGCGGCACTGACTGAGGCTTCCTCACACTCTTCCTGTTCTAATGCCTTCTGTGCAGCTATGTCTGCAGCTTTATTTCCCTGGTGATTCAGCCAATCTGGACTGGTTCGGTCCGGCTCCCTCCTGTGGGCTTTAATTTTAATAACCGCTACCTGTTTTGGTTTATTACTGGCTGCTAAAAGAGCTTCTATTCTCACCTGATGCTTTATGGGATGTCCGCTAGTTGTGATAAAACCCCTTCTCCCCCATGCTGTCGTATAATCGTGTACTACCCCGAATGCATATCTACTGTCCGTATAGTTATTAACAATCTTATTTTCCGATAATTCCAGTGCCCGGGTGAGGGCTACCAGTTCTGCCACTTGAGCTGACGACCCCCCATTAATTCGCCCTGATTCAACTGTCTCTAGATCCTGGTTAACTACGGCCCATCCGGTACGAGATAGTCCCTCTACGTATTTTCGTGAGCCGTCCACAAACAAGGTTTGTTCTGCGGTTTGAAGGGGGGCATCTTTTATTCTATCCTCTTCCATATCTTCACATACCTCTTCGCAAAAGTGGGGTTCCCCTTCACCCATCATACCTTCTGCGGGGTTGTTTCCTACATCCCTAATTATGGTTACCGCTTTGTTGGGTGTTAAGAGGACTGCTTCCCACTTTGCCCGCCTCATATTAGATACGGTTCTCAGTTTTCCTGTGTTTAACATTTCTACCAACGTGTGTTTAGTGTGGAGAATGATGTTTCCAGTCATCACCACAGGCTCGCTTAATTTTTACCGCCCAAGCCGCACAATCTAGCGCAGCTATACATCTGGATTGGTAATGGATATTGAGGCTCCCGTGTCCACTAGCATCTCACACTGTCGGCCCCCTACTAGTGCAGACACATATATCCTTCCCTCCTTTTTACTTTGTACAGGGGCCGCCGGACATCACCGGGTGGCTTTGTACGCCTGCCACTTCTGGTATTCCTGTTCTGACAGGGTCCTTGCCTTATTAGGATAGCCATTTTTACCATAGCATGTCGCTTCCAGGTGCCCTTTCTTACCACAATACGTACATTGCTTTTCACTGCCTTTCCCTTTGCATTCCCTGGCAAAATGGCCCGGTTTTCCACAATTATGGCAAGTCCCCCTTTTCTGCCCTCCTCCTGTTCCCGTGGCAGAGACCTTTTCCTGCTTTATCTTTTTCTTTTCTAAACTGCTAAAGCTTACTGTTTTAGCCTTTTTCAAAAGTCCCTTTTACATCTTCACAGATAGCTCACCACTCGCCCAGGAGTTTGACCTGATCCCTGAAGGTATTTCTAAATTTAAAACTCTTTTTTTTTACTGGCTAGAAGCTTTTGTGTCAAGGTTTTACACAAAGGAAAATGGGAGCGTTTTAAAAGGCATTCTTTATCTCATTCCTAGACTAAATTTATGTCTTTCAATCCAATTGCATGTTTTCTTTCGACAAGTAAGTGAGCGTGTCAAATAAATTCTTTTTTTTTACTACCGGGACCACGTATTTTTTATCTTTTACTCAACAAACCTATCCTTTGTGCATTTCCTAGCTCCGTAACTTATCATCCGAATATATCCACACCTTCGTTTCTAACTTAAAATGTAATACCATAAGGTTCACAGTTTCTTAAACTTCCCACATACAGGACAACACTACGAAGGGTTAAAAAAAAATTCACTCTGTTTGGAAAAGGTGGGTGGAGCTAAAACAGGCAGGCAACTCCACACCTTCCCAAACAGGCTTTCATTCATACCGCAGTCAAAATCACTCAGGTATTCTCTTCATTCAAAATAGACACTCACAAAAGTCTCTCTTCATTCAACAAAGCTTATGTCTGGATCCATATGTCACTTAAGATAGGCACTATCAGCTTTTTTATGGCATTACGTAATTACGCAAGTTACAATTAATGATAGGAATTAATTAATGACCCGGGCAGCCCGCGTTTTACATTCCCTTCCTTATCGCCAGTCTCGGATGTTTCCCTTTGTTTCTGTAATACTCACGGCCACAACTACTTTGTGGAGACCCTTTGTCTTCGCAACAAAGCTAGCGTGTTTCCTTACCACCGGAGTTTTCGGCTCTAGGTTGGAGTGATCAGTTCCCTTCCGCACCGACCTTATTTACTAAAGGGACAACTCAAACTGGTTAATCAGCCTCTTCCCGCTATCTACTTACTTGTATCTTATACACTATCCGTCGTGCCCGTACACCTCTCTTTTCAGTCTCTAACACCGGATTCCAGATACTGTCTTAAGTGATCACGTCTGATCGGACAGCGTCCTGTTCGTGACACCATTTTGTTGTGGAAAAATATTTCCGAGACTGTATAATATATAAAGAGAGGTTTATTAAATCGGAGACAAAGCTTTGGGAGAAGTGTTAGAGACCCCTGTCTCTGAACCACTTCTCAATTTGGTATCTCCAGTGAGGTTCTTTTATCTTACAAATTATGTCACTTTACATCACATGCTTTCGCACTAGTCCTTAAGTCTAATCATCGCATTACAAGGTTTACAAAGCTTTTCATCCAAGGCTGAGCTCTTGATATAAACCATCCTCGCATTGTGACAGGGCATTATAAACAAGTGCAGGCCTTTTGGCACCGGTATAGACAAACATACCCAGCACTTATCTCTCCAGTCGTTCATTATCTCACTTTCCTATCTCCATAACTCAAGGCCAGCATACCTTGAAGTCTAACTGTGTTTTTATTTATATAAAGCATAATGCATCAGTATTGTCCCTTACAAAATTCATTAAAGGGGAAAATAAAAACAAATGTTTGGTCCCGTATACGTCAAGTATATGTCCAAAAATCTGCTCCAACAATAGAATACTGGAAAATGATCACCAATGCATCCACTATTTCTAGGGCCACTTCCTTAAGTACTCTGGGATGCAGACTATCAGGCCCTGGGGATTTATCGGCCTTCAATCTCATCAATTTCCCTAAACATAATTTCCTGACTAATAAGGATTTCCTTCAGTTCCTCCTTCTCACTAGACCCTCGGTCCCCAAGTATTTCTGGAAGGTTATTTGTGTCTTCCCTTGTGAAGACAGAACCAAAGTATTTATTCAATTGGTCTGCCATTTCTTTGTTCCCCATTATAAATTCATCTGAATCTGACTGCAAGGGACCTACATTTGTCTTCACTAATCTTTTTCTCTTCACATATCTATAGAAGCTTTTGCAGTCCTTTTTTATGTTCCCAGCAAGCTTCCTCTCATACTCTATTTTCTCCCTCCTAATTAAACCCTTATACCTCCTCTGCTGAATTCTAAATTTCTTCCAGTCCTCAGGTTTGCTGCTTTTACTGGCCAATTTATATGCCTCTTCCTTGGATTTAACACTATCCTTAATTTCCCTTGTTATTCACGGTTGAGCCACCTTCCCCGTTTTATTTTTACTCCAGACTGGGATGTACAATTGTTGAAGTTCATCCATGTGATCTTTAAATCTTTGCCATTGCCTAACCACTGTCAACCCTTTAAGTATCGTTCGCCAGTCTATTCTAGCCAATTCATGTCTCATACCATCGAAGTTACCTTTCCCTAAGTTCAGGACCCTAGTCTCTGAATTAACTGTGTCACTTACACCTTAATAAAGAATTCTACCATATTATGGTCACTCTTCCCCAAGGGGCCTCGCACAACAAGATTGCTAATTAGTCCTTTCTCATTACACATCACCCAGTCTAGGATGGCCAGCCCTCTAGTTGGTTGCTTGACATATTGGTCTAGAAAACCATCCCTAATACACTCCAGGAAATCCACCTCCGCTGTATTGCTACCAGTTTGGTTAGCCCAATGTATATGTAGATTAAAGTCACCCATGATAACTGCTGTACCCTTATTGCATGCATCCCTAATTTCTTGTTTGATGCTGTCCCCAACCTCACTGCTACTGTTTGGCGGTCTGGGCTCCCACTAGCATTTTCTGCCCTTTGGCGTTCCGCAGCTCAACCCATACAGATTGTACATGATCCAAGCTAATGTCCTTCCTTACTATTGAATTAATTTACTCTTTAATCAGCAATGCTACCCCGCCTCCTTTTCCTTTCTGTCTATCTTTCCTGAATGTTGAATACCCCTGGATGTTGAGTTCCCAGCCTTGGTCACCCTTGAGCCATGTCTCCGTAATCCCAATTATATCATATTCATTAATAGCTGCCTGCGCAGTTAATTCGTCCACCTTATTACGAATACTCCTTGCATTGAGGCACAAAACCTTCAAGCTTGTCTTTTTAACACACTTTGCCCCTTTAGAACTTTGCTGTAATGTGGTTCTTTTTGATTTTTGGCTTGGGTTCCTCTGCACTCCACTTTTACTTTTCTCCTTTCTATCTTTTGCTTCTGCCCCCATTCTATTTCCCTCTGTCTCCCTGCACAAATGAGTAGCTCTCTTTTCTCTATTTCTTTTTAAGTAGATTTTATACTAGATAAGGCTAACTAGAGGGATGACAATGCAGCTCAGTCCCGTGGAGTACACATCCTGCGGCATGTGCAAAGTCCAGGACACTTCGCACAGCCTAGGCAACCATGTGTGCAGGAGGTGTCTCCAGCTTCAACTGCTCAAGCTCCGTGTTTTGGAGCTGGAGCAGCAGGTGAAATCAATAAGATGCATCCGCGAGGCTGAGAAATACGTGGATAGCACGTTTCAGGAGGTGGTCACCCCGCAGCTTAAAGGCGTGCAGGTGGAGGGGAAGTGGGTGACCACCAGACGAAGTAAGAATGCTAGGCAGGTAGCGCAGGAGTCCCCCCGTGAGTCCATCTCATTTTCAACCCGATATTCACTTCTGAGTATCGGTATGGACAATGGTGCCTCTGGGGAGTGCAGCCAGAGCCAATTCCAAGGCACCACGGGTGGCTCAGCTGCACAGGGAGGAGGGACGAAGAACAAAACAGCCCTAGTGATAGGGGATTCTATAGTTAGGGGAATAGACAGGCATTTCTGCGGCCGTAGACGTGACTCCCGAATGGTTTTGTACCTCCCTGGTGCCAGGGTCAAGGACGTCACAGAGCGGACGCAGGGCATCCTGGGCAGGGGGGAGGGTAAATAGCTAAAGGTCGTGGTCCATATCGGGACCAACAACATAGGTAAAATGAGAGATGAGGTCCTAGAGGAAGAATTTAGGGAGCTTGGAAGAAAATTAAAAGGTAGGACCTCAAAGGTAGTAATTTCCGGGATACTACCGGTGCCACGTGCTAATGAGTATAAGAATAGAAGGATAGAGAGGATGAACACGTGGCTGGAAAATTGGTGTAGGAGGTACGGCTTTAAATTCTTGAGGCATTGGGACCACTTCTGGGGGAGATGGGACCTGTACAAACCCGACGGGTTGCACCTCAACAGCGCCGGGACCAATATCCTCGTGGGGAGTTTTGCTAGTGCTGTTGGGGAGAGTTTAAACTAGCTTGGCAGGGGGATGGGAAATTGAGAACGAATTCAAAAGGGAGGGAAGTAAAGCAGAAGTTGGATAGCAAGAATCTAGAAAGCGAATTTGTAAGACAGAGAAAACCGGGCTTAGTGTATAGTAAGCAAGGAGGTCTTCCTGTGCTGAATGGTATATACTTTAATGCAAAGAGTATAGCGAATAAGGCGGATTAGCTAAGAGCACAGGTAGACACTTGGGAGTATGACATTATAGCCATTACAGAAACATGGCTGAAAGAGGGGCAGGTTTGACAGATCAATATTCCTGGTTACAGGATTTTTAGACAAGATAGAGAAAGGGGTAAAATGGGGGCGGGGTTGCGGTACTGATTAAAGAAACTATTGCAGCGGTGAGGAGGGATGATATGTTGGTGGGATCATCAAATGAGGCCATATGGGTTGAATTGAAAAATAAAAAAGGGGCGATCACATTGCTGGGCATGTATTATAGACCCCCAAACAGTGGGAGGGAGATAGAGGAGCAAATATGTAGGTAAATTGCTGTGAAGTCTAAAAACCATAGGATAGTAATAGTAGGGGATTTTAACTATCCAAATATTGATTGGGATAAATTTAGTGTGAAGGGTATAAAGGGTGCGGAATTCTTGAGATGCATTCAAGAGAATTTTTTAAATCAGTATGTAATACGCCCAACACGAGAGGGGGCGATCTTGGATTTAGTTTTGGGGAATGAAGCTGGGCAGGTTGAAGGGGTATTACTGAAGGGGGGAGAACTTGGTTGCCAGTAATTCAGTCAGATTCAAGTTGATTATGGATAAGAACAAGAATAGGCCTGGAATAAAAGTTCCGAATTGAGGCAAAGCTAATTTTGCTAAGTTAAGGAATGATTTTGCCATAGTGGACTGGAAACAGCTACTTGTGGGTAAATCAGTGTCGGAACAGTGGGAGGGATTCAAGGAGGAGATCTGGAATGCTCAGGCCAAACATATGCCCTTAAAGAAAAAGGCTGGGAAAAATAATTCTCGAGCCCCCTGGATATCTAAGGAATAACAGGGGAGGATTAAGAAAAAAAGGGACGCTTTTGTCATATATCAACGGCTAAATACTATAGAATCTTTAAAGGAATATAGAAAGTTAAGAGGCAAAATTAAAAAGGATATTAGGAATGCTAAGAGAGAGCACGAGAAATTCTTAGCCAGCAAAATTAAGGAAAACCCCAAGATGTTCTATAAATATATTAAGAGTAAGGGGGGGTAACTAAAGAAAGGGTAGGGCCTATTAGAGACCATGAGGGTAATCTTTGTGTGGAGGCGTAAGATATTGGTAGGGTTCTTAATGAATACTTTGCATCTGTTTTCACAAAGGAAAGGGGCAATGCAGATACTGCTATAGAGGAGGAGTGTGATATTCTGGATGAAATAAATATCGTGAGAGAGGCAGTATTAAGGAGTTTGGCAACTTTGAAAGTAGATAAGTCCCCAGACCCGGATGAAATGCATCCCAGGCTGTTGAGCGAAGTAAAAGAGGAAATAGCAAAGGCCTTAACCATCATTTTCCAGTCCTCTTTGGATATGGGCATGGTGCCGGAGGATTGGAAGACTGCTAATGTAGCACCCTTGTTTAAGAAGGGAAAAAGGGATAGGCTGAGTAATTACAGGCCTGTCAGCCTAACCTCAGTGGTGAGAAAACGATTGGAAAAATTCCTGAAAGACAGGATAAATCTGCATTTGGATAGGCAAGGATTAATTAGGGACAGTCGGCATGGATTTGTTAAGGGAAGATCATGTTTGACTAAACGGATGAATTTTTTGAGGAGGTAACTGTTGTGCATGGAGGAAGAGTCAGACTGAGCTCAAAGTAAAGTGTGACCTTAGTCTTTTATTGCAGGTCTCCAGAATGCCTCTCCAACCTGTGAAGCCTCCTTAAATACCTGTGCTCCCAAGGGATTATGGGATCCCTTGGGACTCCAGGGGATGAGTCCTCTGGTGGCGGTACAGAGTAAATACAAGTCCACAAATATAACAACACTTCCCCCGCGCCCCCCCGAAAGTCAATAGTGTAACTATTTACAATGTGAGTCGATCTGGGGCTCTTCTTGCCCTGGTTGATCGTCTCAGTGTGAAAGCTGGTGTTGTTGAATCATTTGTTGGGCCCTCGCTGGGCTGCTGTGCAGCTGGCCTTGCTGGGCGTCCTGGTGTGTTGGGCCCTGCAAGGCTGCTGTGGATGCTGGGTTCTGCTTCGTGGTCAACCGTGGTGCCGGTTGCCACTGGTGTGTATCTTGGGGGATCAAAAAAAGGTAGGATCCAAGGTGGGTTGCTTCGGATAGTCCGTGAATCTGAGTTTGATTTGGTCCAAGTTTGACCCGAAACACCTTGCTCCCCTCTTTGGCCACGACAGTACCGGGAAGCCACTTGGGACCTTGTCCATAATTTAATACAAATACAGGATCATTGATTTCAATCTCGCGTGACACATTCGCGCTATCATGGTATGCACTTTGTTGAAGCCGACAGCTCTCTACCTGTTCATGTAGATCAGGGTGAACTAACGAGAGCCTTGTCTTAAGTGCTCTTTTCATGAGCAGTTCAGCAGATGGGATCCCAGTGAGTGAGTGGGGTCTCGTGCGGTAGCTAAGCTGGATTCGGGATAGACAAGTCTGCAGTGAGCCTTCAGTTACCCTCTTCATGCCTTGCTTGATGGTTTGCACTGCTCTTTCTGCCTGATCATTGGACACTGGTTTAAATGGGGCAGATGTGACATGTTTGATCCCTTTACGGGTCATGAATTCTTTGAAGTCAGCACTGGTAAAACATGGCCTGTTGTCACTCACCAGGACATTGAGTAGGCTGTGTGTGGCAAACATGGCCCACAGGCTTTCAGTAGTGGCAGCGGACGTGCTAACCGACATTATCTCACATTCATTCCACTTGAAGTACGCACCTACAAACACAAGGAACATTTTACCCAAGAACGGGCCTGCATAGTCGATGTGTACTCTAGACCACGGTTTGGAGGGCCAAGACCATAAACTTAGCGGCGCCTCCCTGGGTACATTGCTTAACTGCGAGCATGTATTACATCTGTGAACGCAGGACTCTAAGTCCGCATCGATACCGGGCCACCACACGTGGGATCTGGCGATCGCTTTCATCATTACGATGCCTGGGTGGGTACTGTGGAGGTCATTGATGAAGGTGTCTCTGCCCTTCTTGGGGACCACTACTCAATTGCCCCACAGAAGGCAATCTGCCTGTATAGACATTTCATCTTTGCGCCGCTGGAACGGCTTTATCTTTTCCTGCATTTCCACTGGGACACTGGACCAGCTCCCGTGAAGCACATAACTTTTGACTAGAGATAACAAAGGGTCCTGGCTTGTCCAGGTTTTGATCTGTCGGGCAGTGATGGGTGATTGCTCACTCTCAAATGCTTCCATAACCATGGCTAGATCTGCGGGCTGCGCCATTTCCACCCCCGTGGTGGGCAATGGCAGCCTACTGAGAGCATCGGCGCAGTTTTCTGTGCCTGGCCTGTGGCGGATGGCGTAGTTGTATGCGGACAATGTGAGCGCCCATCTCTGGATGCAGGCTGATGCATTGGTATTTATCGATTTACTCTCGGAGAACAGGGATATAAGTGGCTTATGGTCAGTTTCCAATTCGAATTTTAGCCCAAACAGGCATTTTCTTTACCCCATAAACACGTGCTAATGCTTCTTTCTCAATCATGCTGTAGGCTCTCTCAGCCTTAGACAGACTCCTGGATGCATAAAGAACCGGTTGCAGTTTCCCGAAATCATTAGCTTGTTGCAATACACACCCGACGCCATATGACGACGCATCACATGCTAGTACCAAACGCTTACATGGATCATACAACACAAGCAATTTGTTTGAGCATAACAATTTTCTCGCTTATACAAAAGCATTTTCTTGGCTTTTGCCCCAAACCCATTCATCCCCTTTTCGTAGTAAGACATGCAGTGGTTCTAACAGTATGCTGAGACCCGGTAAGAAGTTACCAAAGTAGTTCAGGAGTCCCAGAAACGACCGCAGCTCCGTCACATTCTGTGGCCTCGGTGCATTCTCGATTGCCTCCGTCTTCGCGTTGGTGGGCCTGATGCCATCCGCCGCAATCCTCCTTCCCAGGAACTCCACTTCAAGCGCCAGGAAAATGCATTTCGAGCGTTTTAACCTGAGCCCCATGTGGTTGGGTCGATTAAGAACCTCCTCCAGGTTCTGAAGCTGCTCGACTGTGTTCCGACCTGTGACCAAGATGTCATCCTGGAAGACCATGGTGTGCGGGACCGACTTCAGTAAGCTTTCTATGTATCTCTGGAATATCGCTGCCGCCGATCGGATTCCAAACGGGCACCTGTTATCAACAAAAAGAACTTTGTACGTGTTGATGCAGGTGAGGGCCTTCGATGATTTCTCCAGTTTCTGCGACATGTAGGCTGAAGTCAGATCCAGCTTCATGAATGTCTTTCCTCCTGCCAGCGTTGCAAAGAGGTCGTCAGTCTTTGGTAGTGGGTATTGGTCCTGCAGGGAGAAATGATTGAGAGTTACTTTGTAATCGCCACAGATTCTGATGGTGCCATCTCCCTTGAGGACTGGGACAATAGGACTGGCCCACTCGTTGAACTCGATTGGGGAAATGATGCTTTCTCTTTGCAGCCGGTCTAGCTCGATCTCTACCCTTTCTCTCATCAAGTACGGTACTGCTCTCGCCTTGTGATGGATGGGTCGCGCCCCCGGAATTAGGTGGATCTGCATTTTTGCTCCTTGGAATTTCCCGATGCCTGGTTCGAATAGCGAAGGAAATTTGTTTAAGTCCTGGACACACGAAGGGTCGTCAGCGGGCGATAGCGCTCGGATGTCATCCCAATTCCAGCATATCTTTCCTGCCGAGCAGCATGAGACCATCACCCGGTACCACCCAGAGTGGTAGCTTGTGCACCGCTCCATCATAGGAGACCTTTACTGTAGCACTGCCGATTACAGGTATCAGTTCTTTCGTGTAAGTTCTTAGTTTCGTGCGAACTGGAGTTAAGACTGGCCTTGAGGCCTTGTTGCACCACAACCTTTTGAAAATCTTTTTGCCCATGATGGACTGGCTCACGCCCATGTTCAGCTCCATTAGCACTGGGAGTGCATTTAGTTCAACATTCAGCATTATCGGGGGACGATTCGTGGTGAATGTGTGCACCCTATGTACCTCTGCCTCCTCGACCTGAGGCTCTGGTTCATCGTGATCCTCCATGGATCTGTCCTCCTCTGCAACATGGTGGTTTGCAGGTTTAACAGGCTTTGCAGCTCACCTGCACACTCATTGGAGGTGTCCCATTGTTCCACAGCCCTTGCAAACGTATTCTTTGAATCGGCATGAATGGAAACAATGATCACCCCCGCAGCGCCAACAAGGTGTTAATGGCCTTGCATTCATTAGCCTTGATGGTGGACTCTGAGACATCTGCGGACGTGTAGCTGCAGGTATGTGTGACCTGCCCTGTCTATTACGATTCAAAAACAACATCACTTTGTTCACAGTATTTGTAGCAGCATTTGTTTGCTGAGAGTTTTGCTTCATATTGTCACTGGTGACAATGAACGCCTGGGCTATCGCTATGGCCTTACTCAAGGTTGGGGTCTCTACAGTCAAACGTTTGCGAAGTATGGTTTCGTGGCCAATGCCAAGTAAGAAAAAGTCTCTGAGCATGTGCTCCAAATGTCCTTCAAATTCGCAATGTCCTGCAAGGCGTCTTAGCTTCTCGACATAACTCATCACTTCCTGGCCTTCAGACATTTTGTAGGTGTAGAACTGGTATCTCGCCATCAGGACGCTTTCCTTTGGGTTCAAATGCTCTTGGACCAGTGTGCACAAATCATCGTATGATTTCTCTGTGTGTTTCGCTGGAGTGAGCAGATTCTTCATGAAGCCATACGTTGGTGCCCCATAGACGGTGAGGAGGATCGCCCTTCATTTGGCAGCGCTCTCTTCCCCATCTAGCTCATTGGCCACGGAGTATTAATCGAGTCGCTCCACAAAAGTTTCCCAATGATCTCCCTCTGAGAATGTTTCCAGGATGTCCACTGTTCTTTGCATCTTTGGGTTCGCTATCTGTATCTCGTCACCAGTTATTGTGTATGGAGAAAGAGTCAGACTGAGCTCAAAGTAAAGTGTGATCTTAATCTTTTATTGCAGTTCTCCAGAATGCCTCTCCAACCTGTGAAGCCTCCTTAAATACCTGTGCTCCCAAGGGATTATGGGATCCCTTGGGACCCCAGGGGATGAGCCCTCTGGTGGCTGTACAGAGTAAATACAAGTCCACATATATAACAGTAACGATGAGGGTTGTGCATACAATGTAGTATATATGGACTTTAGCAAGGCTTTTGATAAGGTCCCGCATGGTAGACTGGTCATGAAGGTTAAAGCCCATGGGATACAGGGCAAAGTGGCAAGTTGGATCCAACATTGGCTTGGAGGTAGGAAGCAAAGGGTAATGATTGATGGATTTTTTTGTGACTGGAAGGATGTTTCCAGTGGAGTTCCGCAGGACTCAGTACTGGGTCCCTTGCTTTTTGTGGTATATATCAATGATTTAGATTTGAATATAGGGAATATGATTAAGAAGCTTGCAGACGACACTAAAATTGGCTGTGTGGTTGATAATGAAGAGGAAAGTCATGGGCTGCAAGAGGATATCAATCTACTGGTCAGGTGGGCAGAGCAGTGGCAAATGGAATTTAATTCAGAGAAGTGTGAGGTGATGCTCTTTGGGAGGGCTAATAAGGAAAGGGTATACACATTAAATGGTCGGCCACTTAATAGTGTAGATGAACAAAGGGACCTTGGAGTGCTTGTCCACAGATTCCTGAAAGTAGCAGGTCAGGTGGATAAGGTGGTTAAGAAGGCATACGGAATGCTTGCCTTTATTGGTCGAGTCATAAAATATAAGAGCAGGGAGGTTACGCTTAAATTGTATAATACTTTGGTTAGGCCACAACTGGAGTATTGCGTGCAGTTCTGGTCGCCATATTATAGGAAGGACGTGATTGCACTAGGGTGGATGCAGAGGAGATTTACTAGGATGCTGCCTGGAATGGAGAATCTTAGTTATGAGGACAGATTGGATAGGCTGGGTTTGTTCTCATTGGAACAGAGGAGGTTGAGAGGAGACCTCATCGAGGTGTACAAAATATCGAGGGGCCTGGACATAGTGGATATTAAGGGCCTATTTCCATTGGTGGAGGGAGCTATAATGAGGGGGCAAAGTTTGAAGGTGATTGGTGGAAGGTTTAGAGGGGGTTTGAGGCAGGGGGGCTTCTTTACGCAGAGGGCTGTGGGGATCTGGAACTCGCTGCCTGGAAGAGTGGTGGATGCAGAAACCCTCACCACTTTTAAGAGATGGTTGGATGGGCACTTGAAGTGCCGTAACCTGCATGGTTACAGCTGGTAATTGGGATTAGACTGGATGACGTTTTGTTGGATGGCGCAGATATAATGGTAAGTACTGCAGGGAATAGAATAAGGCCAGGGTGATATCCTGGATTAGTTTCGATCGCCTGGATGGGTCGGAGAGGAATTTTCCCAGATTTTTTTCTCCCTAAATTGGCCTGGATTTTTATCTGGTTTTTGCCTCTCCCAGGAGATCAGATGGCTCCGGTTGTGATGGAGTGTAGAATGTTTTCAGTGTAAGGGGTGTCACAGTTCTGTGGGGCGGACTGGTTGGACTGGGTGCTCTTTGCCTTTCCGTCAGTATTCATAGGTTTATATGTAACCTTTAGGGCTGCTGATTAAGGATTGTGTGGCTCTTTGTCGGCCGGTACAGACCCGATGGGCCGAAATGGCCTCCTTCTGTGCTGTAAATTTTAATTTTTTTATCTGTGAGTCCTGAATGCTGCGCTGCATGCCAGCTAATAGGGCAACAGACATATGGAGTGAGTATGGTTCTTGGAAAGAGAGGCATGCAATCAGAAATCATGCTTCATGCATATGGCATAGGGCAGAAGATGATTCAGGTCCAGTAGACAGTGTTCCAGGAGTTGGGAGGTAGATTCAGAAGCAGAACTGTAAAGGTAGTCATCTCAGGATTAGCTAGTGCAGGAATAGTTAGATTAGAGAGATAAATGCATGGCTAGAGGCATAGTGTAGGAGAGAATAGTTCATGATCTTGGAGCACTGAGACCAATTCTAGGTTTGGAGAGAGCAGTACCAATGAGACAGCCTGTACCTGAACAGAGCTGAGAGCAATATTATTCTGGGAATTTTAACTAGAGCTATAAGGATTTTAAACTAATATGGCAGTAAGAAGAAGAAAAATAAGAAGGTAGGTTAGACATCTTTGAAGGGAGGGACGCTTTAGGTGCTTAGATAATAAAGTGGTAGAAAGGCTGAAAGAGATTAAACAGGACAAGACAATAAAAAATAAATCAGGATGTGGAAAGGCATACAAATGAAAATTTCCAAAGCAAATAAATCCAAACTAAAATGTACGTATATTAATGTACAGAGCATAAGAAACAAAATTGAGAAACCAGAGTTATTGAAGAAAATAGAAAATTACAAGATAATAGCAATAACTGAAACATGGCTGATAGTGAGGATTGAAAAATTAAATATCTGTCCGTTCATTGTGTTCTGTTGTATTGCAGGTCCTAACTTATATCTCACTTGTGAGATTATTAAGTCACTTACGAGGGAAGAGCAGCTGAGGTGGTTTCCCATTGCCTTTCTCTTGGCTTTTATCTACAGAGTACCTTCTTCTACGTTGCTGCAAGCAAGGCTAAAAAGCCCCAACTGCCCTTTATGATAAGGTGCCAGCTGTACCTACTGGATGCAAGTACCCCTGCTGGCCTTTAAGCCAATATTCAGAGCTGGTGCTCCAATCTCTGCTCATCGGGGCTGTCTGGAGTGGGGCCCGCACCCAGCGCTTCTAACTCACAGGCAGGGATACTACTACTGATCCAGTGATCACGCCATCAGAATTAAATACATCAGGGTATAAAACGGCATGAGGGGCAGGGAAGGAAAAAAGGGAGGGGTATAATAATACTAGACATCACAGTATGAGTATAATATAGGTAGAAAGAGGGATGAGGTCCTGCAGGCAGAGTTTAGGGAGCTAGGAGAGAGATTAAAAAGCAGGACCTCCAAGGTAGTAATCTCCTCCGGGTTACTGCCAGTGCGGTGCCACGTGTTAGTGAGTACAGAAATAGAAGGATAGAGAAGATGAATACGTGGCTGGAGAGATGATGCAGGAGTGGGGGCTTTAGATTCCTGAGGCATTGGGACCATTTCTGGGGGAGGTGCAACCTGTACAAGCCAGACGGGTTGCGCCTCAACAGAGCCGGGACCACTATCTTCATGGGAGGGTTTGCTAATGCTGTTGTGGAGGGTTTAAACTAGTTTGGTAGGGGGATGGGAATTGGAGAATAGATTCAGCGGGGAGAGAAGCAAAGCTGGAATTGGGCAGCAGAAAAGTAGAAAGTGAATTTGGAAGACAGATGAAACAAAGCTGGAGAATAGACATCACTAAATAGTATATACTTCAATGCAAGTAGTCTAGGGAATAAGGCAGATGAGCTGAGAGCACTGATAGACACTTGAGAGTACGATATTAAAGCCATTACTGAGACATGGCTAAAAGAAGGACGGCTCAATATCCCTGGTTACAGGGTTTTCAGACGGGATAGAGAGGAGGTTAAAAAAGGGGTGGGATTGCAGTATTGATTAAAGAAACAATTACAGCTGCGAGAAAGGTTGATATGTTAGAGGGGTCATCAAACAAGACCATATGGATTGAAATAAAGAACACAAAAGGGGTGATCACACTACTAGGAGTATACTATAGACCCCCAAACAGTCAGAGGGAGATAGAAGAACAAAATGTGGACAAACTGCTGCAAAGTGCAAAAGCTATAGAGCTGTAATAGTGGGGGATTTCAACTACCCTAATATTAACTGGGGAAGAAAGTAATGTGAATGGTACAGAGGGTGCGGAATTCCTAAAATGGATTGAGGAGAACTTCTTTATCCAGTATGTAACCAGCCCAACAAGGGAGGGGGCAGTTCTGGACTTGGTTTTGGGAAATGAAGAGGGGCAGGTGGAAGGGGTATCAGTGGGAGAGCATTTTGGAGCGAGTGATCATAATTCAGTAAGATTTAGGGTAATTATCGAAAAGGACAAAGATAGACCAGGAATAAAAGTTCTCAATTGGGGTACAGCCAATTTTGCTCAGCTGAATTGGGATTTGGCAAAAGTGGACTGGAAACGGCTACTTGAAGGTAAATCAGTGTCAGAGCAGTGGGAGGCATTCAAGGAGGAGATCCTGAAGGTACAGAGCAAGTATGTTCCCTTAAAAAAAGGGTGGGGTTAACTAATCTAGAACCCCCTGGATGTCAAGGGACATACAGGGTAAGATAAAGAAAAAAAGGAAGGCTTATGATAGATACAGAGAACTCAACATGGCAGAAACTCTCGAGGAGTATAAGAAGTACAGGGGTGCAATTAAAAATGGATATTAGGAAAGCAAAGAGAGAGCATGAAAGAATGTTGACAAGTAAAATGAGGGAAAATCCAAAGATGTGTTATAAATACATTAAGAGCAAGTGGATAACTAGAGAAAGAGTGGGGCCTATTAGAGACCATAAAGGAAATCTGTGTATGGAGGCAGAAGACATGGGTATGATTCTTAATGAATACTTTGCATCTGTTTTCACAAAAGAGAGGGGCGATGCAGACTTTGTAATGAGGGAGGAGGAGTGTGAAATATTAGACGAGATTAACATAGTGAGAGAGGAAGTATTAAGGGGCTTAGCAGCTTTGAAAATGGATAAATTCCCAGGCCCGGAGGAAATGTATCCCAGGCTGTTAAGAGAAGAAAAAGAGGCTCTGACCATCATTTTCCAATCCTCTCTGGCTAGTGCCAGAAGACTGGAGGACTGCTAATGTTGTACCTTTGTTTAAGAAGAGAGAAAGGGATAGACCAAATAATTACAGGATAGTCAGCCAAACCTCAGTGGTGGGAAAATGAGTGGAAAAAATCCTGAGGGACAGGATAAATCTTCATTTGGAAAGACATGGATTAATCAAGGACAGTCAGCATGGATTTGTTAAGGGTAGGTCGGGTCTGAATTTTCGAGGATGTAACCAGGAGGGTCGATTAGGGCAGTGTGTATGATGTAGTGTATATGTATTTTTAGCAAAGCTTTTGATAAGGTCCCACATGGCACACTGGTCATGAAAGTAAAAGCCCATGGGATCCAGGGCAAGGTGGCAAGTTGGATCCAAAATTGGCTCAGAGGCAGAAAGCAAAGGGTAATGGTTGATGGGTGTTTTTATGACTGGAAGACTGTATCCAGTGAGATTCCGCAGGGCTCAGTGCTGGGTTCCTTGCTTTTTGTGGTATATATCAATGACTTGGACTTGAATGTTAGGATAGGATTAAGAAGTTTGCAGATGACACTAAAATAGGCTGCGTGGTTGATAATGAAAAAGAAAGCTGCGGACTGCAGCAAGATATCAATGTACTGGTCAGGTGGGCGGAACAGGGACAAATGGAATTCAATCCAGATAAGTGTGAGGTAATGCATTTGGGGAGGTCTAACAAGGCAAGGGAATACACATTAAATGGTACGACACTTAAAAGTGCAGAGGAATAAAGGGACCTTGGAGTGCAGGTCCACAGATCCCTAAATGTATCTGTGGAAAAAACTCTTGCGGAGAGTTAAGGAATCAGCGCAGGTAGGTACATCGGAGGCCAGCAGAACTTAATGACTTGACTAAAGAATGTGAATAGGATCAAACAGCTATACAGGACATCATATGACAAACTTCGCAAAGTTAATTTACTATTCGTGGAAGCTTGAATTACAAAAATAAAAGAAGTAAAGAGACAAAATATATTTACATAATTTTTAAAAAATATCCAAATAAAAAATAGAAGTAGCTCCTGCTCATAATTTTTATGTTTTCCCAGCCGCCTAAGCTCACCCACCATCAGCCCGCCCGTACAAACAACCTTACCTCCCGGGGTCGGGGATCAGACCCTCCAGGATCAGAACAGCACCTGGGGTCAGAGATCGGACACGTCTAGGGATCAGATCTTCCCTAGAGTTCGGGGATCGGACTGCCCACGGGATAGAAACCCCCTACCCCCATGGGGTCGGTGATCAAACCCGCCCTGCAGTTCGGAAATTCCCGCCCCCCCCCCCCCGGATCAAACCCCCCCCCCACCATACCCGCCGCCCTGGCTTGGGTCCCGCATCAACCTGCTTATTGTGGCCTTCCAGCCTGGGAAGGCAGCAGGCCGGCATGTGTGGGAGGCCACTCGGCCTGGGATGGGGGCGGGATGCATCAGGTCCCACGCTGCAGCATGCACATAGAGGCTGGAGGCAGGAGCTACTGCACATGCGCGCAATCTCCAACGCACATGTGGAGAGCTGCTGGCACTGTTTCTGGTGCAGGGCCCTAGCTCCGCCCCCAATCAACTGGCCACGCCGTGCCAAGCCCCGGGAGAGGCAACACAGCGGCCAGAATCGGGGACATTTTATCGGCGCCCTTTTCAGCCCACAAAGTCGGTGCGCCAAAAAAAGGTGTGGGCCAATTTTGAGCCCAAAATGGCGTAACCTACTGGGCTACAGACCAAGAGCTGGAAAATGGGATTAGGCTGGATAGCTCTTGGTTGACCGACGCAGACGCGATGAGCCTGAATGGCCTCCTTCCGTGCTGTAATTTTCTATGAATCTTAGGGCTAGAAATTGATTAGCTACCGCGTGTTTCTCAGCAGTATTTCCTTATTTTGGGGCATGTTTCATCCGTGGGAGTTTCATCAGGGCCTTGCACTGGCGGTTTTGAAATATTGCCGGCTTGCAACGCTGTGAAAACCACTCCCGCCTGAGTTTGGTAGGAGTGGTGATCCATATTTCTTCTTCAAAAAAACGCCCAGTTGGAGCAGCCTTTTGATGGATGGTAGGTCTGAAACCCTGCAAAAAAAGGTAAGTGAATGTTTTTTTCTCAATTCTTTTGTAGTGATTCAGTTAAAAAGGCTCCTTTGAATGTTTTCCGATGTTTTACTTTTTATTTTTTGAAAAATATTTTTTGTGCTTTCTCCCCTCCCGAGGCCCAACTCGAGTCTTGGACTTAATTTCACCAGGATCGCGTTTATAGCCAGGAATCCTCATGGAACGGCCATTTTTCCCATCAGACGTTTTTCTTTCATTTTTTGATGAATTTTCCGCCGGCGTTAATTGCAGAATGTTAGCGGTCTTTTGGGCATTAAACGGACGGTGGCGGCCTTTGATCAATTTCTAGCCCTATGATTCTATGACAGTGCAAGGATTTAAATCAAGAAGTGGTCCAAAAAGAATTCCTGTGGATTAAACTGAGAAATAACCATAGGTCAGTCACACTACTACTGACAGTCGACTGTGGAAAGGAAATTTATAGCAAATTTGAGAAGCATGAATTTAGAATAGATATAATTATAGGAGATTTTAATTCATCAATAATGCATTGGGATTAGGAGCATTTTTGTGGTGAGAAAAAGAATGCTTCTTTGCATCATGTTCACAGCTGTTTTCTCAGTCAATGGCCCTGAAATCCCGCTCCTCTGCTTCTTGCGGGCACTCGCCAAAAAATAGCTAAAAAGATGCGAACCTACCTTTTCCTGCTGCGCCCACCAGAGATCCCGGTCCTGAGGCCTCCTCTTCTTGCGCAATGGAGCGTGTTCACGTTGGGACGTCCGTAGGAGTCATGTGGGCCTGGACACCCAATCACGGTAAAGTCTTTTCTCATTCATAGTAATAGGAGTTTCGTAAGTCCGAAACTCCCATTACTATGAATGAGAAACACCCCCAAACACCCAAACACTACATAAAACATTAATAAAACACCTCACATAAATACATTATAGAAGTTAAAGTTGATATAAATGGTTTTGAAAAAAAAATAATTGCCGATTTTTAAAAAAAGTTTTAATTATGGTTTAAAATAAATTTACCTTAGTGGGCAGGGTTTTTAACATCAAAATGTGTTTTTTCAATTTTATTTTTATATGTTTTTATATGTTTTAAAACCCTTACGCTGTTAAAAGTAGACTATGCGCCTGCTTATACCAGGCGCAAGAGTTTTAAGGACATTTGCAGGGCAAGAGTCAGGCAAATAGCTAGTCGCGAGTGGGAGCGGGCGGACCTATGAGGGAAGCGGTGGCAGTGGAGCATGGCAATAAAGCTTGAGGCTCGAGGTCCATTCCGAGCTAGTCGGGAACAGCAGCGGGTGCGGGCGGAGCTGTGAGAGAAGTGCCGGCAGCAGGGTCAAAAGTAAGAGAGAAGTAAAAAGAAATCGAAGTGTCACGTCACAGCAAAGAGGGTCATTGATTGGCTGGTTGAGTGATGAGTAGTTTTCTTTTTCTTTATCTTTTTTCTTGTTCTTAGCAGTGAGAAACCTTTGGCATTGTTGCCAAATTAAGTTAATTTAAGGCTTAAGTCATGGCAGGAGAGCCCAAACCCATGTCATGCTCCTCCTTTGCAATTTCGAAAGACAGGGACACTTCTAGTGTCCCTGACTACTATGTGTGCGGGAAGTGTATCCAGCTGCAGCTGCTGACAGACTGCATTGCGGCACAGGAACTGCACATGGATTCACCCTGGAGCATCTACGATGCTGAGGATGTCGTGGATAGCACGATTAGTGAGTTGGTCACACCACAGATAAAGGTTACTTTGGCAGATAGGGAATTGGTGACCATCAGGAAGAAAAGTGCAAGGAAGGTAGTGCAGGGATCCCCTGCGGTCACCTCTCTCCAAAACAGATACACCACCTTGGGTGCTGTTGGGGGAGATGACTCATCAGGGGAGGGCAGCAGCAGTCAAGTTCATGGCAACATGGGTGGCTCTGCTGTGCAGGAAGGCAGGAAAAAGAGTGGGAGAGCTATAGTGATAGGGGATTCTATTGTAAGGGGAATAGATAGACGTTCCTGCAACCACAATCGAGACTGCAGGATGGTACGTTGCCTCCCTGGTGCAAGGGTCAAGGATGTCTCGGAGCGGCTGCAGCGCATTCTGAAGGGGGAGGGTGAATAGCCAGGTGTCGTGGTACATATAGGTACCAACGATATAAGTAAAACATGGGATTAGGTCCTACAAGATGAGTTTAGGGAGCTAGGAGTTAAATTTAAAATGTAGGACCTCAAAGTTAGTAATCTCAGGATTGCTACCAGTGCCACGTGCTAGTCAGAGTAGGAATGGCAGGTTAGCTAAGATGAATATGTGGCTTGAGCAGTGGTGCAGGAGGGAGGGATTCAAATTCTTGGGACATTGGAACCGGTTCTGGGGGAGGTGGGACCAGTACAAACCGAACGGTCTGCACCTGGACAGGACTGGAACCAATGTCTTTACTCGTGCTATTGGGGAGGGTTTAAACTAATATGGCAGAGGAATGGGAACCTATGCAGGGAGATAGAGGGAAGAAAAATGGGGGCAGAAGCACAATATAGAAAGAAGAAAAGTAAAAGTGGAGGGCAGAGAAACTCAAGGCAAAAATCAAAAAGGGCCATTGCAAAATTCTAAAGGGACAAAGTGTGTTAAAAAGACAAGCCTGAAGGCTCTGTGCCTCAATGCGAGGAGTATTCATAATAAGGTGGATGAATTAACTGTGCAGGCAACTATTATGATATAATTAGGATTACAGAGACATGGCTCCAGGGTGTCCAAGGCTGGGAACTCAACATCTAGGGGTATTCAACATTTAGGAAGGAAAGACATAAAGGAAAAGGAGGTGGGGTAGCATTGCTGGTTAAAGAGGAAATTAACGCAATAGTAAAGAAGGACATTAGCTTGGACGAGGTGGAATCTGTATGGGTAGAGCTGCGGAATACCAAAGGGCAGAAAACGCTAGTGGGAGTTGTGTACAGGCCACCAAACAGTAGCAGTGAGGTTGGGGACAGCATCAAACAAGAAAATAGGGATGCGTGCAATAAAGGTACAGCAGTTATCATGGGCGACTTTAATCGACATATAGATTGGGCTAACCAAACTGGTAGCAATACAGTGGAGGTGGATTTCCTGGAGTGTATTAGGGATGGTTTTCTAGACCAATATGTCGAGGAACCAACTAGAGGGCTGGCCATCCTAGACTGGGTGATGTGTAATGAGAAAGGACTAATTAGCAATCTTGTGCGAGGCCCCTTGGGGAAGAGTGACCATAATAATTCTTTATTAAGATAGAAGTGACACAATTAATTCAGAGACTAGGGTCCTGAACTTAAGGAAAGGTAACTTCGATGGTATGAGACGTGAATTGGCGAGAATAGACTGGCGAGTGATACTTAAAGGGTTGACGGTGGATAGGCAATGGCAAACATTTAAAGGTCACATGGATGAACTTCAACAATTGTACATCCCTGTCTGGAGTAAAAATAAAACGCGGAAGGTGGCTCAACTGTGGCTAACAAGGGAAATTAAGTATAGTGTTAAATCCAAGGAAGTGGCATATAAATTGGCCAGAAAAAGCAGCGAACCGGAGGACTGGGAGAAATTTAGAATTCAGCAGAGGAGGTATAAGGGTTTAATTAGGAGGGGGAAAATAGAGTATGAGAGGAAGCTTGCTGGGAACATAAAAACTGACTGCAAAAGCCTCTATAGATATATGAAGAGAAAGAGATTAGTGAAGACAAAATCAAAGCACATGGTGTTGGAGGTAATATATTGACGTGGCTAGAGAACTGGTTGGCAGACATGAAGCAGAGAATAGGGATAAACGGCTCCTTCTCAGAATGGCAGGCAGTGACTAGTGGGGTGCCGCAGGGCTCAGTGCTGGGACCCCAGCTATTTACAATATACATCAATGATTTAGATGAAGGAATTGAGTGTAATATCACCAAGTTTGCAGATGACACTAAGCTGGGTGGCGGTGTGAGCTGTGAGGAGGATGCTAAGAGACTGCAGGGTGACTTGGACTGGTTAGGTGAGTGGGCAAATGCATGGCAGATGCAGTATAATGTGGATAAATGTGAGGTTATCCACTTTGGTGGCAAAAACATGAAGGCAGAGTATTATCTGAATGGCAGCAGATTAGGAAAAGGGGAGGTGCAACGAGACCTGGGTGTCATGGTACATCAGTCATTGAAAGTTGGCATGCAGGTACAGCAGGCGGTGAAGGAGGCAAATGGCATATTGGCCTTCATAACTAGCGGATTTGAGTACAGGAGCAGGGAGGTCAATGCAGTTGTACAGGGCCTTGGTGAGGCCTCACCTAGAATATTGTGTTCAGTTTTGGTCTCCTATTGAGGGAGTGCAGTGAAGGTTCACCAGACTGATTCCTGGGATGGCAGGACTGACATATGAGGACAGACTGGATCGACTGGGCCTGCATTCACTGGAGTTTAGAAGAATGAGAGGTGATCTCATAGAAACATATAAAATTCTGATGGGACTGGACAGATTAGATGCGGGTAGAACGTTCCCGATGTTGGGGAAGTCCAGAACCAGGGGACATAGTCTTAGGATAAGGGGTAGGCCATTTAGGACTGAGATGAGGAGAAACTTCTTCACTCAGAGAGTTGTTAACCTGTGGAATTCTCTACCGCAGAGAGTTGTTGATGCCAGTTGGTTAGATATATTCAAGAGGGCGTTAGATATGGCCCTGACAGCTAAAGGAATCAAGGGGTATGGAGAGAAAGCAGGAAAGGAGTACTGAGGGAATGATCAGCCATGATCTTATTGAATGGTGCTGCAGGCTCAAAGGGCCGAATGGCCTACTCCTGCACCTATTTTCTATGTTTCTATGTTTCTAATCTCTGCCGTGGGAATATCCTTCTCCCCGAGATGTGCGTGATCTGTCAAGCCAGAAACTTGACAGATCGGAAAAGCTGTTTTTTGGCGTATGCGCATTGCGCGCTGAAAACCAGCTTTTGCGATGCCATCCCGGGTCAGTACACACTCAGTACGGAGCCAGGGAGGCCAGGATTTCAAGGCCAATATGTTGCTACTCCGATAAGTACTGCTTGACTTGGTTCTGGACAATGAAGCAGAGAAAACTGCAACCTGTGAGTAGGGGACTCTTTAGGAAGCAGTGACCATAATATAATTAGGTTCAATATAAGAATCGAAAAGAAAAGTCAAGGAGACTTTAACTTGGAAAAAATGGAAGGCCACATTAACAAACAGAACTGTAGATAAACAATGGGAAATATTTAAGCAAGAGGGAGAAAGGGTATCAATAATTTAAAGGGCAAATACAAAGAATATGTGAAATCAGAAAGACTAAGGAAAAGTATGAGAGAAATTAACTAAAACATAAAGGGCTAGACCAGATAGGCCAGCGATGTGAAATGGGCGATCCGAAATGTCGCCGATGTGAAGTTCGCCCACCGAACAGCCAGCGATGTGGAAGGCAAAAGCTTCCCTCGGGGCGGGGAGGGGGGGCGGCGGGGGCTGTGTGTGTGTGTCGTTCATAGTTGGGGGGTGGGGAGGAGGGTGTTTGAAAGAATTCTGTTTGCAATAAATCTTGTTAATGATTTTAACAATTGTTGTGCATTCTCTGATAAGGTTAGTTAACTTAGGCATTTTGAATAATTTAACATCTTTCTTCTCTTGTAATAACATTACTTAATTTAAACATTAATGCAAATGCTGTACTACAAAGGCCAGGCAAGGCTAAAACGTAACTCAACGCAAATGCAACTTTTGTGTAAACGTAATTGTTAATCTAAATGTAAATGTGATGATCCCCAATGTAAGTTCATGCAAAGGGTTCCTTTATCAGCTACTGACGCAAGAGCTTTGCGGCCACGCAACTCCCACGGGGTACTGTTCTTCTGCGCGGGGGTGGGGGGGCGGGGGTGGTAGGACCATGGCTACATCACCAGGCTGGTCCTCCCCAAGGTCCTTGCCAGCCTCCTCTTTCTCCTGCTCCTCCTCCTCCTCCTCTTGCTCCTCATCGGCTGGCTCTTCCGTCTCCCCTCCTTCTGTGACACTGCAAACACTGCATCAACAAACTTCTATTATTGTAATATATCATTTATTTATTTAAAGTTGCTACCTAGGCCCGCCAGAAAGCTGGTGCACTTACCTTTTTTTGATGTTTTTACCATCAGGTCCGATGAGGCAGGCTCTCGATCGATTTTCTCCTCTTTGGTGTTTTTTTCGGATTGGACTGAAAGCTGATCATAATGGGGGTGGAAGTGTGGCGGCAAGTGCTGGTGGGGGCGGGACGGAATCTCCACCGCTGTCACTCAGCAGCGGAGTGGTGGTGACGTCAGTGCGCATGTTTGTCACCACGTCTCTCCCCTCATTTAAGGAGAAAGAAACAGCGTTTTTTTTTTTAGGTTCGGCCACTGGGCCACTGGGGAGGGTTTCAGCTGGGCCAGTGGCCTGGCACCCAAGAGGGGTGCCAGGCTGCCTGTTGGAAGCCTGGCCAAACCTGGGGCCATTATTGTCTGGCCGATCAGGAAGTCAGCCGGCAAAAAAAACATGGCAGCCACAGCAATGCGCTCTTCCCTTGAAGGGCCGCCGTGCTGCCATGGCCCACACACAAGAAACCAGGTGCACCGACAGAAAAAGCAGTCGGGGATATCACACAGTGGATCGTCGAATTTTGGAGGTAAATTTCGCGCGGAGTGGGATCAAGGTGCAGGAGAGTGGAAATGCGCACTTTGATGACTCACATGGGGCGGTCGGCAGCAGCGGGGCAGAAGTGGGAACCGCCTGAAAAATCCCCGAGGTGAATTTGGATCGTGGCGGCCAAAGGACTGCATCACGGCGGCCACTCGATTCCACCGCATGGCCGCAGCATAACGGTGGTAACGGGCCGTATCCGGACCCTGAATTTCGGCCCCCTAGACTTTAAAAATATTTGTGTACTTTGATTTTATAATACACCTGATTTCCAAAGTACCTAATTTAGTTTTCTACTTGCTGAAGTTCTCCGTGTTGCTTTGCCTCTCCTGACAGTTTCTAGATCTCATTTCTTATGTAAGATGACCTTTCAGCTTTGTGGCCTGGTTGTAGCTATAACGATTTATGGAATGTTCAGTCACATGAGAAGCTTCTTTTATTCTAGGATTCCTGCTGACTTTAATATGTTAATTTGTCTTGATTTGTGCTATTTTCAAAGGGAAAATATTTCCTCCATGTCTATGGTAAATGCCAGGATTGTGCTGACAAGTGATCAATGATATCCACGCTACATATAGTGCCAGGCAATTACTATATCCAACAAGAAAAAGCCCAACCAACTTCCCCTGACGTTCAATTGCATCACCATCGCCGAGCCCACATCATCAACATTAAGGGGGTTACTATTGATTAGAAGCTTAATGAAATTAGCCATATCACGACCATAACAGGCCAGAAGCTGGGTATTCTGAGTTGAGTGGCTTGGTTCCTGACTCCTCAAAGCATTTCCACCATCTACAAGGCTCATACCAGGAGTGTAATGCAATACTCACCACGCATCTAAATGTTTGTAGCCACAACCCTCAAGAAGTTAGACACTACCCAGGACAAAGCAGTCCGTGTGATTGACATCCCTACCATTATATTCAATATCCACCCCCTCCACCACTGATGAACTGTGGCTAGAGTATGTATTAACTACAGCATGCATGCAGAAATTAAGTAAGAAGGACAACAGCAACAATGTCATGGGCACACCATGATCAAAAGCATAGAGGCTGTGGGCGCACAATTTTGCAACCTGTTTCGGCTGTGGGTGCTGTTCCTTGGTGGGAGTAACCAATCAGGGAATCAGACCTGGTAAGTCCTATTATTCTAATCCATACCACAGCAATAGAAGAGCACACTGTTTTCCCTGTGGTAATACTGTCCCAGATATTTTGCACATAAGTTAAAGATTCAGTTCATAGAAAGGTAGGCTTGCCTATGGAAGTTGATTTTTGTGTTGAACCATAGAAGCAATAGAACCATAGAAGTTTACATTGCAGAATGCAACATTTCGGCACTCTGCTGGAGCAATCGAAAACTGATCCCACTGCCTGCTCTCTCCCATTGCCCTGTATTTTCCCCTGCTTCAAATGTTTATTCACTCCTCCCAGAAAAGATGCAATTATTTCTAATTGTGCTACTACCTGTGGCAAAGCATTCAGACCGTAGCAATTCTCTGCACAAAATAGTTTACCTAGCCTCTCTCAATTTTGTGATGACAATTTTAAATTGATGCCCCTCACCATTGGCTCCCCAACCAGAAGAAAGAGTATTTTCTTAGTCATCCTATCAAAACCATTTCATAATTTTCCTGTTAAATTCCCTCTTAACTATTTCTCATCCAATGAAAGTAATCCAAGTATCTCATCTCGATATAACTGTAGTTTCTCATCCTGCAGTGTAGATGACTCTACACTGCAGGATCAAAACTGCAAACTTTAGCCAAATCATTGTTTTGTACAAATTTATTATTACATTATTGTTTTGTACTTTGCTTCCTTGTTTTTTAAATAGGAGCAATGTTTTATTGCTTTATCTACCAGTACTCACAATTACAAAGTATACAAAGTATAAGTATATTTCATCCACAGGCCTCCTCCTGCATGGTCTTTCCATACTCCCATTTCTTACAAACTTACGAAAATAACGAGCAGGAAAAGACCAGCTAGTCCATCCCTGGAACATCATGACGAGACACGTCTTACCGCCATGCTTGTTTTTCCCATCAAAATCCATTACCTCACACTTCATACTAAATTACATCTGCCACCTATCTGCTCATTCCACTAACCTATGTATGACTTCCTGAGCTCTTTTATTGCCCCTCCTTGCTGTTTGCCAAACTCCTGGAGCAGGCAGTGCAGGTTCGAGGGGCCATATGGCCTACATAAGAAAATAACAACATAAGAAATAGGAGCAGGAGTAGGCCATTTGGCCTCTCGAGCCTGCTCTGCCATTCAATAAGATCATGACTGATCTGATCTTGGCCTCAACTTCACTTCCCTGCCCGCTTTCCATAACCCTAGACTCCCTTATCATTCAAAAATCTGTCTATCTCCACCTTAAATATATTCAATGACCCACCTTCCAAAGCTCCCTGGAGCAGACAATTCCAAAGATTCATGACCCTCTAAGAGAAGAAATTCCTCCCCATTTCCGTTTTAAATGGGCGACCCCTGATTCTGAAACTATGCCCCCTAGTTCTAGATTCACTCACGAGGGGAAACATCCCCTCTGCATCTACAATGTCAAGCCTCCTCAGAATATTATACATTTCAATAAGGTCACCTCTCATTCTTCTGAACTCCAATGAGTATAGGCCCAACCTGCTCAACCCTTCTTCATAAGACAAACCCTTCATCTTAGGAATCAACCAAGTGAACCTTCTCTGAACTGCCTCCAATGCAAGTATATACCTCCTTAAATAAGGGGACCAAAACTGTATGCAGTCATCTGTATACAGTTGTAGCAGGACTTCCCTACTTTTATACTCTATCCCCCTTGCAATAAAGGCCAACATTCCATTTGCCTTCCTAATTACTTGCTGGATCTGCATATTAACTTTATGTGTTTCATGTATAAGGACCTCCAGATCGCTCTCTATCTCAGGATTTTTTAATCTCTCCCCATTTGAATAATAATTTGCTTTTTTATTTTTCCTGACATTTGCCCACATTATACTCTATCTGCCAAATTCTTGCCCACTCATTTAGCCTATCTTTATTCCTTTGTAGATTCTTTGCATCCTCCTCACAACTTGCTTTGTCACCTATCTTTATATCATCAGCAAATTTGGCTACATTACTCTCGTTCCCTTCATCCGTCATTAATATAGATTGTAAATAGTTGAAGCCTCAACACTGATCTCTGTGGCACCCCACTAGTTACAGTTTGCCAAACTGAAAATGACCCATTTCTCTAGATTCTCTGTTTTCTGTTAGTTAGCCAATTCTCCATCCTTGCTAATATATTACCCCCAAACCCATCAGACCTTATCTTGTGCAATAATCTTTTATGTGGCAACTCATCGAATGCCTTCTGCAAATCCAAATACACAACATATACTGGTTCTGTTTCATCCACCCTGCACACTACATCCTCAAAGAACTCCAGCAAATTTGTCAAACATGATTTCCCTTTCATAAAACCATGCTGACTCTGCTTGACTGTATTATGATTTTCTAAATGTCCTGCTACTACTTCCTTAATAATGGACTCCAGCATTTTCCCAATGACCGATGTTAGGCTAACTGGTCTATAGTTTCCTGCTTTCTGTCTTCCTCCTTTGTTAAATAGGGGGGTTACATTTGCGGTTTTCCAATCCACTTGGACCTCCCAGGGAATTTGGTAGATTATAACCAATGCATCCACTATCTCTGCAGATACTTTTTTTAAGACCCTAGGATGCAGGCCATCAGGTGCATGGGACTTTTCCACCTTTAGTTTCATTAGTTTGCCTAGTACTTTTTCTCGAGTGACAGTGATTGTTTTAATTTGCCCCCTTCCAATAGCCCCTTGATTATCAATTATTAAACATAAGATAAGAAACATAAGAATTAGGAACAGGAGTAGGCCATCTAGCCCCTCGAGCCTACTCCGCCATTCAATAAGATCATGGCTGATCTGGCCGTGGACTCAGCTCCACTTACCCGCCTGCTCCCCGTAACCCTTAATTCCCTTATTGGTTAAAAATCTATCTATCTGTGACTTGAATACATTCAATGAGCTAGCCTCAACTACTTCCTTGGGCAGAGAATTCTACAGATTCACAACCCTCTGGGAGAAGAAATTCCTTCTCAACTCGGTTTTAAATTGGCTTCCCCGTATTTTGAGGCTGTGCCCCCTAGTTCTAGTCTCCCCGACCAATGGAAACAACCTCTCCGCCTCTATCTTGTCTATCCCTTTCATTATTTTAAATATTTCTATAAGATCACCTCTCATCCTTCTGAACTCCAATGAGTAAAGACTCAGTCTACTCAATCTATCATCATAATGTAATCCCCTCATCTCCGGAATCAGCCTAGTGAATCGTATCTGTACCCCCTCCAAAGCTAGTATATCCTTCCTTAAGTAAGGTGACCAAAACTGCATGCAGCACTCCAGGTGCAGCCTTACCAATACCCTATACAGTTGCAGCAGGACCTCCCTGCTTTTGTACTCCATCCCTCTCGCAATGAAGGCCAACATTCCATTCGCCTTCCTGATTACCTGCTGCACCTGCAAACTAACTTTTTGGGATTCATGCACAAGGGCCCCCAGGTCCCTCTGCACCTCAGCATGTTGTAATTTCTCCCCATTCAAATAATATTCCATTTTACTGTTTTTTTTCCCAAGGTGGATGACCTCACACTTTCCGACATTGTATTCCATCTGCCAAACCTTAGCCCATTCGCTTAACCTATCCAAATCTCTTTGCAACCTCTCTGTGTCCTCTACACAATCCGCTTTCCCACTAATCTTTATGTAATCTGCAAATTTTGTTACACTACACTCTGTCCCCTCTTCCAGGTCATCTATGTATATTGTAAACAGCAAGCAGCCTTCGAGCTGCCAAGGGGACTGAGGCCATTCAGCCACGTGATAGGGGCACCTTCAGTGACTGGACGGCAGGCAAAGACACAGCAATCAAGCAGCCTTCGAGCTGTGAGGGGGACTGAGGACATTTGGCCAGGGACAGGGAGAAGCAGCCACATAGACACTTTCAAACTTAAATTTGCAGAATGGGTGCTGCATTTTCAACACTACGTATTATGCAATGGTTCGCCATCAATTCACTGCATAGGAGAGAATTGATTGGAGCTCACCACACCAGGAACGTCATGGCCCGTAGGTTGATGGGCAGGAGACCTTACCCACATCGACAATATCGAGCCAGGCGCTTATACCTGGACATGAGCAAGGCTGATTGTGTCAAAGGCTGCATTTCCGCAGAGAAGTTGTCGCTGAGATCTGTGATATGCTGAGAGCAAATTTGCAGCCCAGAAGCAGAACGCCAACTGTCCTGTCTGTTGCAGTGAAGGTAACAGCTGCACTTTCTTTCTATGCCTCGGGATCGTTTCAGGCTACAACTGGAGATGTGTGTGCCATCTCTCAACATGCAATACATGGCTGTATTTACCAGGTCACGGCTGCACTGTATGCGCGAAGGAATTACTTCATCAATTTCCCAATGACCGCACAAGCGATCCATGACAGGGCTGTGGGCTTCTTCAGGATTGCCGGCTTCCCAAAGGTACAGGGCTGTATTGATTGTGCCCACATAGCCTTGCGAGCACCTGTGGAGGATTCTGAGCAGCACCGAAATAGGAAAGGTTTCCACTCTATCAATGTGCAGCTCGTGTGTGACGACAAGCTTGCATCATGTCAGTCGATGCGAGATACCCTGGCAGCACCCACGATGCATTCATCCTATGCGACAGCGTTATATCTGACATGTTTGAGCAGCAGCCAGAAGGGCAGAGCTGGCTACTGGGAGACAAAGGGTATGGCCTGACCACCGGGCTCATGATGCCCCTACGCGTGACACGGACAGAAGCTGACCGTCAATACAACATGGCGCACATTGCGACACGCAGCATCATTGAGAGGACCTTTGGCACATTGGCACATTGAAACAGCGATTCCGATGCCTGGACCATTCTGGAGGACAGTTGCTATACTCTCCTCAGATTGTCGGTTACTAAAGTAAATGTTGGTCCCTTAGAAGATGAGAAGGGGGATTTAATAATGGGAAATGTGGAAATGGCTGAGACCTTAAACAATTATTTTGCTTCGGTCTTCACAGTGGAAGACTCAAAAACCATGCCAGAAATTGCTGGTCACAGGAATGTGGGAAGGGAGGACCTTGAGATAATCACTATCACTAGCGGGGTAGTGCTGGACAGGCTAATGGGACTCAAGGTAGACAAGTCCCCTGGTCCTGATGAAATGCATCCCAGGGTATTAAAAGAGATGGCGGAAGTTATAGCAGATGCATTCATTATAATCTACCAAAATTCTCTGGACTCTGAGGAGGTACCAGCGGATTGGAAAGCAGTTAATGTAACGCCTCTGTTTAAAAAAGGGGGCAGACAAAAGGCAGGTAACTATAGGCCGGTTAGTTTAACATCTGTAGTGGGGAAAATGCTTGAAGCTATCATTAAGGAAGAAATAGCGGGACATCTAGATAGGAGACGCAACATGGATTCATGTAGGGGAAATCATGTTTAACTAATTTACAGGAATTCTTTGAGGATATAACGAGCATGGTGGATAGAGGTGTACCGATGGATGTGGTGTATTTAGATTTCCAAAAGGCATTCAATAAGGTGCCACACAAAAGGTTACTGCAGAAGATAAAGGTACGCGGAGTCAGAGGAAATGTATTAGCATGGATAGAAAATTGGCTAGCTAACAGAAAGCAGAGAGTAGGGATAAATGGGTCCTTTTTGGGTTGGAAATCGGTGGTTAGTGGTGTGCCACAGGGATCAGTCCTGAGACCACAACTGTTTACAATATACATAGATGACCTGGAAGAGGGGACAGAGTGTAGTGTAACAAAATTTGCAGATGACACAAAGATTAGTGGGAAAGCGGGTTGTGTAGAGGACATAGAGAGGCTGCAAAGAGATTTAGATAGGTTAAGCGAATGGGCTAAGGTTTGGCAGATGGAATACAATGTTGGAAAATGTGAGGTCATCCACCTTGGAAAAAAAAACAGTAAAAGGGAATATTATTTGAATGGGAAGAAATTACAACATGCTGCGGTGCAGAGGGACCTGGGGGTCCTTGTACATGAATCCCAAAAAGTTAGTTTGCAGGTGCAGCAGATAATCAGGAAGGCGAATGGAATGTTGGCCTTCATTGCGAGAGGGATGGAGTACAAAAGCAGAGAGGTCCTGCTGCAACTGTACAGGGTATTGGTGAGGCTGCACCTGGAGTACTGCGTGCAGTTTTGGTCACCTTACTTAAGGAAGGATATACTAGCCTTGGAGGGGGTACAGAGACGATTCACAAGGCTGATTCCGGAGATGAGGGGGTTACCTTATGATGATAGATTGAGTAGACTGGGTCTTTACTCATTGGAGTTCAGAAGGATGAGCGGTGATCTTATAGAAACATTTAAAATAATGAAAGGGATAGACAAGATAGAGGCAGAGAGGTTGTTTCCACTGGTCGGGGAGACTAGAACTAGGGGGCACAGCCTCAAAATATGGGGGAGCCAATTTAAAACCAAGTTGAGAAGGAATTTCTTCTCCCAGAGGGTTGTGAATCTGTGGAATTCTCTGCCCAAGGAAGCAGTTGAGGCTAGCTCATTGAATGTATTCAAATCACAGATAGATAGATTTTTAACCAATAAGGGAATTAAGGGTTACGGGGAGCGGGCGGGTAAGTGGAGCTGAGTCCACGGCCAGATCAGCCATGATCTTGTTGAATGGCGGAGCAGGCTCGAGGGGCTAGATGGCCTACTCCTGTTCCTAATTCTTATGTTCTTATGTTCACTGTTGTGTGCTGCATGCTTCATAACTTCGCCATCATGAGGCAGCAGGAGCTGGTAGTGGAACCAGAAGACCTACGTGAGGGTCCAGTGCATGATAATAATATTACGGAACAGCAAGATGTGGATGATGACGACGATCAGGAAAGCATGCAAGTGCCTGATGCCGGAGCATGAGGTTGGAGGAGGGCCGTCCATCTTGCCCCTTTAACGATTGCTCGAGCCTTGCGCCAGCAGCTCATCCGTGAACGCTTCAACTACTGATGCCTGAGGGCTCTGCGACCACTGTTGCGTATGGACATGTTTATTCTTTGCAGTTGTTCATACGTTGTGTTGTGTTAATGGAACATGAAACAGTTTTAATGAAAAAATATTTTATTGAAAAATTAACGTCACTGTAATAAAATATTTGTTGTATCGAACTATACTTTTTAATATGACTCTTGAAGATCACTTAAAAACTTTAAGATCACTTATAAACTTGTAAAGTTACAAAAGTTACAAAACAATCTCAACGTGAAAAATCTTACACTCTTAAGATCACTTAAACTTCAAGATCACTTTTTAGATGCAAAATTAAATAATTTACAGAATGTGAGAGCATTTACACTATAAGATCACTTGAAAACCCTGAGATCACTTATAAGTTGTAAAGTTACAATACTTACAAAACAGTTTCAATGTGAAAAATCTTACACTCTGAAGAACACTTAAACTTCAGGATCACCTTTTAGGTGCAAAATTAAATAAGATACAAAATGTGAGAGCATTTACACTATAAGATCACTTAAAAACCCTAAGATCACTTATAAGTTGTAAAGTTATAAAACTTACAAAACAATTTCAATTTGAAAAACGCTACTACAGCTACATCAAGAACAAGAACAAAAGCAGCAAAGAAAGGCTGCAACCATGTCTCATCCATATCTCAGTGAATGTTCACTTCTTCATGGGGGTGTCATTTGATTGGCTGGTCTGTGTGCCCTTATTGCAGCAGCTACCTCAACCAAGCCCTCCCTGATGGCCTGTGCCGACACTTGCATGCCCTCCCTGATGGCCTGTGCCGTCGATTGCACTCCCTCGGACATTCCCTCCCTAAGTTCCTGTGTCATTACTGCTATTTTTCCCGTCAGGACCATCAACTCTTCCCCCACTGCACTGACGCCACCGATGAGTGATCGGGTAAGCTCATTGGTCTCCATATCCAATGCCACAACCTGAGCCGCAAGTGTTGCACGCTGCATCGCAGGAGAGCGTGTCTCCAATCTCCTTCTCCTCTGCCTGGGTCTGCCTTGTGGCAGCACTACACTGGGAGGCGCGGGCACGGACGGTGGGACGCTCGGTGTTGCAAGCGGCACCACAACACAGGGAGGCGCGGGCTGGGACTGTGGGACGCTCTGTGTTCCAGACAGCTGAACTAGAGGGAGAGACTCGGGCTGGGACTGTGGGATGCTCTGTGTTGCAGACGACAGCACTCGAGTGTGAGCCGTGGGCTGGGATGGTGGGTGAATGGGTGCAAACTGCTCCATGATATCAGCAGCAGCACTGGGACCCGCAGCGTCGGAATCAAAACCACAGACGGTGGAACCAGAACCTATGCGGGAGGGAGGCTGGGACGGTAGTGCACTGACTGTAGAATGTTGCATTATACCAGCAGCACCACTGGGACCCACAACATCGGAATCAAAACCATGGAAGGTTGAACCAAAACCTATGCTAGGGGTTGAAACTCTGATGCCCCTTGATGGGGGCTCATAAACATTAATTTGAAAGCTCTCCCCTGCAGACATTTCAGTCATCGCTGCCATCATCCAGTCTGGTTCATCCGCATCTGGTTGTACTGGTTCTTGTTCTGTATCCTCAGGACCCTCAGGGTTGGCAGCAGCAGCAGCATCATCATCATCTTCATCATGTTCTGCAAAATACATCAGAACAGTCAAATGTTTAACAGCAAGGGAGGGGGCCGGGTGGGTGGCATGAGTACTCTCACACATAGCAGGCTAGGCAGCAGGTTGATTTAAAGGGCCACGATGCATTTTCAGGACTTATTCTCTTCCTCGTGTGTGGGCCCAGCTTGTGCTGTACTGATTGCTTTTCTCCATGTATGACTCACCATAGCAGCTACCCTTTGTTCCAAGGGTGTCAGTGGATGCAGATTGGGCACGCCTCCTGCTGTCGGTGTTGCTTCCCTTTTGTTGTGGGCCAATTTCTTCTGCAAAGAGTAAAATATAACTTTTTACAGAGCGTGTCAGTTTGCAAGGTGGGACATACAGATAGCCAAGTTACAATTACTATTAAATTAAAAATGGAAAATATTACTTACACTAACTACTTGACCAAGGTCGTGTCATTTCATTTTACACTGGCTTCCAGATCTCCTGGTATGCACCACTGCGCATTAATCTTCTGCAACTTGGTTCTAGCGTTTCTTCATTTCTTTTAGTGGCACTTTTATGCGACCTCTGTTGTTGGTATCCAGCTCCTGCCATCTCTGCTCAATTACGTTGACTAATATCTCCACTTCCTCAAGCAAGAAATTCTTTGTTCTTGGTGGACGTTGATCCATTGCAAAGTTGAATTGGCACTCTTATTTCTCAAAACACACAGTCCTTAATTTGCATGCACCAATGCAGCACCGGTTCTGCAAGTTTAGCAGTGAAAAGCTGTACTCACTGATTTCAGCAGGTGGTTTATTCAACAGTGCTGCTAAAAGCACTCCTTCACACACAAAAATATCACTAAAATTAAATCACAAGCCTTTCCAGGGGTCCACAAGACAAATCTTCACTTTTCGTCTAGTCCCTTTAAAAATGGCCGAGTGCCAATGTTTATTTCCCACTGCGCGTGCGCGCACGCTCCAACGCGCACGCGCAGGGTTGCCGGCACGACGTATTTAAATTAGGCCCGCCCCCCCCTGCTTAGAGAATCGGCGCAAGTGTCTGGCTCCAACCCCCGCTGTTCCGTACGCGCCGCGCCAAGCTGATAAAGACCTCCGAGGAGCTAGAGAATATTGCAGTTTTTTTCCTGAGCTCTTTTGAGCACGAAAAACGAGCGTCCAGCTCGGGACTGCGCCATTCTAGGCGCGGCCCGAAACTTGGGCCCAATATTTCTTGCTAACTTTCTTCTCTGTCATTATTATTTTTTTCCTCGTCCTTTGCTGGTTTCTGAAAATTTCCCAATCCTCTGGCCTTCCACTATTCTTCACAACATTGCATGCCTTTGTTTTCAATTTGATACCATCCTTTGCTTCCTTAGTTAGCCACGGATGGTCCATCCTTCTCTTAGAGTCTTTCTTTTTCACTGGAATATGTTTTTCCTGAGAGTTATGAAATATCTCCTTAAATGCTTGTCACTGTTCATCTATGGTTTCGCCATCAAAAACGAGCTGGTCGACCGCCTCAAAGACTCCGTCTGCAGGGTTAACGAATGTCTCATGGCTCTCCGACTCACCCTATCCCGGAATCAATGCGCCAGTCATCAGTGCGTACACCCGCAACACTCGATACGACAGATGAGACCAAAGAGAGTTTTTACTCCAACCTCAAAAAATTCCTGTCCCGCATCCCTGCGGGTGACAAACTGATCTTCCTCAGTGACTTCAACGCCAGTGTCGGCAAGGACACAGCCCTCTGGGGAGGCATGACTGGCAGACAAGGTGTAGGGAAAGCCAACTCCAGCGGTATCCTACTCCTAACAAAATGTCTAGAACATGAACTTGTCATCACCAACACCTTGTTCTGCCAGAGGGACAAATACGAAGCATCATGGCAACACTCTCGCTCCAAATACTGGCACCTGCGCGCACTATGTCATCGTCTGAGCCAGGGATCGCAAGGATGTGCGCATCACCTGCGCCATGACAGGAGCTGATGACTGCTGGACGGACCACCGCCTAATCCGATCCATCATTGACATTAACATAGCCCCAAAGCAGAGGGGGCAGCAGAAGCAGTGCCGCAAAAAAGTCAATGTCGGGGCACTTAAAGAGAGCCCTATACAGTCAGTGCCTCACAGCTAAGCTGGCGTACCTTGATGAACCCGAGACACAGAATGCCCACAGTGCCTGGTCTGGCCTCCATAACCAGTGCCTGCGAAGAGATGCTCGGTCACTCAACCAGGAAACACCAGGACTTGTTTGATGAGAATGACCAGGAGATCCAAGAGCTAATAGATCGCAAGCGCAGGGCATTTCTGAGCCTTAAACAACAACCCAACTCGGGATCAGCAAGGCAGCATTACAGACAGCTTAAGGCTGAGGTCCAACAAAAAAAACGGGACCTAAAGAACAGGTGGTGGATGGAGAAAGCAAAGAAGTTACAGCAGCTGGCCGACAGCCATGATGTGCAAGGATTCTTCATCGCAGCCAAGGCCACCTACGGTCCAAACACCCAAGGCCCCACCTCACTGCTGGCCAAGAATGGGGAAACGCTCATCAAGGACACCGAGGCAGTCAGGACCCGCTGGAAGGAGCACTTGAAAGATCTTCTCAATCGAGACTCTGCCTTTGACTCGAGTGTTCTCGACCATCCCGCAGCATGCTACCTGCCACCACCTCAGTAAAACCCTAAAATAGTCTGCTCCCTGGTTGGTTCCGCAACGTATTGTTCTAAGAAGATCCCGAATACACTCTATGAACTCTTCCTCAAGGCTATCTTTGCCAATTTGATTTGTCCAATCCATATGAAGATTAAAATCGCCCATAATGATTGCCGTATCTTTCTTACATGCCTCCATTATTTCTTGATTTATACTCTGTCCTACAGTGTAGCTACTTTTAGGGGGCCTATAGACTACGCCCACCAGTGACGTTTTCCCTTTATTATTCCTTATCTCCACCCAAACTGATTCTACATCTTGATCTTCTGAGCCAATATAATTTCTCACTACTGCACTGATCTCATCCTTTATTAACAGAGCTACCCCACCTCCTTTTCCTTTCTGCCTATCCTTCCGAAGTGGCAAATACCCCCGAATATTCAGTTCCCAGCCTTGGTCACCTGGCAACCATGGCTATCAGATCATACCCATTTATTTCTATTTGTGCTGTCAACTCATCTATCTATGTGAGCATTCAGATAAAGAGCTTTTAATTTTTACCATTTTTCCCTATTCTGACCCCACTTTCTAATGCGCTCATATGTTTATATGCACTGTCCCTTCCTGTCACACTCTGGTTGTCATTACCCCTATTGCTACCCTGCACTGTTGCCTTCTCCTTTCTCTTTGACGTTTTAAATTTCTGCTCACCTGATCCCTCCCCCCCACTATTCAGTTTAAAGCCCTATCTACAGCCCTAGTTATTCGATTCACCAGGACACTGTTTTCAGCCTGGTTTAAGTGAAGCCCGTCCTGATGGAACAGCTCCCTCTTATCCCAGTCCCATGAATCGCAACCCATTTCTCCCACACCAATCTTTGAGTCACGCGTTCATCTCTCTGATCTTATTTACCCTATGCAAATTTGCTCGTGGCTCAGGTAGTAATCCAGAGATTATTATCTTTGTGGTTCTGCTTTTTAATTTAGCCCCTAGCTGCTCATATTCCCTCAACAGAACCTCTTTGTTTGTCCTATCTATGTCATTGGTACCTATGTAGACCACGACTACAGCATCTTCCCCCTCCCACTCCAAGTTCCTCCAGCCCAGAGGAGATGTCCTTAACCTTGGCATCGAGCAGGCAACACAGCCTTTGGGACTGATGCTCTCAGTTGCAGAGAACACTATCTATCCCACTAACTATACTGTCCCCTACCACTACCACATTTCTTTTTACTCCCCCAACTTGAATGGCCCTCTGTACCATGGTGTTGTGGTCAGTTTGCTCATCCTCCCAACAGTCCCTGCTCTCGTCCACACAGGGAGCAAAGGCTGAGGCTCCTCCATCATTGCATCCTGGATCCCCATACCTGCCTCATTCGTAGTCCCACCCTCCTGTCTCTGACCATGGACCAAATTTTAATTATTTAACCTAAGGGGTGTGACTGCCTCCTGGACCACAGCGCCCAGGTAACTCTCCACCTCCCAGATGTGTCGCAGTGTCTGAAGCTCGGATTCCAGCTCATCAACACAGAGCCGAAGTTCCTTGAGCCGCCAACACTTACTGCAGATGTGGTTGCTGTGGATCAAACTGAAGTCCATCAGCTGCCACATGTCGCCTGCCCTGACATCTCTAATGCATTTTATTTAATTAATTAAGTTTTCAAATTTTGAATGATTTTACTTTTTAATCCCAACTCTTAATTTAAACCAATCCCCAACTTTTGAAAAAAAGCGTAAAAGAGAATTACTTGCTGTACCTGCATGCTAAATTTTATGTTTCATGTACATGGACCACCAGATCCCTCTGCACCGCAGCATTTTGTAATCTCACCACATTTAAATAATAATTTGCTTTTTTATATTTCCTACAAAAGCGGATAACCTCACATTTTCAATAAGATCACCTCACATTCTTCTAAACTCCAATGACTACAGTCCCAACATGCTTAACCTTTCTTCATAAGACAATCCCTTCATCTCAGGAATCAACCTCGTGAACGGCCTCCAATGCAAGTATATCCTTCCTTAAATAAGGAGACCAAAAGTGTAAGAAGTGCTCCAGGTGTGGTCTCACCAACGCCCTGTACAGTTGTAGCAGGACTTCCCTACTTTTATACTCTATTCCCCTTGCAATAAAGGGCAACATTCCATTTGCCTTCCTAATTACTTGTTGTACCTGCATGCTAACTTTTTGTGTTTCATGTACAAGGACCCCCAGATCCCTCTGTACCTCAGCATTTTGTAATCTCTCCCCATTTAAATAACAATTGACTTTTTTATTTTTCCAACCAAAATGGATAACCTCACATTTTCCCACATTATATTCCATCTGCCAAATTTTTGCCCGCTCACTTAGCCTATCATTATCCCTTTGCAGATTCTTTGTGTCCTCCTCACAACTTGCTTTCCCACCTATCTTTGTATCATCAGCAAATTTGGCTACATTACACTCGGTCTCTTCATCCAAGTCATTAATATAGATTGTAAATAGTTGAGGCCCCAGCACTGATCCCTGTGGCATCCCATTAGTTACAGTTCGCCAACCTGAATATGACCCATTTGTCCCGACTCTCTGGTTTCTGTTAGTTAGCCAATCCTTTATCCATGCTAATATATTACCCCCAACCATGTCTAGAATCCTTTTATGTGGCACATTATTGAATGCCTTTTGGATATCCAAATACATGACATCTATTGGTTCCCCTTTATAATATAAGAACAGAAGAAATAGGAGCAGGAGTAGGCCATATGGCCCCACGAGCCTGCTCCGCCATTTAATACTATCATGGCTGATCTGATTATAGATTCGGGTCCACTTCCCTGCCCACTCCCCATTACCCCTTAATCTCTTATCAGTTAAGAAACTGTCTATCTCTGTCTTAAATTTATTCAATGGCCTGGCTTCCACAGCTCTCTGAGGCAGCGAATTCCACAGATTTACAACCCTCAGAGAAAAATTCCTCCTCATCGCAGTTTTAAATGGGCGGCCCCTTATTCTAAGATTATGCCCCCTAGTTTTAGTCTCCCCTATCAGTGGAAACATCCTCTCTGCATCCACCTTGTCAAGCCCCATCATAATCTTATACGTTTCGATAAGATCACCTCTTATTCTTCTGAATTCCAATGAGTAGAGGCTCAACCTCCTCAACCTCCTCAACCTTTCCTCATAAGTCAACCCACTCATCTCCGGAATCAACCTAGTGAACCTTCTCTGAACTGCCTCCAAAGCAAGTATGGGCTAGACTTTCCACTTTTGTGCAGATCGGCCAAAAATGGGCGTTAGTTCCAGCGTTGGCGGTAAATATGGGTTTTGAGATCGCCGGATTATCACCCATTTTCAAAACCCCAACTTTCCATTTTATAAAATGGGTGCTACCGCAAGCGATCTGAAATGGGCGTTACTGTTAAATTTTTTTGACCTTCTGCCGTAAAGTGTCGGCATCCTTGGCAATGGCATGGCAATGGTCGTTTCCCGCGTTTCAGGAGGTCAGGAGTCATCAGTACATGGAGGCGGGGGAGAGAGAGAGAGAGAAGAGGGGGGGAGAGAGGAGGGGGAAGAGAGAGGGGGGAGAGAGGGGGGGAGAGAGATGGGGGGAGAGAGAGAGGAGGAGAGAGGGGTGGGGGAGCGAGAGGGGGAGAGAGATAAGCGTGTGTTGTGTGCAGAGAGAGAGAGAGAGAGAGAGAGATAAGCGTGTGTTGTGTGCTTGTTTGGCTGTTTTGGGAGGCAGCAGGGAGATTTACCAGCAGCAAAAATACTGCTGAGCACAAAGAATGTTGTTGCCACTGAGTTTCTGTTGAAAAAATAATATTTAAAATGGAAGGGATGGAGGAGGCAACACAGTACACTGTGGAGACTGAGAACACTGGTGAAAGCAGTGAGGTGGGAGAGGAACAATTGGGAGGACGCAAATGTGCGAGGAGATTCTCCGACGAGGCAAATGCCTCTCTCCTCCAGGAGGTGAAGTCATGCTGAGGTCAATTGACCCGGGGTGGGTGTGGGAAGCCCACCCCAAAGGTATACCAGAAGATATGGGCCGTCATAGCTGAGGTGGTCTCAGCGGCAACCAACGAGGTGCGTGAGGGCAATCAGTGCCGCAAACGTTGGAACGACCTTGTCGGATCCGCCAGAGTAAGTATTACATTTATTTACATGTACTTATATAGTTATATAATTTGATTTGTAAGTGTAATGATTGATTAAAATCAGATGTGATGTCTTGCAATTATACTGGGAATGTTGTACTCAAAACCTGCATTCAGGGTGTACGTTTTTAGGTAAAGAATGATAATGATCATAATACTTATGATTACATCTGTCGGTTATGTGTTGTATCAGTCTCTGTGACAGTACCTAGCAATGATCTCACACAATGATCTCATGCCATGTCGTGCTGGTGTTACCTTTTACAGAAGAAGCTTTCGAGGTATAGGGCCGAGCAGAGGCGAATGGGTGGCGGGTCACCAGTCATCAGCGACCTCACCGACATTGAGGGGCGGGTGCTGGCATTAGTGGGGAGCCACCCCCGGTCGGCCACGCAAGCAACTGCAGAACCTGATGTGATGCCACGTGAGTAAAGTGTACACCATTGCGTGATGTAAAGTCAATAGATGCCGCACCCACTCATATCCGACAAATAATATATGATAGATGATTGATAAAAGTCTTCTCTAAATAATGATGACCTCATTGAGAATGATTGTAATGCAGAATTTGGTCATAGTCATGACATGTGATTTCTGGGATGATTTTGATAGCGGTGGTGCTTTTGTCGTGTATATGCTGTGTGTAGCATTGGAATCACCTTGTGACCCTATCACCCCCTTCTCCTCTAATAACCTCAGTTATGTTTTGTAGCTCAGCCAGCAGCGCGGCCCCATGCAACACCACTGAGCCCAGAAGCTGGGGGTGCGGGGCCAGAGTCGCTGGACGATCCTCCATCTGGTGCTGAGGATCCCCGATTCTCGCCTGTGGAGCTGCTGGGTGCCTTCTCCACGGATGAGAGTGCGGACTTCGAGGAGCCTGCATCGCCAAGCTCCATAATGCAGTCAACACCCATGACATATAGTGCTCCTGCGGCCATTCTCTTCCCCACCGTGGAGGTACTGGGCCCAAGCACCTTGCCATAGGGCACCTGAGGTGTCTACAGGATGGTGTTGACCATGCGGAGGTTGGTTCGACACAGCAGGTCTGCTCCAAGAGCGGCAGATCTGAGTGGCGACATGGTACACTTGTCCAGGAGGTGTGTTGACATAGGTCAGCAGATCCTACAGACAATGGGAGGTATATCCCAACAGCTGACCAGCATGTCCGCCACCATGAGCGAGTATGTGCCGCAGATGGCGGAGGCCCTGGAGCTGATAGCCAGGAACACTGGTGGCAAAGGCCTCCCATTGGTCCCGGAGCATGGCACTGGACCCCAAGGTGCTGCAACGCCACATGAGAGCCAGGAGGAAGATGGAAGATCTTGCTTCTGGCTTGGAGCATGTTCCCACCTCAGAACCGTCCTCTCCCGTATCCGTCCAAGCAGCGGTTCTGCCGTTATCCCCCCCCAATGAAGCAGCACCTGAGGAGCTCCTCGGCCAGGCGGCTAGGGGTCAGGCGGGGAAGGGTTAGGTGAAGCGGGGGGGTGAGCCGGGGGGGGGGCGAAAGGAAAGTGAGGTGCAAGGCCGCAGGTGTTGTCTTGGTCACAGTATTTTAATGTTGTTGTTGTTATTTTGTTGGGAGGTTTGGGGGGAGGGAGGGCACCTTGTTTTTTTGCATTTGTGTTCTATGTTTATGAAGTGTTGTTGGAAATGTTCAACATTGAATGAATGATATAAATGTTATCTATTTGTTGTGAGGTGGGGGTGGGTTGGGGTGTTTTTAGAGTTATAATTATGATTTCATACAGATGTTCTCATTAAATGTTTTTTATTTAACATAACTTTGTTGTGCATTGTCTCAGTTGCACCGTTACACACTGATGATTCCTTAACATGAAAGGGGATAATTAAACTTAACTTGAATCAAATTAAACTTTAACTGTCACCAAGGAAAAGCACACCATTCGTTTATTAGCTGCACAGAAAGCAGTCTTGCAGCTTTGTAAATATGAACAACGTTATTTCAAGCAAAGCACTCATCTATGAACTGCTGACATAAGAGTCTTATAGCTATGTAGCCACCACGAGCCCTTTCCTGCGATCTAGAGGGGGACAGGGGCATGGTTTCATCATCAGCCTGATTGTCTGGCCCGAGGTCAGCGCCCACCTCCTCGTCCTCCTCTTCCTTTCTCTCCTGAGGTGGACCGTCAGTCTCTTCTGGCAATTCTTGTCCCCTCCTGATAGCCAAGTTGTGCAGCATGCAGCACACCACCACGAATTGAGCTACCTGCTCAGGGTGGTATTGTAGCTCGTCTTCTGAATAGTCCAGGCATCTAAAGCACTGCTAAAGCACTCTAATAGTATTCTCGACGATATTGTGTGTGGCTCTGTGGCTCTCATTGAATCGCTTCTCGGCTTCTGTCTGGGTGTTATGCAGGGGGGTCATCAGCCAGGTGGCGAGGCCATATCCTTTGTCACCAAGCATCCAGCATTGACCTTGTAGCTGACTGGTAAACATGTCTGATACAGTGCTCTCACACAGGATGTGAGCATCGCGGATGCTGCCCGGAAATTTTGCATTTACTGCCATTATAATTTGCTGGTGGTCGACAATGAGTTGCACATTCAAGGAGTGGAATCCCTTTCGGTTCTGAAAAACCTCTGCATCTTGAAAAGGTGCCTGCATGGCAATGTGCATACAGTCTATTGCTCCCTGCACCTTAGGGAAGTTTGCAATTCTGGAGAATCCTAGCGCCCTCTCAGTCTGTGCCTCCCTAGTCATAGGGAAGCTGATAAAGTCTATCCTGCGTGCGTAAAGGGCTTCAGTGACCTGCTGAGATATAGCGCAAATGTCATCAGCTGAGGCCTGAAAGGAACCCGATGCATAGAAGGCATGTGCCGCAGTGACCTTGACCTCTATAATATATGTATGCCTGGGTTTTCCTACCACCAGGGGGAGCGACCTTCGGAGGTCATTGGGCCGCAGACACACACGTGCAGCCCTTGTATATAAAGAAAGCCTCCATGTTTAATCCTGACTTTGAGAGCTAATAAAGTAGAGTCAGGTCGCACCTGATTGAGTTCACGGTACTAAGCCTATTGAGTTATTGCATATGCAACATTTAGCGACAAGGCACAATACGAACTTTCACACACACAAAAAAAAATGAGCACTGTTGGAATCCTGGAGTGATTCGTGGAGGGAGAAGATTTGGGAGGATTTTACAGTACTTCGTGGCCAACAAGATGGATGAAGACACTGACGCAGTTAGGTGGTTTTCCTCACGGTTTGTAGTCCAAAAATCTTTGGCCTCATAAAGAATCTGCTATCACCTGCACATCCAATGAAAAGACCTATGAGGAATTGTGTGCTCTGATTCGGGGCCATCTCAAACCTAAAGAAGGTATTATTATCTCGAGATACCGCTTTTACAAGCATATTCGTTCTGAGGGCCAGGATATGGCGGAATTTGTTGCCAACCTGAGACGTCCCGCTGTGTCATGTAAGTTTGGAACCGCGTTGGAAGACATGCTGCGCGACGCCTTTGTAATAGGCATAAACCACGAGGTGATCCTGCGAAAGCTGCTGGCTGTGGAGACGCTGGATCTGAACAGGGCCATCATGATCGCCCAGGTTTGCCTGACCACGGTCGAAAGTACAAAGCAGATATCCTCGCAGAGTCGTAACTCCACGGCAAGTACTGTGCACCAGATTGTATCGTTGCTTGGCAAAGCTGCACCTGGCAGGGCCTACCCGACTGTGTTTGCGAACCCTGTAGCTGCTTGAAGTCCGCCATTGGGCACAAATCCGATTTCACCCTGTTGGCATTGTGGGGCAATCATCGGCCTCATCAGTGCCGTTTCAGGCAGTATATTTGTAGAGGCTGTGCGAAAATGGGGCATCTTCAGCAGGTGTGTCCGCAGCTCAGCAAGCGTGCTGCAACACACCACGTGGATGATGATGACTGATCCGGAGCGGATCCGGCAATGCAACCCGAGATACCCGAGGAAGATGTGTATAGTGTACATTAGTTCCTGACAAAGAGCCAACCGATAATGATTGAAGTAAAATTGAACGGCGTGCCGGTATCTATGGAATTAGACAAGGGTGTGAGTCAGTCAATTATGAGCCAGAGGACTTTCAAAAAGCTGTGGGACACCAAGGCCGTGAAACCCAAGCTGAGTCCAATAAATGTAAAATTGTGTACCTACACCAAAGAGTTCATACCAGTGATTGGCAGTGCAGCAGTCAAGGTGTCGTACGATGGGGTGGTTCATGATCTATCGCTGTGGATCATTCCAGGCAATGGCCCAACGCTGTTCAGCAGGAGTTGGCTCGAAAAAATTAAGTGGAACTGGAACGATATTAAAGCTTTGTCATCAGTGGATGACGCTTCGTGTGCTCAAGTGCTGAGCAAATTTCCCTCGCTGTTTGTACCGGGCATCGGCAACTTCATGGGAGCCAAGATACAGATCCACCTTGACTCGGATGCAAGACCCGTGCATCATAAAGCCCGGGCGGTCCCATACGTGATGAGGGAGAAGGTCGAAATCGAACTGGACAGACTGCAATGTGAAGGGTTCATTTCACCGGTCGAATTTAACGAATGGGCTAGTCCCATTGTTCCTGTGCTGAAGAATGATGGCACTGTCAGGATTTGTGGCGACTACAAGGTTACGATCAACCGAGTTTCGAAACCGGATCAGTACTCATTACCAAAGGCTGATGTTTGCAACGCTAGCCGGGGGAAAGTCGTTCACCAAATTGGATCTGATGTCGGCCTATATGACACAGGAGCTTGTCGAATCGTCGAAGAAACTTACGTGCATCATTACACATAAAGGGTTGTTCATTTACAACAGGTGTCCTTTCGGAATTCGCTCGGCTGCAGCCATATTTCAGAGAAACATGGAGAGTTTACTGAAGTCTATCCCTAGATCCAAGACGACATTCTGATCACAGGTCGTGACACTGCCGAACATCTGCACAACCTGGAAGAGGTTCTATGTCGTCCGACAAAGTGGGGCTCAGGCTGAAATGTTCCAAATGCGTCTTTATGGCACTGAAAGTCGAATTCCTGGGAAGGAAGACTGCTGCAGACGGCATCAGGCCTATGGATTCGGAGGCCATCAAAATGCACCCAAACCCCAGAATGTGACGGAGCTGCGTTTGTTCCTCGGTCTTCTCAACTACTTCGGTAATTTCTTACCTAAATTGAGCTCATTATTAGAGCCACTGCACATGCTGCTCAGAAAAGGCGACAACTGAGGTTGGGGTGTATCTCAAGATAGGGCCTTCAAGAAGGCTAGAAATCTGCTTTATTCCAACAAATTGCTGGTACATTATGGCCCGTGCAAGCGTTTAGTATTGGCCTGTGATGCTTCATCACTTGGGGTTGGTTGCGTGTTCCAACAATCCAATGAGTCAGGCAAACTACAACCCATTGCATATGCGTCGAGAAGCATGTCTAAAGCAGAAAGAGCCTACGGCATGGTAGAGAAAGAAGCTTTAGCCTGTGTATATGGGGTTAAAAAGATGCACCAGTATCTATTTGGGCTTTGTTTCGAGCTTGAAACCGATCACAAACCGCTCATATCTTTGTTTTCAGAGCATCGAGGTATCAATACACACGCATCGTCCACATCCAGAGGTGGGCGCTGACATTATCTGCCTATGATTAGGCCTTTGATGTAGACCTGGCACTGAGAATTGTGCCGATGCATTGAGCTGTTTACCGTTGCCCACGCCGGAGGTGGAAACGCCACAGCCCGCAGACCTACTGTTGGTAATGGATGCCTTTGAGAGTGAAGGGTCACCTATCACTGCTCAGCAAGTTAGGACCTGGACCAGCCAGGATCCGATCTTATTGGTTGTAAAACATTGTATCCTTAGTGGTGATTGGTCAGCCATTCCCAGGGAAGTGTGTGATGAGACCAAACCTTCCAACCATCGCAAAGACGAACTATCCATCCAATCTGATTGGTTGCTATGAGGTAATCATGTTGTTATGTCCAAGAAAGGCAGGGAGAGATTTGTACATGATTTACACAGTACCCATCCCGGTATAGTGATGATGAAGGCCATTGCCAGGTCTCAGGTTTGGTGGCCTGACATTGACTCTGATTTGGAGTCATGTGTGCATCAGTGCAACACTTGCATGCAACTAAGCAATGCACCAGTGGAATCTCTGCTAAGTCTGTGGTCGTGGTCATCCAAACCATGGCCGAGGATCCACATCGACTATGCGGATCCTTTCCTGAGCAAAATGTTTTTGGTGATGGTGGATGCGTATTCCAAATGGATAGAATGTGTGATCATGTCAACCAGCACATCCACAGCCACCTTTGAGAGCCTTTGTGCCATGCTCGCCAGTCATGGTCTGCCCAACATCGTTGTGAGCGACAACGGATTGTGCTTCACGAGTTTGGAGTTTCAAGAGTTTATGAGACTCAATGGTATCAAGCACGTAAGGTCAGTACCATTCAAACCCACATCCAGTGGTCAAGCGGAGTGGGCCGTCCAAACCATCAAGCAGAGCCTGAAACGTGTAACTCACAATTCTTTGCAGACTTACTTGTCACACATACTACTTAGTTACAGGACGAGACCCAACACACTTACCAGGGTCCCCCCTGCTGAACTGTTGATGGAGAGATCTCAAGACTAGGCTCTCGCTTGTCCACCCTGATCTTAACAATTACGTCAAAAAAAGACATCAACATCAGCAGTGGTATCATGATCGCACTGCCGTGTCACACAACATCTCTATTAATGAACCTGTGTATGTGCTAAATTATGGTCAAGGCCCCAAGTGGGTCACTGGCACTGTTAAGGCCAAGGAGGGTAACAGGGTGCTTATTATTAGGCTCACGAATGGGCAAACATGCAGGAGACGAAATTGCGGCACACAGACGAACCGGAACAGCTTAAAGAAGGCACCATCAATGACCAACCGATTCATATTCAGCCATCAGAAGACCCTGCTGTTGTCAATGAATCTGGACCTTCAATCCCCGACATGGACACTGCCGCTCCCATTAGATTGGCTACCCAGCCTCAAGTCATGAATGACTTCGAGAGCTCACCCAGATCCGGAATTGAACTGAGACAATCAACGAGGGAGTGGAAAGCCCCGGGCCGTCTCAATTTGTAAATAGGACTGATACCAAGATCTTGGGGGGATGGGGGGGAGGGGGAATGATGTAATGTATGTATGCCTGAGTTTACCTGCCACCAGAAAGCCTCCATGTTTAATCCTCACTTTGAGAGCTAATAAAGTAGAGTCAGGTCGCACCTGATTGAGTTCACAGTGCTAAGCCTATTGAGTTATTGCATACGCAACAACCTCGACAGACATTGTGGTCCTGATGGTGCTGGCAGACTGCACATCTCCCCTGATGAGCTGGCATATCTCACCTCTTTGCGGAAGCGCAGTCTCCTAAGGCACGTGTTATCGAACAAGTTCAGGTAAGACTGCTTCTCCCTGTAAGTGCGTGGGGTGTAAGGTCTCGTCCTCCTCAGCAGTCTGGCACATCTTTGATTGGGCACATAATGCTGTTGAATATACTTTCTGCCATCTCTAGTGTGCAGCATGTGCGTGGTCATCAAGACAGGCTGAGAAATTACAGGCCCCATTACAATAACTCTCAGTATTATACCTATTGTTCACAAACAATAAATTTACCTACTAAAACACTTAAAATAACTTCAAATCATCCACAGTATGATAAGATGTTTGTTCAGATGTTCAAATCACCTTAAAAGACCTCCAGAGTACATCCAAACTCCCCAGAAGTTGAAGCAGCCTTTTATATGAACCGACCTCCGATTTATAAAATGGCATCCATACCACTGGGTTTAGTTCAGGTGAGACTAACTTTTTCTCAGCAGATTTTTCGGCGAGTGATATTTTCGGCGATATGTGGACGAGGTGCCGACAGTAATGCTCGGCGATATAATGGGCGTTAGTTTCAGCCATTCTGATCTTTACGACAAAAAAAAGGGGGCGGACGGTATTATTATTTCTCGGCGTTAATTACATGCTGAAAGTAATGTTGGGCGATAAGTGAGCGATCAGTGGGCATTAGTTTCCATTTTTGTGCCTAAATGGGTGCTATCTGGGCGTTATACCTCATCTCAGCATTAAAATGGATGTTCAGTGGGTGGTATCGATGCAAAAAAAGTGGAAAGTCTAGCCCTATATCCTTTTGTAAATATGGAAACCAGAACTGTACGCAGTATTCCAGGTGTGGCCTCATCAATAGTCTGCTTTTATACTCCATACCCTTTGCAATAAAGGCCAAGATTCCATTGGCCTTCCTGATTACTTGCTGTACCTACATACTAACCTTTTGGGTTTCATGCACTAGGACCCCCAGGTCCTACTGTGCTGCAGCACTTTGCAATTTTTCTTCATTTAAATAATAACATGCTCTTCGATTTTTTTTTCTGCCACAGTACATAACCTCATACTTTCCAACATTATACTTCATTATCTGCCAAATTTTTGCCCACTCACTTAGCCTGTCTATGTCCTTTTGCAGGTTTTTTGTGTCCTCCTCACACATTGCTTTTCCTCTCATCTGTGTATCATCAGCAAATTTGGCTACTTTATACTCGGTCCCTTCATCCAAGTCGTTAATGTAGATTGTAAATAGTTGGGGTCCCAGCACTGATCCCTGCGGCACCCCACTAGTTACTGATTGCCAACCCGAGAATTCACCATTTATCCCGACTCTCTGTTTTCTGTTAGTTAGCCAATCCACTATCCATGCTAATATATTACCCCCAACCCCGTGAACTTTTATCTGTGCAGTAACCCTTTATGTAGCACCTTGTCAAATACCTTCTGGAAGTCCAAATACGCCACATCCACTGATTCCCTTTTATCCGTCCTGTTCGTTACATCCTCAAAGAATTTCAGCAAATTTGTCAAACATGGCTTCCCCTTCATAAATCCATGCTGACTCTCCCTGACTGAATTATGCTTTTCCAAATGTCCTGCTACAACTTCTTTAATAATAGACTCCAACATTTTCCCAACTAAAGTGGTTGGGCTAACTGGCCTATAGTTTCCTGCTTTTTGTCTGCCTCCTTTTTTAAATAGGGGCGTTACATTTGCAGTTTTCCAATCTGTTGGGACCTCCCCAGAATCCAGGAAATTTTGATAAATTACAACCAAAGCATCCACTATCCCTGCCGTTACTTCTCTTAAGACCCTAGGATGCAAGCCATCAGGTCCAGGGGATATATCCGCCTTTAGTCCCATTATCTTACTTGGTACCACCTCCTTAGTGATTGTGATTGTGTTAAGTTCCTCCTCCCCCGCCCCCCCACCCCACCCCCCATAGCCCCTTGACTATCCACTGTTGGAATATTTTCTGTGTCCTCTACCGTAATGACTCTGCCATTATCCACCCTGCTCATTACATCCTCAAAGAACTCCTGCACATACGTTAAACATTTGCTGGAGTTTTTTGAGGATGTAACGAGCAGGGAGGATAAGGGGGAACCAGTGGATGTGGTGTATTTGGATTTCCAGAACGCATTCAATAAGGTGCCACATAAAAGGTTACTGCACAAGGTAAGAGCTCACGGGGTTGGGGGTAATATATTAGCATGGATAGAGGATTGGCTAACAGGAAACAGAGACTCCTGCTCCTATTTCTTACATTATTATGTTCTCTTTACTTTCGTGTCATCACCATATTTCGACACTGTGATCTCAATGCCCAAATCTAAAAATAATGCAGCCAACCAAGTCTGCACTACTGGTGGAGAATTTGCACACCACCCGTGATTTTATGCCCATTTCAGTTCCTTTATGGCAGCACAAACTTGGAAAATTATCTTCATAAAGTCTTGTATCCTAACTTGTACCAAGTCCCATTCACTCATCAACCCTGTGCTCGGTGATCTACATTGGCTTCCAGTTGAGCAATGCTTCGATTTTAAAATTTGACTTTAAAATTCTCATCCTGGTTTCCAAATCCCTCCATGACCTCACCCTCCTTATCTCTGTAAACTCATTCAGCCCTACAACCCTCTGAGATATCTGCACTCCTACAATTCTGGCCGCTTGTGCATCCCTTATTTTAATCGCTCCATCATTGGTGGCCGTGCCTTCATTTGCTGGGACCCCCTGAGCTCTGGAATTCTCTCTTTACCTCTCTTTCCTCCTTTGCCACAGAAAGTTGTTGAGTCCAATTCATTGGACATATTCAAAAGGGAGTTAAATGTGGCTCTTTATGGCTAAAGGGATCAGGGGGTATGGAGAGAAGGCAGGGGTGGGGTACTGAGGTTGCATGATCAGCCATGATCATATTGAATGGTGGTGCAGGCTCGAAGGGCCGAATGGCCTGCTCCTGCACCTATTTTCTATGTTTCTATGTTTCTATGTAAAACACTGTTTAATACCAACTTCTTTGACCAAGCTTTTGGTCATCTGCATATCTCCTTATGTGGCTCGGTGTCAAATGACATTGTGACATTCTCCTGTGACATTTATTACATTAAAGGCACAATATAAATGCAAGTTTCTGCTGTTGTTGTGTGTAGTAGGCTTCGTGCATTAAATATGTCCATAGTTCAGATAAAAATATCAGTCACAATTTTCTGATTGGCCAGGAATCAATCTAAAAGCACTTTACTAATATTCACATCGTGATGGACTCAAGTTTCTTAAAACCTGTTATATACAATAGGGTATAGAATTTCTATGGGGTTCTCTAATCTCATGCCTTAACTTCAGCAGAAGATCAGTGGAAACCCTGGAGCAAGGGTAGAAATGGCCACTTACATCACTTCTGCAAGGTTTCCATCAAAGTTATTGTGTAAGAGCGGAAGGACATCTGCAGAAATGTCAGATGTGTACCACTATCCGCTTACATAGCTTGCTTTTCATTCCATCTCTTACAGACTTCTACCATATATTCTGACTCACTGAGTAACATCAAAGGAGATCCACTGACTATCAGCTAAATCAGAATTGTAAATCAAGCTTTTTCCTTAAAGCTCAAACACCTCACCTCGAGGTCATGGAGCTCTTTACACCAATAGCTGTCACAACTGTAATTTTAAAATTCAAAACTACTCCTGTACTCACATATAATCCTCTGTTAAACATACTTCCTGTTTTTGTATTGTCTGCAAAATGTGATATTGTGCCCTCTATACGAAAGTCCAAATAGAATTTATATATCGAGAAAAGCAATGGTCCCAATACTGACCCCTGAGGACACCACCACACCAACAACAACTTGTATTTATATAGCACCTTTAACCTAGTAAAACGTCCCAAGGCGCTTCACAGGAGTGTTATAAGACAAAACAAATAAATTTGCCACATAAGAAGAAATTACGGCCGATGACTAAAGGCTTGGTCAAAGAGGTAGGCTTTAAGGAGCGTCTTTGTTATGTCTGTAATGTACTTATGAATGACTCCACGAGGCAATGTGTTATACTCAAACTGTAGTGACCTTGGTCCTTTATTTGTAACTCCAGAGTGAGACAGCCATATGGTGGCTACTCTTTTATACAGCCCCTGCCACCAGTTGCACCCTCTAGTGGTGCCAGCATAGTATATACACAGTGTAAACCTTATTGATAGTACATCAGGTAACCAAGTCTCCATCTTATACAACTATACAGTGACTACACAGAGAGTATATCTATAGTCTTTATATATAACAGTCTTAAAGGAGGAAAGAGAGGTACAGAGGTGGAGAGGTTTAGCGAGGGAGTTCCAGAACTTGGGGCCAAGCAGCTGAAGGCACGGCCAACAATGGTTGAGCGATTAAATCAGGGATGCTCAAGGGAAGAATTTGAGGAGCGCAGACATCTTGGGGGTGTTGTAAGCCTGAAGACATTAGAGAAAGGGAGGGGCAAGGCCATGGAGGGATTTGCAAACAAGGATGAGAATTTTGAAATCGAGTCATTGCTTAACCAGGAGCCAATATAGGTCAGTGAGGATGATGGGTGAGCAGGAGCTGATGTGAGCTAGGACACAAGCTGCCGAATTTTGGATGACTTTAAGTTTATGTAGGGTAGAATGTGGGAGGCAAGCCAGGAGTGCATTCCCTCGTGCCTGTGCTGCAACGGCAGATGTCACCTCGGTCAAGAGATGCGTTATCGCAGTTGGATCCACACGGTCACTCTGGGATTCCACCATCGCCTGCACACTGGCAATGCTGGCCTCCATGGTATGTGCAGAGCTGTCCACAATGTGGGAGGTGGTCTCCTCCACACTCCTCACCACTTGCGACAACCTCTCGGGCATCCCTTGCATTGCCGCCAAGAGCTCCGATTGGATGGCCTCCACCCTTTGTTCATAAGCCCCAACAGCGATGGGCTCATCTGAGTCTTCCTCAGCAGGACTCACCTGCGCAGTCACCCCCCCAGAGAGATGGCACCCGCGGTATCCTTTGCGCTTTACCATGCTGCAGCCACGAGGCCGCAGTGCTTCAACCAGTGCAGACCCATCTCCTAAACCTAAGATACCCGACCACTTACTCCCAGTATCTGAGCTGGTGCGTGGGACTGTAGGAAGCAGTGATGCACTGTTGCTGGCAGAGCTCTCCCCCTCTCCATCTCCCTCATCCGAGATGCTACCAAGATCATCAAGGATGTCAAGTATCTCCTCCTGACTGTGGCTTCCAGTTGTGTCAAGGGTGTCTGTGTGACTCATGATGATACTCAAGGCATCATCTGCAATCATAAAAGGGAGAAGGGGTGCCATGTGGGTGAGGAGCCGCATTGCACCATGCAGCAAGCAGCTTGCACAGAAACATAAGCAATAGCCAGGTAGGCCATTGCACTGTCAGGGAGAGATGGCATTGCACAAAGGCCTTCACTTACCTATGCTGCCCCCAATGACATCGGAGCAACCAGCATCCACAGGGAGGTCAACGTGCGCACCCACTAGCTGCTGCACCCTCTGCTCAAGATCTGTGAGCGGCATATTTTCCGACTCGCCCCCACCAGTGGCTTGTTGTTGGGCACGGACGGTTGTGTGCCACCTTGGCCTGCAAAGCAACAAAGGGTTGGTAAATGGCAGTTTCAAGAGGCCTCGGCAATGAGTGCAAGTGTGGGTCCATTACATGCAGCTGTGAATCTCCGATGTAAGGCATCCTCCATTGTGAGTGTGCGCACATACAGGCCGAGCAATCAACAGGCATTTCAGCTACTAAGTAGTGTTAGTGAAAAACATGTTAAGGTGAAAGAGAGTCTGGCAGATGTAAGGTGAGGAGTTAGGGGGACATGTACTCACTTTCATCAGTTGCATAAGGTCGGTGAGCCTTTTCCTGAATTGGCTGGGGGTCCGTTGATGAATGGAGGCCCCCGAAACCTCCTCCGCTATCTCCCGCCAGGCTTCAGTGAAGACACCTCGAGTTGGTCTCCCACCACTTTCAGGGAAGAGTAGCCGCCTCCTTCCCTCCACAGCTTCGATTAGAGTCTCGGGTTCTGCGTCATTGAAGTGCCGCGCCCTCCTCAAACCTTCCCTTGCAGCCATCTCCTCGGATACAAGTCAAAATGAACTCAAGACACAGCTGCAAAACCTGCCCTTTACGAAGACCAGGGAGCAGATGAATCGTTAGCATCAAATGGCTAGGAGCAGAATTTTGCAATGCAAACATCACTCCACTGCCACACCACTGAAAGCAGTCTCACCACCAGGCATTACCACTCCGCTCCATTTCGAGCCGGAAAAAGCCAAATTTCTATCTTACTACCACCCCACCCATATCAGTGGTACCGGATGCTCAAGTGCGCCCTGTTTCAGGCGGGGAGCAATTTTGGCCCAAATGGCTTCAGTCTTCTCAATATTTAATTGGAGAAAATTTCTGCTCATCCAGCACTGGATGTCGGACAAGCAATCTGACAATTTAGAGACCATGGAGAGGTCGAGAGAAGTGGTGGTTGTTATGTATGTAAGCATTACCAATGTGTAAGACTTGCTACCAGGGGGCGCACCTGTGGGAGACCCAAGGATCATCTGCACACCCTGGGCAAGCAGGTATAAAAGGCAGTCTACCATGCTGCCTCCTCACTCTGGAGTTACAATAAAGAGACCAAGGTCACAACAGTTTGAGCTTAAGATGTACAGTCTTGTGGAGTTATTCTAAATGTAACAATTGGCGACAAGTAACAGATCACGAACGTTCACGCAGTTATGGCTGCTGTTGGTATTCTTGAGAGATTTGTTGAGGGTGATGATTGGGAAGCCTTTGTTGAGCATCTTGACCAGTACTTTGTGGCCAACGAGCTGGAAAAGGAAGAAACTGCGATCAAGCGCAGGGCGATTCTCCTTACCGTTTGCGGGTCCACGATATATGACCTCATCAAAAATCTGCTGGCACCGACGAAACCAACAAAGAAGACATATGAAGAGTTGTGCATGCTGGTTCGGGAACACCTAAAGCTGACTGAGAGCATCTTGATGGCCAGGTATCACTTTTATATGCACCACCGCTCCGAGGGCCAAGATGTGGCGAGCTATGTCGCCGACCTAAGACGTCTTGCGGGACCATGCATATTTGCTGGATTTTGGGGGGAAGTGTTGTGGGACTTTTCCTTGCTTGGAATCGGCCACGAGGTCATTCTTCGCAAACTGCTGTCTGCCGAATCCCTAGATCTGAGCAAGGTCATCACAATAGCCCAGGCTTTCATGTCCATGAATGATAACACTAAACAGATATCATTGCAGCATCGGAAATCACCGGCAAGTAATGTGCATAAAATAACTCCTTCAGCAGGCAGAACTGTACATAGCAGGACCTACATGCCTGCAGAGGTCAGACCTAGGATGATTCAGAGTCCGCCGTGGGGCGTGAATGCGAATCCATTAGCACCGTATTGGCGCTGCGGGGGTAATCATTGAGCCCATCAATGTCGATTCAAGCACTACATGTGCATGGGCTGTGGAACAATGAGGCACCTCCAGTGAATGTGCTGACGTGCTGCGACTCACCACGTGGCAGAGTCGGCAGAAGATGACCGATCCGGCACGGATCACGCTGAACAAGAGAGAGGCAACTCAACCCGAGGCTGAAGAGCAAGTGTATGGGGTACACACCTTCACCACCAGAAGCCCTCCGATAATGTTAAAAGTCAAATTAAATGGCATTCCAGTTTCCATGGAATCGGACACGGGGGCGAGTCAGTCAATTATGAGCCAGAAGGCTTTTGAGAAACTGTGGGGAAACAAGGCACAAAGGCCAAAACCAAGCCCGATCCACACCAAGCTGCGCACTTACACCAAAGAGCTCATACCAGTCATTGGCAGTGCGGCAGTGAAGGTATCATACAATGGAGCTGTATATGATTTACCACTATGGATTGTACCAGGTGATGGCCCAACGCTGTTCGGCAGAGCTGGCTAGGAATGATCCGATGGAACTGGGACGACATCAAAGCACTGTCTTCGGAGGATGACACCTCATGCACCCAAGTGCTAAACAAATTCCCGTCGTTATTCGAGCCAGGCATCGGCAACTTCACAGGCATCAAAGTGCAGATCCATCTAGTTCCTGATGCACGACCCGTTTATCACAAGGCCCGAGCGGTTCCATACATGATGCGAGAGAAAGTCGAGATCGAGCTGGACAGACTTCAACAAGAGGGGATCATATCACCAGTCGAGTTCAGTGAGTGGGCCAGTCTAATCGTGCCGGTGTTGAAGAATGACGGGATGGTCAGAATCTGCGGGGACTACAAGGTAACGATCAACCGAGTCTCGTTACAGGACAAGTACCGATTACCCAGAGCAGATGACCTGTTTGCAACACTAGCAGGGGGGAAGTCATTCACCATGCTGGATCTAACTGCTGCTTGCATGACACAGGAGCTGGCTGAACCTTTGAAAAAATTGACGTGCATCAACACGCACAGAGGACTGTTCATATATCACAGATGCCCTTTTGGGATTCGCTCGGCGGCGGCTATCTTCCAGAGGAACATGGACAGTCTGCTGAAATCGGTTCCACGCACTGTGGTATTCCAAGATGACATTATGATCACTGGCCGCAACACCACTGAAAACTTGCACAACCTGGAAGAGGTTCTCAAGCGACTGGACAGAATGGGATACAGGCTGAAATGCTCCAAGTGTGTTTTCCTGGTGCCAGAGGTTGAATTTTTGGGGAGAAAGATTGCGGCGGACGGCATCAGATCCACGCACTCCAAGACAGAGGCCATCAAGAATGCACCCAGACCACAGAATGTGACAGAGCTGCGTTCATTCTTGGGATTCCTCAACTATTTTGGTAACTTTCTACCGGGGTTGAGCACTTTGCTGGAACCATTGCATTTATTGCTACACAAGGGTGACGTCTGGGTTTGGGGTAAATCTCAAGAGACTGCCTTTAACAATGCCAGAAACCTCTATGTTCTAACAAGTTACTTGTATTGTATGACCCATGTAAACATTTAGTACTAGCTTGTGATGCATCTTCGTACGGGGTCGGTTGTGTGTTACAGCAAGCCAATGGGTCAGGCAAACTGCAACCGGTTGCATTTGCATCCAGAAACTTATCTAAGGCTGAAAGAGCCTACAGTATGATTGAGAAAGAAGCATTAGCATGCGTATACGGGGTTAAGAAAATGTATCAATACCTATTTGGGCTCCAGTTCGAGCTCGAAACCGACCACAAGCCGCTCATTTCGTTGTTCTCAGAAAGCAAAGGTATTAACACCAATGCTTCGTCCCGTATCCAAAGATGGGCACTAACGTTATCTGTGTATGATTATGTAATCTGCCACAGACCAGGCACGGAGAACTGTGCGGATGCCCTCAGTCGGTTACCATTGCCCACCACTGGGGTGGAAATGGCATAACCCGCAGACTTGCTTCTTGTAATGGATGCTTTTGAGAGCAAGGGGTCACCCGTCATGGCTCGCCAGATCAGGACCTGGACTAGCCAGGAACCAGTGCTATCACTAGTAAAAAGCTGTGCCTCAATGGGAGCTGGTTGGCGGTCCCAGGGGAAATGCAAGACGAAATTAAGACATTCCATCGACGTAAGGACGAAATGTCCATCCATTCGGACTGCCTCCTATGGAGGAATCGTGTAATTTTGCCAAAAAAACACAGCGAAACATTTATATGCGACCTACACAGTACCCGCCCAAGCATAGTCATGATGAAGGCTATGGTTGCACCTTTGGTGGCCCGGCATTGACTCGGAATTGGAGTCATGCGTACACCAATGCAACACTTGCTCACAGTTGAGCAAAGCACCAAGGGGGTTCCCACTGAGACTGTGGTCATGGCCGTCCAAACTGTGGTCAAGGGTCCACGTAGATTTCGCTGACCCCTTTCGAGGAAAGATGCTCCTAGTAGCAGTGGACGCTTACTCTAAATGGATTGAATGTATAATAGTGTTGTTATGTATGTCCACTGCCACCATTGAAAGCCTCCGGGCCATGTTCACCACCCATGGCTTGCCCGACATCCTTGTTAATGACAATCGACCATGCTTCACCAGCTCGGATTTCAATAAGTTCATGATCCGCAATGGCATCAAACATGTCAGGTCTGTGCCATTTAAACCCGCATCCAATGGTCAAGCGGAATGGGCAGTCCAAACCATCAAGCAGAGCTTGAAACGCATGACGGACGGTTCCCTGCAGACCCGGTTATCTCGGATTCTGCTCAGCTACCACACACGACCCCACTCGCTTACCGGGGCTCCCTCTGCAGAATTGTTAATGAAAAGAGCACTCAAAACCAGGCTCTCCTTAGTCCACCCGGATCTCAATGATCATGTAGAAACCCGACGTCACCGGCATAACATGTAACACGATCGAGCGGCAGTATCACGCGATATTGAAGTTAATGACCTTGTATTTGTTCTTAATTATGGTCATGGTCCTAGATGGCTTGCTGGCACTGTGTTAGCCAAGGAGGGGAATAGAGTGATTTGTTGTCAAACTTTTGAACGGACAAACGTGCAGAAAGCACTTGGATCAGACCAAACTGCGGTTCACTGACAACCAGGAGCAGTTTGAAGAGGACATTACCAGCATTGATCCACGCACACACACCCAACCAGCAATCGACCTCGCGGTCAACCACGAGGATGAACCCACCATGCCCAACAGTCCGATCAGACCAGCCACACCGCAGCACAGCAATGATTCGACCGACTCACCCATGTGAGTACTCTCAGTCGATTGACCCAGGAATGCAGAGCCCGGATCGCCTCAACTTGTAAATAACTTGTACATAAGACTTTGGGGGGGAATGATGTTATGTGCGGAAACATTACCAATGTGTAAGACTTGCCACCAGGGGGCGTACCTGTGGGAGACCCAAGGCTCACCTGCACACTCTGGGCAAGCAGGTATAAAAGGCAGTCTACCATGCTGCCCCCACACTCTGGAGATACAATAAAGAGACCAAGGTCACAACAGTTTGAGCTTAAGATGTACAGTGTTGTGGAGGTATTCTAAACGTAACAGTGGTGAGGTAGAGCTGGGTATCATCAGCGTACATGTGGAAACTGACGCTGTGTTTCCGCATGATGTCGCCAAGGGGCAGCATATAGATGATAAATAGGAGGAGGCTAAGGATAGATCCTTAGGGGACACCAGAGGTAACAAAGCGGGAGTGGGAAGAGAAGCCTTTGCAAGTGATTTTCTGGCTACGATTAGATAGATAAGAATGTAACCAGGCGAGTGCAGTCCCACCAGCTGGACGGTGGTGGAGAGGCATTGGAGGAAGATGGATTGATCAATTGTGTCAAAGGCTACAGACAGGTCGAGAAGGACAAGGAGGGATAGTTTACCTTTGTCACAGTAACAAAGGATGTCATTTGTGACTTTGATGAGAGCTGTTTCGGTACTGTGGCTGGGGCGGAAACCAGATTGAAGGAATTCAAACATGGCGTTCCGGGAAAGATGGGCACAGATTTGGCAAGGCGAAAACATGTTCAAGGACTTTGGAGAGGAAGGAGAGGTTGGGGATGGGGCGGTAGCTTGCAAGCACAGTGAGGTCAAGGGTTGTTTTTTTGACGAGAGTGGTGATGATTGCAGATTTGAAGCAGAGATGGACAGTACCCGAGGAGAAGTGTTAACAATGTCAGCTAGCATGGGAGCCAGAAAAGGAAGTTGGGTGGTCAGCAGTTTAGTGGGAATAGGTTCAAGGGAGCAGGAAATGGGTCTCATGGACAAGATGAGCGTGGAGAGGCCAAGAGGGGAGATCAGAGAGAAACTGGAGAGAGATGCAAGTTCAGGTCTAGGATGGGGGGGAACCTCCGAGGAAGTTTGGCCCAGTGGGCTAGGGGAAGAGCTATGTCTCTTAAATTTAATCAACAAGTATTTTATGCAACATCGTATCTCCTGATCTCCGGCCATAACCTTGGTGTAAATCCTGGAGAAACTGTGTAAATTGCTATTTTTAGCTGCATAGAACAAAAGAACATAAGAAATAGGAGCAGGAGTAGTCCATACAGCCCATCGAGCCTGCTCCGCCATTCAGTACGATCATGGCTGATCTGATCATGGACTCGGGTCCACTTCCCTGCCCGTTACCCATAACCCCTTATCCCCTTATCATTTAAGAAACTGTCTATTTCTGTCTTAAATTTATTCAATGTTCAAGCTTCCACAGCTCTCTGAGGCAGCGAATTCCACAGATTTACAACCCCCTGAAAGAAGAAATTTCTCCTCATCTCAGTTTTAAATCGGTGGCCACTTATTCTAAGATCATGCCCTCTAGTTCTAGTCTCCCCCATCAGCGGAAACATCCTCTCTGCATCCACCATGTCAAGCCACCTCAATCTTATACATTTCGATAAGATCACCTCTCATTCTTCTGAATTCCAATGAGTAGAGGCCCAACCTACTCACCCTTTCCTCATAAGTCAGCCTCCTCATCACCATAATCAACTTAGTGAACCTTCTCTGAACTGCCTCCAAAGCAAGTATGCCCTTTCGTAAATATGGAAACCAAAACTGCACGCAGTATTCCAGGTGTGCCCTCACCAATACCCTGTATAATTGTAGCAAGACTTCCCTGCTTTTATACTCCATCCCCTTTGCAATAAAGGCCAAGATTCTATTAGCCTTCCTGATCACTTGCTGTACCTGCATACTGTCCTTTTGTATTTCATGCACACGTACCCCCAGATCCCGCTATACTGCAGCACTTTGCAATCTTTCTCCATTTAAATAATAACTTGCTCTTTGATTTTTCTCTACCAGAGTGCATGACCTCACACTTTCCAACATTATACTCCATCTGCTAAATTTTTGCCCACTCACTTAGCATGTCTATGTCCTTTGCAGATTTTTTGTGTCCCCCTCACACATTGCTTTTTCTCCCATCTTTGTATCGTCAGCAAATTTGGCTACGTTACACTCAGTCCCTTCTTCATTAATATAGATTGTAAATAGTTGGGGTCCCAGCACTGATCCCTATGGCACCCCACTAGTTACTGATTGCCAACCCGAGAATTAACCATTTATCCCGACTCTCTGTTCTCTGTTAGTTAGCTAATCCTCTATCCATGCTAACCCCGTGAACTTTTATCTTGTGCAGCAACCATTTATGTGGCACCTTGTCAAATGCCTTCTGGAAATCCAAATACACCACATCCACTGGTTCCCCTTTATCCACCCTGTTCGTTGCATCCTCAAAGAATTCCAGCAAATTTGTCAAACATGACTTCCCCTTCATAAATCTATGCTGACTCTGCCTGACTGAATTTTGCTTTTCCAAATGCATATTGTAGTTTTTCCAGGATTTTGCCTATCTCCTGTTGGAAACCCTGTGAAAATTCTAAGGATATGCCTGGTCTCTTCTACTTATGTGCTGAAGCATTGTGCATGGATACAAGAGCAAACATAAAAAGCCTTATGGGGCGTGTTCATCAGTATCTCAGGACCCCCTGCACAAGAAACATTGGCAGTTATGAATGGGGTTTGCCTGTGTCCAACTTTCCCAGTCGTGTAGCTGGGCATGTCTATATGTATGAAAGATCAGCCAATCATTCTGAGCTCTCCATGCATCCAAAAGGTCTGTATCCAAAATGTGCATGGTAGTCTAGTACAGTGTTGTCCAATCACGGGCTAACCACACTTTTTTCCTTTGTTCCTGGGATGTGGACAACGTTGGCGAAGCCAGCATTTATTGCCCATCCCTAATTGCCCTTGAAAAGGTGGTGGTGAGCCGCCTTCTTGAACGCCAAAACGCTCAACCTCGACCACCTAGAAGGACAAGGGCAGCAGGCGCCTGGGAACACCATCACCTGCAAGTTCTGCTCCAAGTCACACACCATCCTGACTTAGAAATATATTGCAGTTCGTTAATCATCACTGGGACAAAATCCTGGAACTCCATCTCTAACAGCACTGTGGGAGTACCTTCACCACACAGACTGCAGTGGTTCAAGAAGGCCGTTTGGCATCGATCAGCAGTCGCAATCTTTCAAAGAAACATGGAAAGCCTGCTCAAATCCATTCCTGGAATGATCACAGGTTGGGACACCGAGGAATGCCTCCACAACCTGGGAGAGGTGCTACACTGACTGGACCGGGTAGGCCTGCAACTCAAGAAACCTAAGTGTGTGTTTTTGGCTCCCAAAGTTGAGTTTCTGGGCAGGAGGGTTGCTGCAGACGGGATTCGGCCTACCGAATCCAAAACAGAGGCGATTCGACGAGCGCCCAGGCCCTGCAACACATTGGAGTTGCGTTCTTTTCTAGGACTCTTGAATTATTTCGGGAACTTTCTGCCAAACTTAAGCACATTGTTGGAGCTGCTACATGTGCTCCTGCGTAAGGGTTGCGATTGGTTTTGAGGGGACTGTCAAGAACGGGCTTTCAATCGGGCGCGTAATCTACTCTGTTCAAATAAGTTGTTGACCCTGTACAACCCCTGTAAGAAATTGGTTCTGACATGTGATGCATCGTCCTATGGGGTTGGGTGCATGTTGCAGCAGTACAATGCTGAGGGGCAACTCCAACCTGTGGCTTATGCCTCCAGGTCGCTCTCTCAAGCAGAACGTGGATATGGGATGGTTGAGAAGGAAGCACTCGCATGTATCTATGGGGTGAAAAAGATGCACCAGTTTTGGCAGGAGGTTCGAATTAGAAGCGGACCACAAGCCGTTAACATCCCTGCTGTCAATGCCAATGCATCAGCTCGCATACAGCGATGGGCTCTCACGCTCGCTACGTATGACTACACCATCCGGCACCGACCCGGCACTGAAAATTGCGCTGACGCGCTCAGCAGGCTTCCACTGGCCACCACTGAGTGGACAACGGAGCAAAGCGCTGAGATGGTCATGGCCGTTGATGACTTTGACAGTGCAGGCTCCCCCATCACAGCCCGCCAGATCAAAATCTGGACCAACAGAGATCCCCTCCTATCTTTGATTAAGAAATGTGTCCTGACTGGGGATTGGGCGCCCGCACATGGAGCATGCCCTGAGGAGGTCAGACCGTTTCACAGACGGATGGATGAGCTCTCCATCCAAGCCAACTGCCTACTATGGGGCAGCCGGGTAGTCATGCCGCAGAGGGGCAGGGAAGCATTCATCAGGGTACTCCACACGAGCACCCAGGCATCGTGCTAATGAAGGCCATTGCCCGGTCACACGTTTGGTGGCCGGGAATTGATTCAGACCTGTGTTCGCAGGTGCACGATGTGTGCTCAGTTGGGAAATGCCCCCAGGGAGGCCCCGCTCAGCCTGTGGCCCTGGCCCACCAGGCCATGGTCACGCATTCACGTAGACTACGCGGGTCCGTTCATGGGGAAAATGTTTCTCATCGTGGTTGATGCGTACTCGAAATGGATCGAGTGCATCATTTTGAATTCGTGCACGACATCCACCACTGTGGAGAGTCTATGTGCGGTCTTTGCGACCCACAGTTTGCCGGGCATCCTTGTTAGCGATAATGGCCCATGTTTCACTAGCTACGAATTCCAGGAGTTCATGTCGGGTAATGGCATCAACCATGTCAGGACAGCACCGTTCAAGCCCGCCTCCAATGGCCAGGCAGAACGTGCGGTCCAAATCATAAAACAAGGCATGCTCAGGGTTCAAGGTACCTCCCTTCAATGCCGTCTATCGCGCCTCCTGCTGGCCTATAGGTCCCGACCGCACTCGCTCACAGGGGTCCCACCCGTGGAGCTCCTTATGAAACGTACACTCAAAACTCAGCTGTCCCTCATTCATCCTGTCTTGTCCGACATTGTTGAAGACAAGCGCCAGTCCCAAAATGAGTACCATGACCGTAATTCAAGGGGAAGATGTATAGAAATTGGTGACCCCGTATTTGTTCTCAATCACTTTGGGGCCCAAATGGCTTGAAGGTACTCTAATAGACAAAGAGGGGAATAGAGTCATCGTGGTTAAACTTAACAATGGGCAGATATGTCGCAAGCATCTGGACCAAGTAAAAAAAAAGGTTCAGCATGGACTCTGAGGAACCTGAGGAAGATCCTGAGCTGGTATTCACACCACCACTAGTGAACGAGCAATAAGAACATTCAGCAACATGCACAGTCCCTGCGGTCAGCCCGGACAGGCCGGAATCACCACAGAGGACAGACACGCAGGCCAAGGCTCAACAGCCAGAGCCCCAACTGCGGCGCTCCACGAGGGAGCGCAGACCACCCGAAAGACTTAACCTGTGATCCCAATAAGACGTTGGGGGGGTGGGGGGGGGGGTGATGTCATGTATGTAACCTTCATGTAACAACACTGCAATACTGTATATACTTGAGAAATGCACATATTGACCACAGGGGGTGAACTTGTGGGAGACACTCCTCACCTGGTCATCCAGGTATATAAAGGGAGGTCCCACGCAGGGTCATCACTTCTTGGTCCTGTGAATAAAGGCGCAGGTCACAGAGTGACCTTGTCCATAGAATGTGCCTCGTGTGGATTTGTGGTATTGTGTTAGGACTTTACAAATACGATCATGGCTGATCCGATCATGGACTCAGGTCCACTTCCCTGCCCATTCCCCATAACCCCTTATCCCCTTATCATTTAAGAAACTGTCTATTTCTGTATTAAATTTATTCAATGTCCCAGCTTCCACAGCTCTCTGAGGCAGCGAATTCTACAGATCCACAACCCTCTGAGAGAAGAAATTTCTCCTCATCTCAGTTTTAAATGGGCGGCCCTTTATTCTAAGATCATGCCCTCTAGTTCTAGTCTCCCCTATCAGTGGAAACATCCTCTCTGCATCCACATTGTCAAGTCCCTTCATAATCTTATACATTTCGAAGATCAACTCTCATTCTTTTGAATTCCAATGAGTAGAGGCCCAACCTACTCAACCTTTCCTCATAAGTCAACCCCTTCATCTCTGAAAGTTGGCATACAGGTACAGCAAGCGGTGAAGAAGGCAAATGGTATGTTGGCCTTCATAGCTAGGGGATTTGAGTACAGGAGCAGGGAGGTCTTACTGCAGTTGTACAGGGTCTTAGTGAGGCCTCACCTGGAATATTGTATTCAGTTTTGGTCTCCTAATCTGAGGAAGGACGTTCTTGCTATTGAGGGAGTGCAGCGAAGGTTCACCAGACTGATTCCCGGGATGGCTGGACTGACATATGAGACTGGATCAACTGGGCCTTTATACATTGGAGTTTAGAAGGATGAGAGGGGATCTCATAGAAACATATAAGATTCTGACGGGACGGGACAGGTTAGATGCAGGGAAAATGTTCCCGATGTTGGGGAAGTCCAGAACCAGGGGACACAGTCTTAGGATATAGGGTAGGCCATTTAGGACTAAGATGAGGAGAAACTTCTTCACTCAGAGAGTTGTTAACATGTGGAATTCCCTGCTGCAGAGAATTGTTGATGCCAGTTCATTAGATATATTCAAGAGGGAGTGAGATATGGCCCTTATGGCTAAGGGGATCAAGGGGTATGGAGAGAAAGCAGGAAAGGGGTACTGAGGGAATGATCAGCCATGATCTTATTGAATGGTGGTGCAAGTTCGAAGGGCCGAATGGCCTACTCCTGCACCTATTTTCTATGTCTATGTTTCTGGAATCAACCTAGTGAACCTTCTCTGAACTGCCTCCAAAACAAGTATATCCTTTTGTAAATATGGAAACCAAAACTGCACGCAATATTCCAGGTGTGCCCTCACCAATACCCTCACCAAGACTTCCCTGCTTTTATACTCCAACCCCTTTGCAATAAAGGCCAAGATTCTGTTGGCCTTCCTGATCACTTGCTGTACCTGCATACTATCCTTTTGTGTTTCATGCACAAGTATCCCCAGGTTCCGCTGTACTGCAGCACTTTGCAATCTTTCTCCATTTAAATAATAACTTGCTTTTTGATTTGTTTCTGCCAACACTTTCCAGCATTATACTCCATTTGCCAAATTTTTGCCCACTCACTTAGCCTATCTATGTCCTTTTGCAGATTTTTTGTGTCCACCTTACACATTGCTTTTCCTCCCATCTTTGTATCGTCAGCAAACTTGGCTACGTTACACTCAGTCCCTTCTTCCAAGTCGTTAATATAGATTGTAAATAGTTAGGGTCTCTGCACTGATCCCTGCGGCACCCCACTAGTTACTGATTGCCAACCAGAGAATGAACCATTTATCCCGACTCTCTGTTTTCTGTTAGTTAGCCAATCCTCTACCCATGCTAATATATTACCCCCAACTCCATGAACCTTTATCTTAGAAACATAGAAATTTACAGTGCAGAAGGAGGCCATTTCGGCCCATCGGGTCTGCGCCGGCCAACAAAGAGCCGCACGGTCCTTCGTCAGCAACCCCAAAGGTTACATATAAACCCATGAACAATAACGGAAAGACAAAGAGCACCAGTCCGCCCCACACCACTGCAACACCCCTATACTAAAAATATCTACACTCCACCGCAACTGGAGCCATGTGATCTCCTGGGAGAGGCAAAAACCAGATAAAAACCCAGGCCAATTTAGGGAGAAAAAATCTGGGAAAATTCCTCTCCGACCCATCCAGGCGATCGAAACTAGTCCAGGAGATCTCCCTGGCCATAATCTATTCCATGCAGTACTTACCATTATATCTGCGCTGACCAACAAAAGGTCATCTAGTCTAATCCCAATTACCAGCTCTAGTCCATAGCCCTGGAGGTTACGGCACTTTACGTGCCCATCCAACCATCTCTTAAAAGTGGTGAGGGTTTCTACATCCACTACTTTTCCAGGCAGCGAGTTCCAGATCCCCCTGTGTAAAGAAGCCCCCCCTCAAATCCCCTCTAAACCTTCCACCAACCACCTTAAAACTATGCCCCCTTGTAATAGCCCCCTCCACAAATGGAAATAGGCCCTTACTATCCACTATGTCCAGGCCCCTCAAAATTTGGTACACCTCGATGAGGTCTCCTCTCAACCTCCTCTGTTCCAATGAAAACAAACCCAGGCTATCCAATCTGACCTCATAACTAAGGTTCTCCATTCCAGGCAGCATCCTAGTAAATCTCCTCTGCATCCTCTCTAGTGCAATCACGTCCTTCCTATAATACGGCGACCAGAAATGCACGCAGTACTCCAGCTGTGGCCTAACCAAAGTATTATACAATTTAAGCATAACCTCCCTGCTCTTTTATTCTATGCCTTGGTATTCCGTATGCCTTCTTAACCACCTTATCCACCTGGCCTGCTACTTTCAGGGATCTGTAGACAAGCACTCCAAGGTCCCTTTGTTCAACTACACTATTAAGTGGCCTACTGCTTAATGTGTATACCCTTTCCTTATTAGCCCTCCCAAAGTGCATCACCTCACACTTCTCTGAATTAAATTCCATTTGCCACTGCTCTGCCCACCTGACCAGTAGATTGATATCCTCTTGCAGCCCATGACTTTCCTCTTCATTATCAACCACAAAGCCAATTTTAATGTCATCTGCAAACTTCTTAATCATACTTCCTATATTCAAGTCTAAATCATTGATATATGCCACAAAAAGCAAGGGACCCAGTACTGAGCCCTGCAGAACCCCATTGGAAACATCCTTCCAGTCCCAAAAACATCCATCAATCATTACCCTTTGCTTCCTACCTCCAAAACAATTTTGGATCCAACTTGCCACTTTGCCCTGTATCCCATGGACTTTAACCTTCATGACCAGTCTACCATGCGGGGCCTTATAAAAAGCCTTGCTAAAGTCTATATATACTACATCATACGCACTACCCTCATCGACCCTCTTGGTTACCTTCTCAAAAAATTCAATCAGGTTCGTCAAACACGATCTTCCCTTAACAAATCCATGCTGACTGTCCCTAATTGATCCTTGCCTATCAAAATGCAGTTTTATCCTGTCTTTCAGGATTTCTTCCAATAATTTTCCCACCACTGATGCTAGGTTGACAGGCCTGTAATTACTCGGCCTATCCCTTTTTCCCTTCTTAAACAAGGGTACTACATCTTGTGCAGTAACCTTTTATATGGCACCTTGTCAAATACCTTCTGGAAGTCCAAATACACTATGTCCACTGGTTCCCCTTTATCCACCCTGTTCGTTACATCCTCAAAGAATTCCAGCAAATTTGTCAAACATGACTTCCCCTTCATAAATCCATGCTGACTCTGCTACTCTGCCTGACCGAATTTTGCTTTTCCAAATGTCCTGCTACTGCTTCTTTAATAATGGACTCCAACATTTTTCCAACCACAGATGTTAGGCTAACTGTCTATAGTTTCCTGCTTTTTGTCTGCCTCATTTTTTTAAATAGGGACATTACATTTGCAGTTTTCCAATCTGCTGGGACCTCCCCAGAATCCAGGGAATTTTGGTAAATTACAACCAATGTATCCACTATCCCTGCCACTACTTCTCTTAAGACCCTAGGATGCAAGCCATCAGGTCCAGGGGATTTACCTGTCTTTAGTCCCATTATCTTTCTGAGTACCACTTCCTTTGTGCTAGGTATGACTCCAGCCACTGGAGAGTTTTCCCCCTGATTCCCATTGACTTCAATTTTGATGCCACACTCAGTCAAATTCTGCCTTGTTGTTAAGGGCAATCAATCTCACCTCACCACTGAAATTCAGATCTTTTGTCCATGTTTGGACCAAGGTTGTAATGAGGGCTGGAGCCGAGTGGGCCTGGCGGAACCCAAACTGAGCATCGGTGAGCAGGTTATTGGTGAGTAAATGCCGCTTGATAGCACTGTCAACAAAAACGTCCATCACTTTGCTTCTGTGATGGTGGGGACGTCAGGAGGAGGCTGATATGGATCATCCACTTGGCACTTCTGGCTGAAGATGGCTGCAAATGCTTCAGCCTTGTCTTTTGCACTCATTGAGGATGGGGGATATTCATGGAGCTTCCTCCTCCGTTAGTTGTTTAATTGTCCACCACCATTCAAGACTGAATGTGGCATGACTGCAGAGCTTTGATCTGATCTGTTGATTGTGGGCTTGCTTAGCTCTGTCTACAGCATGCTGCTCTGCTGTTTAGCATGCATGTCGTCCTGTGTTGCAGCTACTTAATCACCATTTTAGCTACAGCATTAATTTTAGTAGAAAAAAGTGTCAGCTGTGGCTCAGTGGGTAGCACACTCGCCCCTGGGTCAGATGGTTGTGGGTTCAAGTTCCAGTCCAGAGACTTGAGCACAAAAATCTAGGCTGACACTCCAGTGTAGTACTGAGGGAGTGCTGCACTTTCAAGGTGCTGTCTTTCGAATAAGACGTTAAACCGAGACCCGGTCTGTTCGCTCAGGTGGACATAAAAGATCCCATGGCACTACTTTGAAGAAGAACAAGGGAGTTATCCCTAGTGTTCTGGCCAATATTTATCTCTCAATCAACATAACAAAAAAACAGATTATCTGGTCATTATCACATTGCTATTTGTGGGATCATGCTGTGCGCAAATTGGCTTCTGCGTTTTCCACATTACAACACGTTGGTAAAAGTACCAAAAGGGTGCAACCACACCTGGAGTACTGTGTATAGTTTTGGTCTCCTTATTTAAGGAAGGATATACTTGCATTGGAAGCAGTTCAGAGAAGGTTAACAAGATTGATTCCTGAGATGAAGGGATTGTCATATGAAGAAAGGTTAAGCAGGTTGGGTCTACACTCAATGGAGTTTAGAAGACTGAGAGATGATCTTACTGAAATGTATAAGATTCTGAGAGGGCTTGACAGGGTAGATGCTGAGAGGATGTTTCCCCTCATGGGGGAATCTAGAACTAGGGGGCATAGTTTCAGAATAAGGGGTCGGCCATTTAAAACGGAAATGAGGAAGAATTTCTTCTCAGAGGGTTGTGAATCTTTGGAATTCTCTACCCCTGAGAGCTGTGGAGGCTGGGTCATTGACTATATTTAAGATGGAGATAGAAAAATTTATGATGATGAGGGATTCCAGAGTTATGGGGAGTGGGCAGGGAAGTGGAGTTGAGGCCAAGATCAGATCAGCCATGATCTTATTGAATGGCGGAGCAGGCTCGAGGGGCCAGTTGGCTTACTCCTGCTCCTATTTCTTATATTCTTATTTCTTATGTACTTTATTGGCTGTAAAGCGCTTTGAGACATCCAGTGGTTGTGAAAGGCACTATATAAATGTAAGTCGTTCTTAGAAAACACACCGGTAAACGTACTTCACGTGTATATTTACTTAGACATATATCGTCATTTAGTGTGAACCTGTGCAGTCCTTCTCTTTCACTAAAGTTTGGGGATTCTGGCATGATTTATCAGGCACAGCACATCTTCATGCAGCATCTAGGTTTGTCCAGCAGTTGCAGATGGTACTTTGATTTCCTCAGAGTGATGGTTGAGAACATTGACTCACATTACATGCTCTCCATCCAGAATGCGATTGGATGCTGCTTTTCCTTTGCCATGACATACTCCATTGCAGCTGCTTATTATTGGATGGACTTGCTTTATTCTACTTGCCTGAAGTAGTTATTGCTCGAGCTGACCATGATGACAGCTCCCCTCTCCATACAATGTTTTTTTTGTGTAGATCTTAATATAGCAAAAATGATATGGATTTAAAATCAAAGGGATCTGATCACAATTGACTTTTGCCCTGTGGTCCTATAAAAGGATACGAAATGCATTCAAATATTCCTGAATTCAAAAATTATCCTTTCAGAGATTTTTTTATTCATTCTCTGACATTGGTTCCTAGCTCTCATTATGTGTACCCAGCGCTGAGCCTGCGGCTAACTAGGCCCATACACAGTGCCTGGTCTCCAGTCATCTTGGACCCCCTTGCCACTGGATCAAGACCGTGCTCAGCTAAGGCCGTGTGGTAGCCAGTGTGCAACACCACCCCACGCACAGGCATCTACCACTCCTCTAACGTGAAGTTCGGGACCTGGAACACCAGGGCCCTCATGGACAACTCCAACAGCGACAAGCCGGAACGCTGTACCGCCATAGTTGCCCGGGAACTTAGACGCCCGTCCACCCTTTCCCTCAACGACTATCTGTCCCACCTATGACAGGGACTGTGGTTATCGTATTGGACTGTACAGCCACCTAAGGACTCATTTTAAGAGTAGAAACAAGTCTTCCTCGATTCCGAGGGACTGCCTATGATGATGATGACAATTTTGCTGGTGTTTCCATAATGCCGAAGCCTAGCGTTTTTACCCATGTAACACACCATTTTAGCAGATTATCAATAAGCATTAACCAAGGAAGTAAAGCACACACTCTGCTTATCATCTTACCATTTTACCAACAAACACATTTTTTTTTATTTATTTTTTTTTAATTCGTAGCCAATCGTTCCAATTCTTTGTCAAATCACAAACGCCAGAGGTCACCTTGCACACGCCAAGGATCACTCTGCGCCAATGCTCTTAGCCAAAAGGCCTAGAGCCACTGCACCGTTCCTGGAAGTACTGCAATACCAGGTTCGTGCCATGGAGGTGGATGGGTCAGGTCCCCCACACACCTCCGTGGAGGTGGATGGGTCAAGCCACCCCACCCACCTCCTGTTTCACATAAAAAGGTTAAATTATGCATGCATACCCCATGCAAAAAAGAATATTGATCTCACATGCTCAACAACAATGTCTATTATTTAGCTTTAGGGTTAGGGTGGCTAACATCTAGCTGCCCAATTAGTCATATTGTGGCTAACATATGGGATAAAACTGGTATAGAAAGGATCTTCGTATCTATTTCTTGTTTCCAGCTAAGGGTCTGAACAGTCACATCCTGTGGTGGAGAGGGTCTCATTATGTTGCCCTCTGGTGGTTGAGTCTTATTACTGCATGCAGCATTAGCCTTAATAGCGTATAAATGATACTCATTTTCAAACCTGAACTCAAATTTACGTAATCCACATTTTGATTTCTGAATCTGAATCAGAAGATCAAACAAAAATTAGGTTATCTGGGCTATTTCCTTTCTGGCACAGCACTGATGCCTTTGCAAAGTTTAGGTCCTGTTAATTGTTTATTTTGTTTTAATATTTCAGAAGCTATTTCTATGGTAGGACACCCTAGGTTCTTGTTCATTTGGAAAATAAATGGAGATTTGGAGTCAGAATATGATCTCAAAAATGTTTATGAGACCATTGCATGAGATGCTGAAACATGGATCATAAAAATAAAAATAATGCAGTCAATGGGTGGAGTCAGTATTTTTTGCGTGTAGTTTCCAGGTATATAACATATTAGGAGCCATGGTTTTAATGTCTCTTGCTATGTACTCGGAGAACTACAATAATGTTTACTGTAAGAAAATGAAAGTTTAAAGGCAGATAACCCTAATTTAGAAAAATAGTACTAGTCCTCATCAAAGGAAAACCAAAGGAAGTTAATAATGATTTTTAAACTTTCATTTCTAAAATGAATAATGATATATCCTTTTCATGCTTAAGTTAACTAAAATGCTGACATTAGTATTAAAATTTATTAAATACTAATGGTGAGATTCAGCTCTGAAAATAAAAATGATAGTTTAATTTAAAAGCTGATAGCTTTAATATGGCCCTTGGCCTCAGTAATATGTTGATAACATTGTATATAAACTCTCTTGAGTTATTTCATTCCAAAATTAGTCAAACCATAGATTAGCTCAATTACTACAAAATACAATGGCCGGAACTTTCCCTCCCTCAGTAGGAGATGATCATGGTGGATCACCACCCCGTTGCTGGCTCCACCTCACTGCACAAATCGACTTTACGTCAAAAGGGCCTATTAAGCCCACCCTGCGTGTTATCCAGCCCAATTAAATGGTGCGGGTCTGCTGACGTTACCCATGACACATTTTCAGCCGGGATATATAACGGGGCCATTACCACATTACATTTGAAGGTTAATCAAAAATAGTGCAGTCAGTGCACGACATCATTGGCATGCTGCGAACACTTTCACCGATGACTCCCTCCATTTGCTTATGGAGGTAGTCAGAGCACGGACGGAGGTCCTCGTGCCTTCCAATGGGTGGACAAGACCTCCACCCCAGGGGACTAAAACAGCTTGGGTGATGATTGCAGAGGAGATCAGCAGCAGGGATATGGCCAGGAGGACCTGGGTGCAGTGCTGCAAACATTTCAATGATCTCATTAGATCAGGAAACATGAGTACAAAGCCACCCTCAACTTCATCCTGTTGTGCTTCTCATCACATCCCCATCAATCTGCCTTCCCAACCCTACTCCTGCATATCCTTACACACCAACATACCTTGCACGTTCACCCATCCTTCTCTTTCTATTTACATTATCACATCCCTATCTGATTAGTCACCCCTCACACTCACCCTCATCCTAGTGCAATCATACAACACAAAAGGAGACCACTTGGATTTGGGACCCCACTCCATCATAGTCTTCCTCTCAAGATCGAATCCATCCATTTCTTACACTCATTCCATCACTTCTCGTCTTTTGCTCCTTGCAAGAAAAGAGAGCCCAAAATAAGGGAAAGAGAGAGTGAACCAGCAGTGGCCCTCCATCATTTGCAAACCTTACAACAGCAGAGGAGGCTGCTTTAGAAATATCTGGAGTCGCCGAGCAGCTGGAGATGGGAAATGGAGAGAGGGGGACATCTCAGCAACCTGGTGACAGAATTACACATCATACAGCTACATGGCTACATCAGTCACTCATCTGGAGACTGATGTCAGCATCCAATGAATGGTCATCATGTACATAATGGAATCTGTACCCATCTTCATATGACATCTAACTCATCTCTTTACTCTTCCATAAGTCCATCAAGAGCCTCTCCCCCACACCCCTCTACCCCCAACACTGTCCAGGAGGAAGAGGAAGACGACTCCTCAGAGGAGGAGTCTGAGGGCGGACCGTTACCAGACATAAGTGAACCCAGCACCAGCGCAGTTCCGCACTCCTGGGTAGGTCCCACACAACATGGAGTAGTTTTGTCACCTGGTGTCTCACAAGTCATAAGTGAGCAAGAGCAGATGGTGGAGACAGGGACAGCAGTGGAGAGTACTCGCTGGAGGGTGGAGGGTGCAGGACATTCCTTGCTCTGCTCAACTGCATGCAGATGCTGAGCCTTGGGAGCCAGAGGGCAATCCTAGAGATACAGGAAGAAGTGCAGTGGCTCTGACAGGTTTTGCGAGCGCGATGTCTGCAAAGGTTCAGAGAGTGGAGGAGTTCATCTCCAACATGGGCACCACCGTGTCGCAGGCGATGGCGACTGTAGGCTCCTCCATGGAAAGGATGGCCACCTACAAGGAGCAGCTAATGCACCACTCACAGGAGCACATGGTCTATATGGAGAATAGATGACTAATATGGAGGATAGATGGCTATGTATGGAGAATAGATGGCAGAGGCTCATAGGTTTCTTCTCTAGGAGGGATGTCACGTAGACATGGGTCCTCATGGCCCTGCTGATGTGCAACAAGGTACTCTCCAGCTCCTTGGCAGCAGGGAAGTGAGCAGGCTGCCTCTACCTCTGCTGAAGCTGCAGGGGTAGCACCTCGTAGAAGCACATGGAAGAGAAAGATAATATGCAAGTAGATTCACAAGGGTAGCCACTTGGATGTTTTATCCAATGTTTATGTAAAATTTCCGTTAATGTGCTGTCAAACATTAAAAAACGTTATTTTCAACATCTTGAACAGATTTGTGAGCACCTTTAGAAGTGGCTTAGTGAGTTGCAGTGAATGGTGAGAGATAACAGTACCTCCAGCAATTGTGCTGAGTGTGAAAGGAATGGCTTGGTCATTGTAGGGATGCTTTATGCTGTTGATGTGGGATAGTGCCAACCTGACACATCATGTGGCAGCCATATGGATGTACAGCATAAAGTTAAGTAAATCTGGCCATGATGACACAATTCCTGGCCTCCTGGGCAGCAATGTGCTCGGGTGCTGATGTCCTCTGTCCTATACAGCATCAGGTGGTTGTGGAGAAGGTTGCTGGTGTTGTTGCTGGTGCTGCTTGTGTGCCTGGTGCTGCTGGTATTGGGGCTCATCATGGTTAGATTCTGAGGATCAAGGTATACTGATGGAATTGATGGCAGGTGAAGTAGAGATGACAGAAGCAATCTGTCAATGGTGAGATTGGTTTTTCCAATGAGGTGACACTGGATGGAGACTTTGCTGGAAAGACTTGCCGCCTGCAGAAATCTCAATCTATGCTGGCAATGCAGTGAGCAACAGCTTCTGCCTGAGGAAAGTGATCAGCTATCAAATGGGAGCTTTTATACTACATTTGATGCTGTCAACTAATCAGCTGGATCAATGGCCACTCAACTCCTGCCTCAGGTTAACAGAGGTGGTCCCCGAGCAGCGTAAGTCGCGTGGGCATCCAATTTAATTGGACAGGTACGGTTAAAAAGACTCTTAGTATCAGCTGTGGCTCAGTGCATAGCACTCTCACCTCTGAGTCAGAAAGTTGTGGGTTCAAGTCCCACTCCAGGGAGATGTTAAACCGAGTCTGCTCTTGCCCCGTCTGCTCTCTCAAGTTGACGTAAAAGATCCCCTGGAACTATTTCAAAGAAGAGCAGGGGAGTTATCCCCGGTGTCCTGGCCAATATTTATCCCTCAATCAACCTATCAAAAAAACAGATTATGTGGTCATTATCACATTTCTGTTTGTGAGAGCATGCTTGTGCGCAAATTGGCTGCTGCGTTTCTCACATTACAACAGTGACTGCAATTCAAAAGTACTACATTGGCTGTAAAGCGCTTTGAGACGTCGGGTGGTCATGAAAGGAGTTGTATAAATCCAAGTCTTTTTTTCTTAAGGGTCTAACAACAAGCTAATAATCCTTTAAATTGGGTCGCCCGCCTCTGCCGGTCAGGTTGCTGCCGCACTGACAGACATACCCGAGGGAAAGGCACTTGGGGTGGGATGACAAGGGGTTGCTGACCCGCTGCAAGAAATTTCAACTTTCCCACACGACCCACCTCCGATCGCACCGGCACGGACCCTGGAAAATACCGGCCAATGGGTTCAATAGGTCTTTTCACTTAACACAGTGCAGCACATTTTATTTAGATTTTTTTTAAATTTTTTTTTTACTTTGTCCATCTTTATTTCAGTTTTTCCTTTTCTCCACGTGAGAGCCTCAATCTTTGTTTTGCTCTCTCTAACATTTTTTAAAAGTTAGAATTTTAAGAATTTACCCACTCCCTTGTTCGCTGTCTGTGAGAATTCCATGTTTAGACAGCCTGTTGATGTCACCGCAGTTCACACAAGGGGATCCCCACTAACTTCCATTGATTTGAATTGCAGGTCAGAAAACCCGAAATTCTTGACACAGGGATCGCAAGATCTGTTAAATATGTAAACATTACCAATGTGTAAGACTTGCCACCAGGGGGCGCACCTGTGGGAGACACAAGGGTCACCTGCACACCCTGGGCAAGCAGGTATAAAAAGCAGTCTACCATGCTGCCTCCTCACTCTGGAGTTACAATAAGGAGACCAAGGTTGCAACAGTTTGAGCTTAAGATATACAGTCTTGTGGGAGTTATTCTAAATGTAACAATTGGCGACGAGTAACAGACCACAAACTTTCACGCAGTTATGGCTGCGATTGGTATTCTTGAGAGATTTGTTGAGGGTGATGATTGGGAAGCCTTCGTTGAGCGTCTTGACCAGTACTTCATGGCCAACGAGCTGGAAAAGGCAGAAACCGCGATCAAGCGCAGGGCGATTCTCCTCACTGTTTGCGGATCCACGATATATGGCCTAATCAAAAATTTGCTAGCACCGACGAAGCCAACGGACAAGACATATGAAGAGTTGTGCACGCTGGTTCGGGAACACCTAAAGCCGAAAGAGAGCATCTTGATGGCCAGGTATCGCTTTTATACGCACCATCGCTCCGAGGGCCAGGATGTGGCGAGCTATGTCGCCGACCTAAGACGCCTTGCGGGACCGTGCGTATTTGCTGGATTTTGGGGGGAAGTGTTGTGGGACTTTTTCGTGCTTGGAATCGGCCATGAGGTCATTCTTTGCAAACTGCTGTCTGCTGAACCCCTAGATCTGAGCAAGGCCATCATGATAGCCCAGGCTTTTATGTCCATGAACGATAACACTAAACAGATATCATTGCAGCATCGGAAGTCACTGGCAAGTACTGTGCATAAAATAACGCCTTCAGCAGGCAGAACTGTACATAGCAGGACCTACACGGCCGCAGAGGCCAGACCTCGGATGATTCAGAGTCCGCCGTGGGGCGTGAATGTGAATCCATTAACACCATGTTGGTGCTGCGGGAGTAATCATTGAGCCCATCAATGTCGATTCAAGCACTACATGTGCAAGGGCTGTGGAACAATGGGGAACCTCCAGCGAATGTACTGGACGTACTGCGACTCACCACATGGCAGAGTCGGCAGAAGATGACCGATCAGGTGCGGATCACGCTGAACGAGTAAGAGAGGCAACTCAACCCGAGGCTGAAGAGGAAGTGTATGGGGTACACACCTTCACCACCAAAAGCCCTCCGATAATGTTAAAAGTCAAATTAAACGGCATTCCAGTTTCCATGGAATTGGACACGGGGGCGAGTCAGTCAATTATGAGCCAGAAGGCTTTTGAGAAAATTTGGGCCGACAAGGCACAAAGAACAAAACTAAGTTCGATCCACACCAAGCTACACACTTATACCAAAAAGCTCATACCAGTTACTGGCAATGCGGCAGTGAAGGTATCGTACGATGAAGCTGTGCATGATTTACCACTATGGATTGTACCAGGCGATGACCCAACGCTGTTCAGCAGAAGCTGGCTAGGAAAGATCCGATGGAACTGGGACGACATCAAAGCACTGTCTTCGGAGGATGACACCTCATGCACCCAAGTGCTAAACAAATTCCCATTGTTATTCGAGCCAGGCATCGGCAACTTCACAGGCGTCAAAGTGCAGATCCATCTAGTCCCTGATGCATGACCCATTCATCACAAGGCCCGAGCGGTTCCATACATGATGCGAGAGAAAGTCGAGATCGAACTGGACAGACTTCAATGAGAGGGGATCATATCACCAGTCGAGTTCAACGAGTGGGCCAGTCCAGTTGTTCCGGTGTTGAAGAGCGATGGGACGGTCAGAATCTGCGGGGACTACAAAGTAACGATCAACTACACAAAGCGGATGACCTGTTTGCAATGCTAGCAGGGGGGAAGTCGTTCAGCAAGCTGGATCTAATCTCTGCTTACATGACACTGGAGCTGGTCGAACCTTCGAAAAAATTGACGTTGTCATGTATCTTACATTATCATATATAACTGTATCCTAGCATGCTATACATGACTGTAATAAGATATGACCTGTAACCACCAGCATACCTTACCACCAGGGGTGCACTTGCAGGAGACACTGGGATACCTGTCCCAGACAGGTATATAAGGCCAGGTCTCAGGCAAGTGCAGCATTCCAGAGCTGTGAAATAAAGGTGCAGGATCAGAGTGACCTTGACTTCACTACATGCCTCGTGTGAATCTGTACTGAGGGGACAGGACTTTACAGACGTGCATCAACACGCACAGAGGACTGTTCACATACCACAGAAGCCCCTTTGGGATTCGCTCGGCGGCAGCCATCTTCCAGAGGAACATGGAGAGTCTGCTGAAATCGGTTCCACGCACCGTGGTGTTCCAAGACAACATCTTGATCACTGGTCGCAACATCACCGAACACTTGCACAACCTGGAAGAGGTTCTCAAGCGACTGGACAGAGTGGGACTCAGGTGGAAATGCTCCAAATGTGTTTTCCTGGCACCAGAGGTCGAATTTCTGGGGAGAAAGATTGCGGCGGACGGCACCAGACCCACGGACTCCAAGACGGAGGCCATCAAGAATGCACCCAGACCACAGAATGTGACAGAGCTGCGTTCGTTCCTGGGACTCCTCAACTATTTTGGTAACTTTCTACCGGGGTTGAGCATTTTGCTGGAACCATTGCATTTATTGCTACACAAGGGTGATGACTAGGCTTGGGGTAAAGCTCAAGAGACAGCCTTTAACAAGGCCAGAAACCTGCTATGTTCCAACAAGTTACTAGTATAGTATGACCCATGTAAACGTTTAGTACTAGCTTGTGATGCATCTTCGTACGGGGTCGGTTGTGTGTTACAGCAAGCCAATGGGTCAGGCAAACTGCAACCGGTTGCATATGCGTCCAGAAGCTTATCTAAGGCCGAAAGAGCCTACAGTATGGTTGAAAAAGAAGCATTAGCATGCATATACGGGGCTAAGAAAATGAACCAATATCTATTTGGGCTCCTGTTCAAGCTCGAAACCGACCACAAGCCGCTCATTTCGTTGTTCCCAGAAAGCAAAGGTATTAACACCAATGCTTCGTCCAGCATCCAAAGATGGGCACTAACGTTATCTGTGTATGATTATGTAATCAGCCACAGACCAGGCACGGAGAACTGTGCGGATGCCCTCAGTCGGCTACCATTGCCCACCACCGGGGTGGAAATGGCGCAACCCACAGACTTGCTCCTTGTAATGGATGCTTTTGAGAGCGCGGGGATCATGCGTACACCAATGTAACACTTGCTCATAGCTGAGCAATGCACAAGGGAGGCCCCACTGAGTCTGTGGTCATGGCCCTGTAAGGGTGGTCAAGGGTCCACGTAGATTTCGCTGGCCCCTTTCTTGGAAAGATGTTCCTAGTCGCAGTGGACATTTACTCTAACTGGATTGAATGTACAATAATGTCGTCATGTACGTCCACTGCCACCATCGAAAGCCTCCGGGCCATGTTCGGCACCCATGGTTTGCCCGATGTCCTTGTTAATGACAATGGACCATGCTTCACTCGGAATTCAATGAGTTCATGACCCGCAATGGCATCAAGCATGTCAGGTCTGCGACGTTTAAGCCCGCATCCAATGGTCAAGCAAAACGGGCAGTCCAAACCATCAAGCAGAGCTTGAAACGCATGACGGATGGTTCCCTGCAGACCCGGCTATTTCGGATTCTGCTCAGCTACCACACGCAACCTCACTCGCTTACCGGGGATCCCCCTGCATAATTGCTAATGAAGAGAGCACCAGGCTCTCCTTAGTCCACCCGGACCTCAATGATCATGTAGAAACCTGGTGTCACCGGCATAACATGTACCATGATCGCGCGGCTGTATCACGCGACATTGAAGTTAATGACCCTGTGTTTGTTCTTAATTATGGTCATGGTCCCAAATGGGTTGCTGGCACTGCGTTAGCCAAGGAGGGGAATACAGTGTTTGTTGTCAAACTTTTGAATGGACAAACGTGCAGAAAGCACTCGGATCAGACCAAACTGCAGTTCACTGACAACCAAGAACAGTTTGAAGAGACATTATCCTCATTGATCCACCCACACACACCCAACCAGCAATCGACCTAGTGGTCAACCATGAAGATGAACCCACCATGCCCAACAGTCCGATCAGACCAGCCGTGCTGCAGTGCAGCAATGATCCGACCAACTCACCCATGCCAGGACTTCAACTCAGGCAATCAACCCGGGAACGCAGAGCCCCAACTTGTAAATAACTTGTACTTAAGACTTTGGGGCAGGGCGGGGGGAATGATGTTATGTATGTAAACATTACCAATGTTTATGACTTGCCACCAGGTGGGCGCACCTGTGGGAGACCCAAGGGTCACCGGCACACCCTGGGCAAGCAGGTATAAAAGGCAGTCTGCCAAGCTGCCTCCTCACTCTGGAGTTACAATAAAGAGACCAAGCTCCACGTGAGAGCCTCAATCTTTGTTTTGCTCTCTCTAACATTTTTTAAAAGTTAGAATTTTAAGAACTTATCCACTCCCTTGTTCACTCTCTGTGAGAATTCCATGCTTAGACAGCCTGTTGATGTCACCGCAGTTCACACAAGAGGATCCCCACTAACTTCCGTTGATTTGAATTGAAGGTCGGAAAACCCGAAGTTCTTGACACAGGGATCGCAGGATCCTTGAGCAAAGAATATTTCGGGGCCAACGGCGAATGCCTTAGTTTTGCCTCTGACCGCAAATTTCAGGCAAATGAAAATAAATGTAACTTATTCAGTCATCTTAAACCAGTGGTCTTGGCCATAGGACTTTAGTTTGGATTTCCACGTTTCCTTTCCTTTGTGTAAGCCTTTTCTTTTAGCTTGATACTGTAGCTTAACTTATTTGTTGATCATGGTTGCTTAACCATAAAAGAGGTAACGTACTGGTTTTGTATTGTACCAAATAATTCTTTGAATACTTCCCACTGTTGTTTGCAGATTTACCCAGTTCAGCCCAGTTTCCTGCAGTCAATATATTTCTCATCCCTTCAATTTTGCCTTACTTAAATTTAAAACCTTGTTTTGTGACTCTCCATTCTCTCTCTCGTATCTATTATCACATTCAATCATATTGTGGTCACTATTTGTAAAATGCTCCCTTATTGTCAGATTGTTAACTAATTCTGTTGTTACTCATTACAAATGTAATATGGCCTGTTCCCTTGACAGTTCCAAAGCATATTGTTCTAGAAAACTGTCCTGAATACAATCTAGAAATGTGTTACCTTTACTACTTGTTCTTCTTCTCCCAATCAATGCAAAAATTAAAATCTCCCATTATAACCAAATTGCTTTTGTTACATGCTTCCCTGATCTCTGTATCCCCCACAAAATCTTATCAGAAAATCTGTAACAACTCCTGCAATCTTTGTAGTCCCTTAACTCTATCCATAATGTTCCCACTGCCCAATCACACTGACTGTAATCCCTGCTTCCTACTGTGGCAATTGTGTCTTTTATCAATATTGATATGGCAGCTCCTTTCCCAATTTTGCTGTCCTTTCTAAATATTCCCTTTTTTGTCATTATTTGGAATAATTCTCTGTTCTGCAAATGGTACAAGCTTACAAGATAACTAAAAAGATACAGAAAACATAAGAAGGTACTTAAAGCAAGATTCAGGTGTGCTCATAACTGATGATGAGCATAGCATAGTAAATATTCAAAAAGGTACTTCCTCAAAGTATTCATATGGGCAGACATTAGCAACATGTCCTCCCCATAAAAGAGCACCAGGACAAAATTCAGGGCTTCAATATAAATGAAATGGAAATCTAGACAAGCTGAAATGATTTAGAATAAAATACAAGTGTTAGATGGTATTTATCCCAGAAGTTTGAAATCCGGCATTGCCTTGATTTAAAAATTCACATCCTTTTCAAATCCCTCCTTGGCCTCCCCCTTCCCTATCTCTGTATCCTCCTCCAGCCCTACCACCTCCGAGATTTCTATGTTCCTCCAATTCTGGTTTCTTGCACACCCCCAATTTTCCTCAATCTGCCACTGGCAGCTGTGCCTTCAGCTGCCTTAGCCAAAGCTCTGGAATTCACTCCCAAAACCTCACCATCTCTCTACCTCTCTCCATTTTTTATTCGTTCCTGGGATGTGGGCATTGCTGGCAAGGCCAGCATGTATTGCTCATCCCCATTTTCCCTTGAGAAGGTGGTGATGAGCTACCTTCTTGAACTGCTGCAGTCCGTGTGGAGACGGTACTCCCACAGTGCTATCAAGGAGGGAGCGCCAGGATTTTGACCCAGCGAGGATGAAGGAATGACGATATTTCCAAGTCAGGATGGAGAGTAACCTGGAGGGGAACTTGCAGGTGATGGTATTCCCATGTGCCTACTGCCCTTGTCCTTCTAGGTTGTAGCGGTCACAGGTTTGGAAGAAGCTGCTGAAGCAGGCTTGGCAAGTTGCTGCAGTGCATCTTGTAGATGGTACACACTGCAGCCACGGTGCAGGGAGCGAATGCTTAAGGTGGTGGATGGGGTGCCATTCAAGCGGGCTACTTTGTTCTGGATGGTGTTAAGCTTCTTGAATGTTGTTGGCACTGCACTCATCCAGGCAAGTGGAGAGTATTCCATCACACTCCTGACTTATGGCTTGTAGATGGTGGAAAGGCGGTGGGAATCAGAAGATGAAACACTTGCCACAAATACTCAGCTTCTGACATGTTTTTGCAGGCACAGTATTTATGTGGCTCGTCCACTTAAGTTTCTGGTCAATGGTGACCCCCAGGATGCTGATGATGGGAATTCGATGATGGTAATGCTGTTCAATGTCAAGGGGCGGTGGTTAGACTCTCTCTTGTTGGAGACAGTCATTGCCTGGCACTTGATCCTTTAAGATGCTCGTTAAAACCTACATCTGTGACCAAGCTTTTGGTCGCCTGTCGCGATGTGGCTCAGTATCAAATTTGGTAACTGCTTCTGTGATGTGCTTTGGGATGTTTTACTACATTAGATAAATACAAGTTGCTGTTGAGACCAGTGTGGAGATTTGTGAGGCATTGGCAATTATGAGGAAGAAGTCAATGGACAGTGGAGAGGTACCAGTAGATTGGAAACAGGGTAATGTGGTACCCATTTTCAAAAAGGATAACTAAACAGGTACAGGCAACTGCAGACTCATTGGTCTGACTTCAATTTGGTGCAAAATAATGGAATCAATTATTAGGAGTAAACTTGAGGACTATTTGTACAAAGTTTTAGCTGAGGAAGATCCTACCTGACCAACTTCCTTGATTTCTTTGAAGTGAGAATTCAAGTTGACTGTTGCAAACCCTATGATCATTTGTGCTTACCAAAGGGCGTGCATAAAATTATCTCAAGGTTACTTCTGTTCCCCACCACAACATCACCCACTTCCGCCCTTTGTTCTATTCCTCTGAAACCTCAATCCATGCATTTATTATCCCATAATTGTTCTTTTCCAACACATTTTAACTGGCTTCCACATTTTTACTAGTTATAAACAAATCAGCCAGAATGTAACAGCCCAAGTCCTCACTCACACGAAGGTCCACATTTCCATCTCCATACCCTCACCACTGGCTTCCTCTGTTCAATAGAATCAATTTTTTAAATTCTCATCCACACCTTCAAATCCCTTCACAGCCTCATCCTTTGCTACTTCCATGAGCTCCTCCAGTCTGTGTCCCTGTATGGACCACCTGGTCCTCCAACACCAGCCTACTTCTCATTTTCCACTATCATTGATGGCCATGCCTTCCTCACCTCATCCCAACGCTCTGGAACTCCTTCTCTCAGAACTTCCATCTTACTTTCTCCCTGCCTGCCTTCCAGAACCTTTCTAAGATGTAATGAGCACTATAGAAATGTAAGTTGTTGTTACAAGACTGTTGTTGAGGTAATTGCACAAGACTTCAGGTTACTGACCTAAGCTTTTATTCGGCCTGGCCAGTAACTTTTCACATCATATTCCTATCATGCTCTATGGAGCATTTCATCATCTACACAAATTATCACAATCTTCAGTCCTTTTTCTAACAATAATTTGTGCTTTTTTTTTTAAAGGAATGTTTTTGCTTGCAGTCTGTTCCACATTAGCATTTGGATAAGCAAAATTCGGTCAGGCAGAGTCAGCATGGATTTATGAAAGGGAAGTCATGTTTAACGAACAGGGTGGATAAAGGGGAATCAGTGGATGTGGTGTATTTGGACTTCCAGAAGGCATTTGACAAGGTGCCAAATAAAAGGTTACTGCACAAGATAAAATTTCACGGGGTTGGGGGTAATATATTAGTATGGAGAGAGGATTGGCTAACTAACAGAGAACAGAGAGTCGGGATAAATGATTCATTCTCTGGTTGGCAACCAGTAACTAGGGGTGTCGCAGGGATCAGTTCTGGGATCCTAACTATTTACAATCTATATTAACGACTTGGAAGGAGGGACTGAGTGTAACGTAGCCAAGTTTGCTGACAATACAAAGATGGGAAGAAAAGCAATGTGTGAGGAGGACACAACAAATCTGCAAAAGAACATAGACAGGCTAAGTGAGTGGGCAAAAATTTGGCAGATGGAGTATAATGTTGGAAAGTGTGAGGTCATGCACTTTGGCAGAAAAAAATCAAAGAGCAAGTTATTATTTAAATGGAGAAAGATTGCAAAGTGCCGCAGTACAGCGGGACCTGGGCGTACTTGTGCATGAAACACAAAAGGATAGTGTTGTGTTCCTAACACAGATGAGACTGCACACAGGGAGGTTAAAGTAACAGTGACCACAGTCTTTATTAAGACACTCCAGAGTAATAGGCCTTAGGGGCCGGCTTATATATTGTGCTCCCAAGGGATGCTGGGATCCCTTGAGACTTCAGGGGATGCGCTCCCTGGTGGCGGAACATGGGAGTGCATGCTTTACAGATACACAACATCACTCCCCTCCAAAGTCAAAGTGAAAACTATTTACAAGGTGAGGCGGTTGGGAGCCTTTTTTTCCCTGGTGGACTGCGTCGGTACAAATGTCTGCTCTGGTGTGTTGGCTGTGACCTCGCTAGGCTGGCATGTTGTTGGCCCTGCAGGGCTGCTGGGTGAGCCTGGCCTTGCTGGGCTGTTGGACGTGATGGGTTAAATTTCTTGGTCCGGCGTGGTGTCGTTGATCCTTTGGGTGTGTGTTGTGGGGTCGAAAAAAGTGGTGTCTGCTGTGGGTTGTTCAGGGCAGTCTGTGAACCGCAGCCCCGTTTGGTCCAGGTGTTTTCTGCAAATTTGTTCATTGTCTAGTTTGACTACAAACACCCTACTCCCTTCTTTAGCCATCACCGTGCCCGCGATCCACTTGGCACATACACAGGGTCATTCAGATCAATTTCCCGTGACACAGTGGCGCGACCATCGTTTACATTTTGTTGCTGCTGCCTGCTCTCTACCTGATCATGCAGGTTGAGATGAACCAGCGAGAGTCTGGTTTTAAGTGTCCTTTTCATGAGTAGCTTAGCCGGGGGCACCCATGTGAGCGAGTGGGGTCTTGTGCGATAGCTGAGCAGCACTCGGGACAGGCGGGTTTGGAGCGAGCCTTCTGTGACTCGTTTGAGGCTCTGTTTGATTGTTTGTACTGCCCGATCTGCCTGCCCATTGGAGGCTGGTTTAAACGGGGCCGAGGTGACATGTTTGATCCCATTGCGGGTCATGAATTCTTTTAAATTCGGCACTGGTGATGTCAGGCAGGCCGTGGGTGGCAAACATGGCCCTCAGGCTTTCAATGGTGGCGGTGGCGGTGCTTCCCAACATTATTTCACATTCAATCCATTTTGAAAAAGCATCCACCACCAACAGGAACATTTTACTGAGAAACGGGCCCGCATAGTCGACATGGATCCTCGACCATGGTCTGGAGGGCCAGGACCACAAACTTAGTGGTGCCTCTCTGAGCGCGTTGCTCAACTGAGCACACACGCTGCATTGCCGTACACAGGACTCTAAGTCAGAGTCGATACCGGGCCACCACACGTGGGATCTGGCTATCGCTTTCATCATTACTAAAGCTGGGTGTGTGCTGTGGAGATCCGAGATGAACGTCTCCCTGCCCTTTTTGGGTAGCACTACGCGGTTACCCCACAACAGGCAGTCTGCCTGAATGGACAGCTCGTTCTTTCGTCGCTGGAACGGCTTGATTAACTCTTGCATTTCAATGGGGATGCTGGCCCAGCTCCCATGCAGTACATAGTTTTTTACTAGGGACAGCAGAGGATCTTGGCTGGTCCAAGTCCGAATCTGACGGGCTGTGACAAGTGATTTATCATTTTCAAACACTTCCATGACCACCAACAAGTCTGCGGGCTGCGCCACCATCAACAAGTTTGCAGGCTGCGCCATTTCCACCGTGGTGGGCAACGGTAGCCGAATGAAAGCATCCGCACAGTTCTCGGTGCCTGGCCTGTGGTGGATGGTATAGTTATACGCTGATAGCACGTGTGCCCACCTTTGTATGCAGGCTGAGGCATTAGTATTTATCCCCTTGTTTTCAGTGAAAGCTTCTATAGATATGTGAAGAGAAAAAGATTAGTGAAGACGAAGCGTAGGTCCCTTGCAGACGGACTCAGGTGAATTAATAATGGGGAACAAAGAACTGGCAGACCAATTGAACAAATACTTTGGTTCCGTCTTCATGAAGGAAGACATAAATGACCTTCCGGATGTACTCGGGGACTGAGGGTCTAGTGAGTAGGAGGAACTGAAGGATATCCTTATTAGGCGGGAAATTGTGTTGGGGAAATTGATGGGGTTGAAGGCCGATAAATCCCCAGGGGCCTGATTGTCTGCATCCCAGAGTACTTAAGGAGGTGGCCCTAGAAATAGTGGATGCATTGGTAATCATTTTCCAACAATCTATCGACTCTGGATCAGTTCCTATGGACTGGAGGGTAGCAAATGTAACACCACTTTTTAAAAAAGGAGGGAGAGAAAATGGGTAAATATAGATCGGTTAGTCTGACATCAATAGTGGGGAAAATGTTGGAATCAATTATTAAGGATGAAATAGCAGTGCATTTGGAGAGCATTTGTGACAGGATCGGTCCAAGTCAGCATGGATTTGTGAAAGGGAAATCATGCTTGACAAATCTTCTAGAATTTTTTGAGGATGCAACTAGTAGAGTGGACAAGGGAGAACCAGTGGATGTGGTATATTTGGACTTTCAAAAGGCCTTTGACAAGGTCCCACATAAGAGATTGGTGTGCAAAATCAAAGCACATGGATAATGTACTGGCGTGGATAGAGAATTGGTTGGCAGACAGGAAGCAGAGAGTCGGGATAAACGGGTCCTTTTCAGAATGGGAGGCAGTGACTAGTGGAGTGCCGCAGGGCTCAATGCTGGGACCCCAGCTCTTTACAATATACATCAATGATTTGGATGAAGGAATTGAGTGTAATATCTCCAAGTTTGCAGATGACACTAAACTGGGTGGTGGTGTGAGCTGTGAGGAGGATGCTCAGAGGCTGCAGGGTGATTTGGACAGGTTGGGTGAGTGGGCAAATGCATGGCAGATGCAGTATAATGTGGATAAATGTGAGGTTATCCACTTTGGTGGCAGAAACATGAGGGCAGAGTATTATCTGAACGGTGGCAGATTAGGAAAAGGGGAGGTGCAACGAGACCTGGGTTTCATGGTTCATCAGTCATTGAAAGTTGGCATGCAGTTGCAGCAGGCGGTGAAGAAGGCAAATGGCATGTTGACCTTCATAGCTAGGGGATTTGAGTATAGGAGCAGGGAAGTCTTACTGCAATTGTACAGGGCCTTGGTGAGGCCTCACCTGGAATATTGTGTTCAGTTTTGGTCTCCTAATCGGAGGGAGGATGTTCTTGCTATTGAGGGAGTGCAGCCAAGGTTCACCAGACTGATTCCAGGGATGGCTGGACTGACATGTGAGGAGAGACTGGATCAACTGGGCCTTTATACACTGGAGTTTAGAAGGATGAGAGGGGATATCATAGAAACATATAAAATTCTGACGGGACGGGACAGGTTAGATGCGGGAAGAATGTTCCCAATGTTGGGGAAGTCCAGAACCAGGGGACACAGTCTTAGAATAAGGGGTAGGCCATTTAAGACAGAGATGAGGAGGAACTTCTTCACTCAGAGAGTTGTTAACCTGTGGAATTCCCTGCCGCAGAGAGTCGTTGATGCCAGTTCATTGAATATATTCAAGAGGGAGTTAGATATGGCCCTTATGGCTAAAGGGATCAAGGGGTATGGACAGAAAGCGGGAAAGGGGTACTGAGGTGAATGATCAGCCATGATCATATTGAATGGTGGTGCAGGCTCGAAGGGCCGAATGGCCTACTCCTGCATCTATTTTCTATGTTTCTATGTTTCTATGAACAGGGATATGAGGGGCTTGTGATCAGTTTCCAGCTCAAATTTGAGGCCAAACAGGTACTGGCGCATTTTCTTTATCCCGAACACGCTAATGCCTCTTTCTCAATCATGCTGTCGGCTCTCTCGGCCTTAGACAAGCTCCTGGAGGCATAGGCGACAGGTTGCAACTTCCCCGCAACGTTAGCTTGTTGTAATACACACCCGACTCCGTACAACGACACATCAAATGCTAGCATGAGTCTTTTACACGGGTTATACAATACAAGCAGCTTGTTGGAGCATAAAATGTTTCTTGCTTTCTCAAAAGCAATTACTTGGTTTTTTCCCCATACCCAGTTCTCACTTTTACGCAATAACACATGTAGAGGCTCTAAGAGGGTGCTTAATCCCGGTAGGAAGTTACCAAAATAGTTGAGGAGTCCCAGGAACGACCGCAGCTCCATGACGTTCTGTGGCCTGGGCGCGTTCCTGATAGCCTCTGTCTTGGTTCTGTGAGCCAAATGCCGTCCGCTGCAATCTTTCTCCCCAAAAACTCCACTTCTGTTGCCATGAAGACGCAGCACTACGCGATCCAGTCGTTGGAGGACCTCCTCCAGGTTTTGTAGGTGCTCGGCGGTGTCCTGACCAGTGACCAATATGTCGTCCTGAAAAACCACCGTGCGTGGTACCGACTTGAGTCGGCTCTCCATGTTTCTCTGCAAGGTCGCTGCAGCCGACCGAATTCCAAACGGGCATCTGTTGTAGATGAACAGTCCCTTGTGCATGTTGATGCAGGTGAGGCCCTTCGAAGACTCCTCCAGCTCCTGCGTCATGTAGGCCAAAGTCAGGTCGAGCTTGGTGAACGTCTTGCCTCCTGCCAGCATCGCAAATAGGTTGTCTGCCTTAGGTAGCGGGTATTGGTCCTGCAGCGAGAAACAATTAATAGTTACTTTATTATCGCCGCACGCCCTGACCATGCCATCACTTTTTGAGTACTGGAACAATCGGGCCGGTCCACTCGCTGAATTCCACTGGGGAGATAATGTCCTCGCGTTGCAGCCTGTCCAGCTCGATTTCCACTCTCTCCCTCATCATGTGAAGTACCGCTCGCGCCTTGTGGTGAATGGGTCATGTCTCTGGGACCAAGTGGATCCGCACCTTCGCCCCCAGAAAAGTTTCGAATGCCTGGCTCAAAGAGGGAAGGAAATTTGTTAAGAACCTGGGTACATGAGGCCTCATCGACATGTGATAGTGCTCGGATGTCATCCCAGTTCCAGCGGATTTTGCCCAGCCAGCTCCTTCCAAGTAGTGTGGGGCCATCGCCCGGGACAATCCAGAATGGCAGTTCGTGCACCGTGCCCTCGTAGGTGACCTTGACCATGGCGCTGCCCAGGACAGTGATAAGCTCTTTGGTGTACATTCTCAGTTTCGTGTGGATGGGGCTCAAGGCTGGTCTGAATGCCTTGTTGCACCACAGTCTCTCAAACATCTTTTTACTCATGATGGATTGGCTAGCGCCAGTGTCCAGTTCCATGGCTACGGGTAAGCCATTCAATTTTCTGTTTAGCATTATAGGTGGACATTTCGTCGAAAATGTGTGCACCCCGAGTACTTCAGCATCTGCCTCCTCTCTCTGAGGCTCGAAATTGCTTTGATCCACCATGGACTGATCTTCCTCTGCCACATGGTGGTTAGCAGGTTTTGCAGAACGTGTAGCTTGTTTGCAAGCCCGTTGGAGGCGCACCATTGTTCCACAGCTCTTTCAAACATACCCTTAGAAGCCGCATGAATAGGCTGAATGGAAGCTTCCACAACACCAACAAGGTGTGAATTGCCTTGCATTCATCCTTTGTTGCGGACTCTGAGTCATCTGGGTCAGCTGAGGCCTGCTGGCAGTTGCAGACTCGTGGTTTCTGCCTTGTACATTTCTGCTCGCAAATACAGTTCCAGTTAATTTATGAAGATTGCTAGCACTTGTGTGCTGAGAGATTTGTTTGGTGTTATCACTGGTGGACATAAACACCTGTGCTAGCGCAATGGCCTTGCTGAGGGTCGGTGTCTCTGCAGTCAAATGTTTTCGTAGGATGGACTCGTGGCCAATGCCCAGAACAAAAAAGTCTTTGAGCATTTGCTCCAGGTAGCCATCAAACTCACATTGTCCTGCAAGTCGCCTTAGCTCGGCGATGTAGCTCACCATTTCCTGACCTTCAGATCGCTGGTACGTATAGAACCGATACCTCGCCATCAGCACGCTCTCCCTCGGGTTAAGATGCTCCCGAACCAGTGTACACAGCTCCTCGTACGACTTATCTGTGGGTTTCACCGGAGCCAGAAGATTCTTCATGAGGCTGTAGGTCGGCACCCCGCAGACCGTGAGGAGGACCGCTCTCCTTTTTGCAGCGCTTCCTTCTCCGTCCAGCTCGTTGGCTACAAAGTACTGGTCTAACTGTTCGACATAGGCTTCCCAGTCCTCACCCTCTGAGAACTTCTCCACGATGCCCACAGTTTGCTGCATCTTTGTGTTGGATTCGTGTACTCGTCGCCAGTTGTTGTGTTCCTAACACAGATGAGACTGCATTCAGGGAGGTTAAAGTAACAGTGACCTCAGTCTTTATTAAGACATTCCAGAGTGAGTAACGGCTTACACAGTGCTCCCAAGGGATTCTGGGATCCCTTGGGACTTCAGGGCATGTGCTCCTTGGTGATGGAACATGGGAGTGCATGCTTTACAGATACACAACTGATAGCATATAGGTACAGGAAGTGTTCAGGAAGGCCAATGGTATCTTGGCCTTTATTGCAAAGGGGATGGAATATAAAAGCAGGGAAGTCTTGCTACAGCTATACAAGGTATTGGTGAGGCCACATCTGGAATACTGTGTGCAGTTTTGGTTTCCATATTTACGAAAGGCTATACTTGCTTTGGAGGCAATTCAGAGAAGGTTCACTAGGTTGATTCCAGGGATGAGGGGGTTGACTTATGAGGAAAGGTTGAGTAGGTTGAGCCTCTACTCATTGGAATTCAGAAGAATGAGAGGCAATCTTATCGAAACGTATAAGATTATGAGGGGGCTTGACAAGGTGGATGAAGAGAGGATGTATCCACTGATGCGGGAGACTAGAACTAGAGGGCATAATCTTAGAATAAGGGGCCGCCCATTTAAAACAGAGATGAGAAGGAATTTCTTCCCTCAGAGAGTTGTAAATCTGTGGAATTTGCAGCCTTGGAAAGCTGTGGAAACTGGGACATTGAATAAATTTAAGACAGAAATAGACAATTTCTTGAACAATAAGGGGATAAGGGGTTATGGGGAGCGGGCAGGGAAGTGAAGCTGAGTCCATGATCAGATCAGCCATGATCTTATTAAATGGCGGAGCAGGCTCGACGGGCCGTATGGTCCACTCCTGTTCCTATTTCTTATGTTCTTATTATCACACTTTTTTGGGGCTAGATATTTTCTCAGGTTAGGTGTCACCAGCCACCCCATAAGCTGACATTGTTGCTCCTACAATCCGAGTGTATTTTATTTTACCAATATCTAGATAAACAATAGAGACCCAGAGATTGTCTGTACACCAGTTAATGCAAAGTATCATGTGCTGCATGTGATTTTCTTCAAAAGGCAGACTGAATATACACTATCAGCCTAAGACTCGGGTTCTAAACCAACAGATAGTTTTATTTTGTTTGATAACACTCTTGTGAAGCATCTTGGGGTGTTTTACTATGTTCAAGGCGCTATAGAAATGCAAGTTGTGTTGCCTTTTAAAATAAACTATATAGTTTAAAACAGTGAATCATGCATTTCATAATTGTCATCCATACATAAAATAGAGACCTCTTACTCTCCATATATAGATTTTAAAACAGCACACTCTTACACTGCTGCATGCTGCAATATGAAATCTACAACCATTTAACCCACATAGCACCTTAAATTTGCTTTTGTGCTTTCCCCAACACTTTGCACCTTGTAACACCTGGGTGTCCTTGTACACAAGTCATTGAAAGCAAACATGCAGGTGCAGCAAGCAGTTAGGAAGGCAAATTGTATGTTGGCCTTCATTGCAAGAGGATTTGAGTACAGGAGCAAGGATTTCTTACTACAGTTATACAGGGCCTTGGTGAGATCACACCTGGAGTATTGTGTGCAGTTTTGGTCTCCTTACCTCAGAAAGGATATACTTGCCTGTTGTGTATGCAATAACTGTTAGACTGAGTACTGCTTAGCTCCAAAAGGTGAGACCTTGGAGCTAAGCTTTATTAAGGTCCAAAAAGTCACTCATATAAAAAATGGCTGGCCTTTTATATTTGGGCTGCACGCCAGCCCAATGGCCTCCAACAATGACTCCATCTAGTGGCTAGTGATCCCAAAAGTGCACACATGACAATACTCTGAGATATTAACAGTCTTTTACAAATTGAGACAGTCCGGTGTTTTATGCTCCCGGGTTGACCATCTCAGTTCAACTCCAGCCTTGGGTGAGTGTTCAGAGTCTGTTGTGACTGGTGGCTGGGTGGCTGACCTGGTGGGAGTGGCAATGGCCATGTCAGGGATTGAAAGTCCATTTTCATTGAACATGTTGTCAGTAATTGAAAGTCCCGATTCACTGATGACCACTGAGTCCTCTGATGACTGGGGGTAGGTTGATTGGTCGTCGATTGTCTCTTCCTCCGACTGTTCCGGTTTGTCTGTGTGCCGCAGCTTTGTCTGATCCATATGTTTCCTGCATGTTTGCCCATTTCTGAGCTTGACAATAAATACTCTGTTGCCCTCCTTGGCCATGACAGTACCAGCGATCCACTTGGGACCGTGACCATAATTCAGAACATATACAGGATAATTTACAGAAATATCGCGTGACATAGCTGCGCGATCGTGATACCCTTGCTGACTTTGTCTTCTATATTCAACATGATTATTCAAGTCAGGGTGTACAAGAGATAGCTTGGTCTTAAGACCTCTCTTCATCATTAGTTCAGCAAGCGAAACCCCGGTAAGCATGTGTGGCCTTGTCCTGTAACTAAGCAGTATGCATGACAGGCGGGTTTGCAGCGACCCTTGGGTTACTCGCTTCATACTCTGCTTTATGATTTGGACAGCACGTTCTGCTTGCCCATTGGATGCAGGTTTGAATGGTGCTGACCTTACATGTTTGATACCATTGAGTTGCATGAACTCTTGAAACTCCTGACTGGTGAAGCACGATCAATTGTCGCTAACAACGATGTCAGGCAGACCATGTGTTGCGAACATGACACTGAGATTCTCAATGGTAGCTGTGGATGTGCTGGATGACATGATTATACACTCTATCCACTTTGAATATGCATCCACCACAATGAAAAACATCTTCCCCAGGAAGGGACCTGCAAAGTCTATGTGGATCCTGGACCATGGTTTGGACGGCCACGACCACAGACTCAGCGATGATTCCGCTCGTGCTTTGCTGAGCTGCACGCAAGTCTTGCACTAATGCACACATGATTTCAGCTCAGAGTCAATTCCCGACCACCATACATGAGACCTGGCGATGGCTTTCATCATTACAATGCCGGGATGTGTGCTATGTAGCTGATGTACAAATTTCTCTCTCCCTTTCTTGGGCATAACAACACGATTGCCCCACAGGATACAATCCGACTGAATAGACAGTTCGTCTTTGCGACGAATGTAAGGTTTGGTCTTCTCGCACATTTGCTTGGGTATGGCAGACCAATCACCTTTGAGGATGCAACTCTTCACCACCGATAAAATCGGATCCTGGCTGGTCCAGGTCTTAACTTGTTGAGCCGTGACAGGAGTTCCTTCACTCTCAAAAGCATCCATAACTAACAATAGGTCCGCCGGTTGTGGCGTTTCCACCTCTGGTGTGGGCAACGGCAGACAGCTCAAAGCATCGGCACAATTCTCGGTGCCAGATCTATGGTGAATGACAATCATCAGCAGATAATGTCAGCACCCACCTCTGGATGCGGGATTGGTATTGATACCTTTGTTTTCAGAGAACAGTGAAATGAGCAGCTTGTGATCTGTCTCCAATTAAAAAAGAACAAACAGGTACTGATGCATCTTTTTAACCCCATAAACACAGGCTAGTGCTTCTTTCTCTACCATGCTGTAGGCTCTTTCCGCTTTAGACAAACTTTTTGAAGCATACGCAACTGGTTGAAGTTTACCCGACTCATTAGCTTGTTGGAGTATGCAACCAATTCCATAGGACGAAGCATCACAGGCCAATACTAAACGTTTACATCGGTCATAATGTACCAGCAGCTTGTTAGAGCAAAGCAGATTACTGGCTTTCTCAAAAGCGGTGTCTTGAGACGCACCCCACACCCAATTGCCGCCTTTTCTTAGCAACATGTGCAGTGGTTCTAAGAAGGTGCTCAATTTAGGTCGGAAGTTACCGAAGTAGTTGGGTAGACCAAGGAACGAACGCAGCTCTGTCACAGTCTGCAGCTTGGGTGCATACTTGGATTTCGCGTCTGTGGACCTGATGCCATCTGCAGCAATTTTCCTCCCCAGAAATTTGACCTCTGGTGCCATGAGGACGCACTTTGAGCATTTCAGTCTGAGTCCCACTTTGTCCAAACGATGTAGAACCTCTTCCAGATTATTCAGATGTTCCTTAGAGTCATGACCTGTGATCAGGATGTCATCTTGGAACACGATGGTTCTGGAAACGGACTTCAATAGACTCTCCATGTTCCTCTGAAATATTGCTGCAGCCGAGCGAATTCCAAAAGGGCACCTGTGGTAAATAAACAATCCTTTATGTGTATTAATGCACGTAAGTCTCTTCAACGTCTCGACCAGCTCCTGTGTCATGTAGGCCGACGTCAAGTCCAGTTTGGTGAACAACTTCCTCCCGGCTAGCTTTGCAAACAAGTCATCAGCCTTTGGTAACGGGTACTGATCCTGTTTCGAAACCTTGTTGATTGTAGCCTTGTAGTCTCCACAGAATCTGACTGTGCCATCACTTTTCAGCACAGGAACAATGGGGTTGGCCCATTCATTAAATTCAACCAGTGATATAATCCCTTCACGCTGGAGTCTGTCCAGCTCGATTTTGACCTTCTCCCTCATCATATACGGAACTGCCAGAGCTTTATGATGGATGGGCCTTGCATCCAAGTCCACATGGATCTGCACCTTGGCTCCCGTGAAGTTGCCGATGCCTGGTTCAAACAGCGAGGGGAACTTGCTAAGTACTTGGGCACATGTATCTTTCTCCGACAACAACGCCTTGATGTCGTTCCAATCGCATCTGATTTTTTCAAGCCAGTTCCTGCCGAACAGTATTGGGCCATTGCCTGGGACAATCCATAGCGGTAACTCGTGAACCGCACCGTCATACGACACTTTAATTGTGGCTCTGCCAATCACAGTTATGAGTTCTTTGGTGTACGTGCACAACTTCGCATTGACTGGACTCAGCCTGGGCCTCAGAGCCTTAGTATCTCACAGCTTGTCGAATGTCCTCTGGCTCATTATCGATTGACTCGGCCCTGTGTCAAGTTCCATCGATACCGGCACCCCTTTAAATTTCATGTTGATCATTATCGGTTTGCTCTTAATTAGGAACGAGTACAGTCCATACATTTCCTCTTCTGGTATCTCGGATTGCGTATCCGGATCCGCGCTAGTCTGAACATCATCCTCCACATGGTATGTTGCAGCATGTTTGCTCATCTGCGGACACGTGCGCTGGAGATGCCCCACTCTCAGACAGCCTTTGCAACAATATTGCTTAAATCGGCACTGCCGGTACCGGTGATTTCCCGCACAATGCCAACACGGAGAAATCGGATGCATTCCCGCTGGCGGACTTTGGGCAGCCACAGGTTTCATGTACAGTCGGGTAGTCCCTGCCATGTGCCGTTCTGCCGAATCAATCATATTTACAGTACTTGCCGAGTTTAGATTTTTCACTGATATCTGCTTTAGACTTTTATGCGTCGTCATACATGACTGAGTGATCGTGATGGCCCTGTTCAAGTCCAACGACTCCACCGCCAGTAGTTCACACAGGATCACCTCGTGGTTGATGCCGATTACAAAGAAGACCCGTAGCATGTCTGCCAACACAGCCCCGAACTTACACGGTCCCAGTAGACGTCTCAGGTCGGCAACGAATTCCACCGCATTCTGGCTCTCTGAGCAAACGTGCATGTAAAATCTGTATCCCGAGATGATGATGCCTTCGTCTGGCTTAAGGTGGTCCTGTACCAGTGTACACAATTCTTCATACATCTTCTCTGTTGGACTCACAGGCAAGAGTAGATTCTTTATCAAACCATAAATTTTTGGACCGCAAACCGTGAGGAGTACCGCCCGGCGCCGATCTGCATCGCCGATCTCCTCCATTTTGTTGGCCACGAAGAACTGGCTCAAATAGCTTACAAAGTCTGCCCAATCTTCTCCTTCCACAAATCGCTCCAACAATCCAATTGTGCTCATTTTTGCATGCAAAGGTTCTTGTTGCCTCATCGCTAAATGTTGTGTATGCAATAACTGTTAGACTGAGTACTGTTTAACTCCAAGAGGTATGACCATAGCTCTGCTTTATTAATGCCCAAGAAGTCACTCATATACAAAATGCTGGCCTTTTATACTAGGGCTGCACGATGGCCTCCAACAGTGACACCATCTAGTGGCTAGTGATCCCAAAAGTACATACATGACATTGCCATAGAGGGAGTGCAGCAAAGGTTCAACACACTGATTCCTGGGATGGCAGGACTGTCGTATGAGGAGAGATTGGGTCGACTAGGCCTGTATTCACAAGTTTAGAAGAATGAGAGGGGTTCTTGTCATGTATCTTACATTATTATATATAACTGTATGAAAAGTACAATGCGGGAGACAATTGGGAGGACTTTACAGAAAGGTTCCAGCAAAGCTTTGTAACCAAAGACTGGTTAGGCGACGATAAGGCAGACAGGAGAAGAGCCCATCTCAAAACATAAGCTTTAATGAAGGATCTGTTGGCACCCGAGAAACCAGCAAGCAAGTCGTTTGAAGAATTGAACACACTGGTAAGAGACCACCTGAAGCCAGCGAACAGCCTACACATGGCCAGACATTGGTTCTACAACTACAGACGCTGTGTGGGCCAGAGCATACCCAACTTCGTGGCGGAACTTCGGAGGTTGGCTAGTTTATGTGAGTTCTCCGATGAACTGAGGAGAGAAATGCTGAGAGACTTTTTCATTGAAGGAATAGGCCACGCAGGCATATTCCGAAAGCTCATAGAGACCAAGAACCTGACCTTAGAGGCAGCAGCACTGGTTGCACAGACATTCTTGGCAGGGGAAGAAGAAACGAGGTTGATTTACAATGCAGGTATTACAACTAACGAAATATTGGAACAAGAAGTTCACAGCACTAAACAAGCTGCTACCCCCACACACAGACAAAACCGGGAGAACAGGTTCTCGACAGCAGGCAGAAGCCATCAAGGGCCACAGAAACAGCCGTTCACACCTGATCAACCCACAATGCGAGCAATCAACTACAAACTGAGAGAAGCTCAAGAGAGATCAGCCAGACGCAGCTCATTCTTTGGAAACTCTTTGAACAATGGAACAGGTCTGTGCTGGAGGTGTGGGGGTGGGCATTCGGCAAGGGGATGTCGATTTCAGCAGGCTCGCATGTGCAAAAAACCGGCAGCTCGGCTGGTATATGAATCGGATGGGTCGGAAAGCGGACCAGAAGATGGTGGGGGACAGTACCTGGGACACCGGTGTACAGTGGGTCAACACGATCAATGGCCGCTGCTCCTACAACAGGATGCCTCCTATAATGATGAGGGTCCTACTCAACGGGATATCTGTCAACATGAAGCTGGATACGGGATTGAGTCAATCTCTCATGGGCGCTCAACAATTTGAACAACTGTGGCCGCATAAAAGAGACAGACCAAAACTCACAAGGGTCGACACCACACTAAGGACCTATACCAAAGAAATCGTACCAGTCCTCGGCAGCGCCATGCTCTCTGTCACACACAAAGGGACAGTGAACTGACTTCCACTGTGGATTGTCCCCGGAGACCCCCCAGCACTGCTGGGGAGAAGCTGGCTGGCAAAACTAAACTGGAAATGGGATGATGTCCATGCCATGTCATTAGAGGAACGGACCTCCTGCTCAACAGTTACAAAGCGATTTGAACATCTCTTTCAGCCAGGTGTGGGCACTTTCAAAGGGGCCAAAGTCAAAATCTACATCACACAGGATGCTAGACTGGTCCATCACAAGGCCAGAGCTGTACCCTATGTGATGAGGGAAAAGATTGAACACGAACTAGACATGCTTCTGCGGGAAGGCATTATACCACCTGTGGAATTTAGCGACTGGGCATGTCCCATTGTCCCAGTCATGAAGCCTGATGGACCCGTACGAATCTGTGGGGACTACAAATCTACCATAAACAGAGTCTCCCGACAGGACCAGTACCCGCTGCCCAGAGCGGAGGACTTATTTGCCACATTGGCTGGAGGTAAACTTTTCTCAAAATTAGACCTCACATCTGCATATATGACGCAAGAATTGACCGAGGAATCCAAGCTACTCACCAACTTCAACACACATCGAAGCCTTTTCATCTACAATCGATGCCCATTCGGCATCAGGTCGGCAGCTGCCATATTCCAGCGCAACATGGAGAGTCTGCTCAAGTCCATCCCAGGGACGGTTGTATTTCAAGATGACATACTTATCACGGGCAGGGACACGGACTCCCATCTCCGTAATTTGGAGGAAGTACTAAAGCGGTTGGATCGGGTAGGCCTACGAGTCAAGAAATCCAAGCGTCTGTTTCTCGCACCCGAGGTTGAATTTTTGGGCAGAAGGATTGCCGCTGATGAAATCCGCCCAACAGAGTCCAAAACAGAAGAAATTGCCTGGCACCCAGGCCCCAGAATGTCTCAGAACTGCACGCCTTTCTCGGGCTACTCAATTACTTTGGGAACTTTATGCAGAACTTAAGCACGCTGCTGGAGCCTCTCCACGTGCTACTCAAAAAGGGGTGCGATTGGTTTTGGGGGGACGCCCAGGAACGTGCCTTCAATAAGGCAACCAACCTTCTGTGTTCCAATAGTGTTTTGACTTTCTTTGACCCAGGTAAAAATCTAGTTCTCACATGCGATGCGTCAGCATATGGGGTCAGGTGCGTTTTGCAACATGTCAATAGTGCGGGCAAATTGCAACCCATAGCTTATACCTCCAGGTCACTTTCGCGGGCGGAGCGCGCGTATGGAATGGTAGAGAAGGAGGCGTGTGTGTACGGTGTCAAAAAGATGCACCAATACCTTTTCGGGGCCAAGGTCGTGTTAGAAACCGACCACAAACCCCTCACATCCCTCCTATCCGAGAGCAAGGCAATAAACGCCAACGCCTCGGCGCGAATTCAACGGTGGGCACTCATGCTGGCGTCCAACGACTATACCATAAGGCACAGATCAGGCACAGACAACTGTGCTGACGCGCTTAGCAGGGCTACCCCTGGCGACTGTCGAAATCTCGACCTCCGAAAAGAATGACTCCAACACTTTCAGCTCCGGCAGAAGTTTCTTTAATTTACTTGCTAGCAAGGGGCAGGTCACACTCAGTCAAGGGCTAAGTGAACACCTCCGAAATGGTACAGTTTCACAAGATATTTATACAGTAAAACCCAAGTTATGGCCTCTCCCTGTGTATTGGCTCTGTCTCGCAGTCAGTGAATACAGATAAAGAGTTAATTACTACATCCTTGTCCTGACATGGTTTCCAGATATTTCCTTTTGTCAGGGTTATTAGTTGGCCAGCCGGCCATTACTCCATGAGAGTGTGGTAATGAGCTATTACCTGTCTTGTATTGTGTCAGGATTGTTCAGTTTACTAGTCAGTTATCTGTTTGCATCAAATGGATGAGGTCTCTGCAAGAGATAATGGCTGGTGGTTTGAGTACTTTGAAAAGGGTGGGGTGGCATGGAACTTGTGTCGTATAGACAATAGGTGAGCACCACAAGGTGAAACCGTCCTGGCCAACTGTCTGTTTATACTCTATTACCTTTTTCCTGATGTATTCAGCTCGACTGCCAATTTCTTCTGATTTATCTGGGATATACGTACAGCATTCTCCACCTATTAATGCGCATGTCCCTCCTTCCTTGGCTAGGAGATAATCTAAGGCCATACGATTTTGGAGAGCCACTGTTCGAATAGCTACCATTTCATCATTTACCCCTTCAAATGCTTGGGAAGTTGCGTTGGCTACTGATTCGACTAAGTTAGCCAGTTCCCGTAACTGCCATTCGGTTGATGCTTTTCCATAGGGTGGCACCATTACCTTGAATATTCCGTTTAGCCATTTCAAATCCCGTTTAAATCTATGACTTCCATAGGCATCCCTTAGAGTCTTTATTGATCTGATAAAGGGTACCACATATCCTAAGTAACAGGACCCTGTCCAGTTGGCTGGTAATCATGGGTAGGCTTTATGTCCACAAATAAAGTAGGTGCAATTATAGGACGTCAGCTCCTGGTCCTTTCGCGCCATCCTTACTCGAGTGGTCTCACCTTCCCACCCTTCACCTGGGGCTTTGTTATGGACCATTGTCCAGCCAACGGTTGCTATCTTTCTCCCATCAGTGGGATTAGTTGTGGCTTGCCATTTAATCATTTGGGAACAATTGCTGCGTCCCAGTTCTGGTCCTTTAGTCTCATTACTCACTAGGCATATTATACCTTCAGGATTTCCTATTCTGGGAGAAATGCTTAGGAAGGGAGGCTGACGGTTATTATCATAATTGGGCTGGTACCATCCCTGGAAGGCTGTAAGTTTATACCCTGCTGACCTCCATTCTGTTTGCTCCTTCGTGTCTGACACCTTGGTTAGGTTTGTCCTATTTTGCACTATCAACCATTCTACCATTTCTGATTCGTTAAAGGGGACAGACCTCAGGGGAATACCCCCTTCGGAGTGGACAGGTACATGGGAACATATCCAACAACTCGACAAGTTTCTTTCTTAAGCATACTTATGACTCAGTGCCATAAATACGTTTACTTGCCGTTCCCTTCGGTGGCGGGTTTGTACCCCTGGTGTAATCAATAATGCAAAGTAAAACCTTGTCAAGCCCAGCACCATCAGTCCCCATAGACCATACAGTTCCTTATTCAGTCTTCCTTTTTCTGTTCCTCTGGTTCCTTCTTCCCTTCCTCCTGGTCGGGTGCCCGTTTGCAATGGGATGCATGGATCCATGTTGGTCTTTCCTTTACCTTGATTGCAGTATTGGTCGCCAGCAAGACCTGGTATGGTCCTTTGAATCTTGGCTGTAGACTGCTTTTTCTTTTAAAAATCTTGATGTAAACGAATTCCCCTGGCTCCAGGTTATGACACTTCCCTTCCGCTGGCTTGTCTTGAGCTTCCTTTACCTGTGAATGAAAGCTGGAAATATATTTGGTTAGTGCAATACAATAATTCAACATATTTGCCTCCATTTTGTGGATGTCCATTTGTTTTGCAGTAAATGGTGCTGTAAAAGGTAGTCGTTGGGGACGTCCCATAACTATCTCATGCGGTGACAGGCCTGTTGTTCTGATGGTTGCAGATCGCATTACCATCAAAGCTAAGGGCAGCAGTTCTGTCCATTTCAGTCCAGTGTAATTGCATAATTTTGCCAGCTTATTTTTAAGCATTCCATTATATCTTTCAACAAGTCCAGCTGATTGTGGATGATAACTGCAATGAAAACGTTGATTAATCTGCAAAGCTTTACACATTTCTCTTATAACAGTTCCCGTGAAATGTGACCCGTTATCACTAGAAAGCTTAGCAGCGATTCCGAAGCGCGGTACGATTTCTTTTAACAAACATTTAGCAACAGTAGTGGCATCGGCCTTTTTACATGGAAAGGCTTTAATCCATCTAGAGAACACATCTACAATAACTAATACATACTTGAATCCCATACACATGGGTAATTCAATAAAATCCATTTGTAAATGTACAAAAGGCCCGACTGGATTTGGGTGGGAGGCAGATTCTACTTTTTCCGTCTTACCCGGATTCATTGTCTGACAGGTAACACAATTTTCACAGATTTGTTTTGCAATTGCCGAAATACCTGGTGCATACCAAGTTGCCAAAATATAATCTGCCAATCCCCCTTTGCCTGCATGTGTGAATGTATGAATACATCGGGCAATCCATGGAAGTAAGGATTTGGGTGCCACCACGCGGCCGTCGTGGTGAACCCATATTCCTTCTGGATTTTTATAACATTGATCCTTCGTCCAGGTCACCACCACCTCCGTACTGGCCTGTGTCTGAAAAGTCAGCATGTCATTAATAGTAGGTGGCGGGTCTGAGCAATTATAAGGTTCGGATTTGATAACAGTTCAACTTCATATTTAGTGGTTCTTGCGGAGGTTAGGTGTTGGGTGGCACATTTAGTAAGTAAAATCTCGACAGAGTGTGGGATGTATAGAATGGTCTGATGATTTAGAGTTATTGTCTGAGCCTGTTATACAGCATAATAAGCTGCTGCCAGCGAAGGAAGACATCCTGGTAGTCCGCGTGCCACTGGGTCTAGTTGGGTACTGAAATACGCTACCGGTCGCTGCCTGTCCCCATGTAACTGAGTCAAAGCAGATTGTGCAAAACCCGATTTTGTGATGCACAAATAAGTTGAATAGCTTAGTGTAATCTGGTAATCCCAAGGCGGGTGCTGAAGTGAGGGACTGTTTAAGATTCTGGAAAGCATTCCGGGATACTTCATTCCAAATCCTTCTTTAAGCATTGTGAGAATATGATAAAATTCATTCACAGCTCGTAGGTCTTGGACAAACTTCCATTTGTCACTATTGGGCTTCTGAACTGGAAGAATCGGTGTGTTACACGGACTTCTCATTTATGCTTATAGTGATTCACAGATCACGGAATGTAAAGTACTTGTTTTATAATTTTATTAAAAGGCTTCCAAACCCAAGATTTTTCCAATACACCCAAAATGTTGATCAAGGAGATCACCTGAAATATCTCAAAATCCCAATTTAAATATTGTACTGCCACTCTTTATCTAAAAAATCCTCTTACTGAGCTGGAAGCTTTTGTACCAAGATTTTACACCAAGGACAATGAGAGTGCACTCCCCCAGCCTGCACCTCGAGAGACCCACAAAGGCTTTTTAAAAAAAAAAGGCATTACAACTTCCCAAGGCATTACAACTTTTAACCACCGGGACCATGTCTCAACAAACCTATCCTTTGTGCATTTCCTAGCTCCGTAACTTCTCATCCGAACAAATCCACACCTACGCTTCTAACTTAAAATGTCTTAAACTTCCCACATACAGGACAACACTATGAAGGGTTAAAAAACTTCACTTTGTTTGAAAAAGTGGGTGGAGCTAAAACAAACAGGCAGTTCCACAACCTTTCCCAACAGGTTTCCAGACACAAGAAAAAAACACAGAAGCACTCTCATTCAAAGACAAGACATTTACGCACTCTCATTCAAAGACAAGACATTCACAAAAGTCTCTCTCCATTCAATAAAGCTTCTCTTTTTTTTAATCCATAAGTCACTATCAGGTTCTCTTATGGCATTTAATGAAACGACGGGTAGCTGTTTGTTCGCAGCACTCGGGTCTGGGATTGGGCGTCATTGATCATTATACGGGCAATTTGGTTGTTGGCCAAATTGCTTTTGATTCTGTGATCCAAATGGATCTTGAACAGAGAAATTAGTCTGAGGTCTAGCATGTACCTGGACTTGGGTCGCATACGGGTTGGGTCCTGGAGGGAGAGGGGGTGCTCTATTCCCTGCCTGTTGAGTCCAATCATAATTTGGTTGTTGCTGTTTTGCCCGGCAATTTCTAGCCCAGTGTCCAATCTGACCACAATTGTAACAGGTATCATATTGTTCCCACCCTGCACCTTCTCTCCCTCTTCCGCTGAAATTTCCTCCTCTGTCTCGCCCTCTTCCTCTACCCTGGGGGGGGGGGGGGGGGGCCGTAGGACGGTGTCACCGGGGTGGGTGTTGTTGGAGCTGCTTGTTCCACAAATACGGTGACCTTGCTTTTAGATTCTCTATTTCGCTCTTGTATGTCCTTTAACATAGATACAACCTTGGATAGTGATTCCTGTCGCCATCTGAGACAAACTAGTTTAAAGGGATCTCTGAGTTCGGGTCGTAGCCCGTTTACCACGGCGCTGATCATGGGAGCTTCTACCTCCTCTATTTTCATGCCTGAACATTGGTTCATGATCTCGCTCACTCTTTCTACACAATCCTCAACATCCTCCTCCTTTCTTTGTGTAGTTTCCATAATTTTGGACCAATTCGTTTTCCTTGGGAACACCGAATGCAAGGCTGCCCAACATCTTTCCCAGAACCCCTCTCCTGGCTTCGTGCTGGGATCTGCATCCGGAGCCTCTCGCTGGGTTTTAAAATCTTTGAATTTTATTTCAAGTTCGGCAAATTTCGTGTCCTTTAACCATGCTTTCAGTAAGATTTGACCATCTAATATACTGGGTTCGTGGCACAAGATGATCACTTTTAACTGGTCTATGGCCTTTTCAATATTGGTTTTAGGGTCTGTCAATCCTTCCACAATTATTCTTAACTCACTTGGTGACCATGGTCGATAAATAGGGACCGGAGCCCCCCCAGAGAGTGGACTGGGAAAAAGTCTTATTGGGTATGCAGATGATGATGGCTCCAGGGCACCGGGCCCTTGTCCACAGGTAAGACTTCGTGTGCCACCTGCAGGGCCATCATGGTATTGATTCCCTTGTGGCTGATCTATTTTTCCTGCAGCCGCACCTGCATTGTTGGGAGCAGGTGTTACCCCATTTCCCTGTGCTCCGGCCCGAGGATCGTCTCCTCCTTGTTGGCCTGGAGCACCCCCCGGGGGTGGAACATACGGCGGTGGTCGATGGCTGTAGGGCGTCTAATCATCGTCCCATTCCTCATCCTCATCTTTTTCTCAATCCTTAGGGGCACTTGGTGAGTGTGCCTTTGTCTCTTTAGCAACCATAACAGATGGATGTTTGCTATGTCGAGGGCGATTCACCTGCTCTACCCGTTCATCCCCCTTTCTCCCTCTAGTACACTGCTTGCTAACTCTTAGGCTCTTCTCGTGTCGTTCTTCAGCTTCCCTTTTCCAATCTCCAAACGCCGACCAATTCACTTTTTTTTCCCTCTTCTACCTGGGTCTCTGTCTACAAGGCATTCTTCTAGACAGGTTATTCTCTCTAAATTAAATGAACCATCGGGTGGAAATGGCCTGTTTTCACCCTTAGTCCATTTTACCCATTCTCTTAGGTGGTCAAGTGAAGACTGACCACAATTCTGGAGCATAAAATGGGCTGGGGTCCCTTTTGGTGGTGGTTTACTTGCTCCAGCCCCCATTCTGGATGATTAAGATTTTCCAGTTTCTGATCTCACAATCCTTTCGGCCAACCGAGTTCTCTACGCCCACTTCTCCTGGCCGTTACGTGGCCTGAAAAGGCTCTTAATTCGGGCTCAGTCTGGGTGTGTGAGGTATGTTGGCACGAACCAACTGTAGTTGACAAATCAGTTACTGTTTCTTTTCTGAATCAATCCTTGTTTTTTTTTTTTCCGAATCACAATTTTCCCGAGTGACTCTTTCCGTTTCTCTAATGGCAATGTCGCACAAAGATATTGCACACAACAGTATAACAAGGACAACTAGGACAAACAATATTCACACGAGTACACAAAGGATAACCTTACACTCTATCTAAACAAATAATCAATTCTCAGTCTGCGTTGTACGCCACTACAGACCGAGCCCTTAACTTATCCTAATAAAACTTATAAAACTGATAAAACTTATGGTTCCATACCCTAACTCTTATCACATAAGAACCTTTGATCGATTGCGCTTCTCTTTTTTTTTCCTACTCTTATCACATAAGAACCTTTTCCTAATTAAAAAAATAAAACTCTTATCACATAAGAACCTTCGATCGATTAGCGCTTTTTTTTTCTAATCTTATCACATAAGAACCTTCAGGAACCTTTTTCGATCGACTAGCGCTGTTTCTACCTTACCTACTGAAACCTTCCCCAGGCTGTTTCGAGATTTTTTTCAGAACCCGTTCTCTTCTGCTTGCGAGTTGAGAAAGAAGTGGTTATAACAAAATAACTTTAGCTTTTAAATGTCGAGTCTTGTAGATTGCAGTACCTCCCCTGTGGACAAGATTACATATGCGATTCAACAGTGAAGAAACCTCTTGTGAGCAAAAGGTTCACCTTGTTTTGGCTACCGAAGCCTTTCACTGGAGAGGCACTATGCCTGTATCCGTTTTACTCACAGGGCAGAGAGTATGCATCTCGGCGGAACCTCCAAGAAGTAACTGTTGAAATCTCGACCTCTGAAAAGAATGACTCCGACACTTACAGCTCCGGCAGAAGTTTCTTTAATTTACTTGCTAGCAAGGGGCAGGTCACACTCAGTCAAGGGCTAAGTGAACACCTCCAAAATGGTACAGTTTCACAAGATATTTATACAGTAAAACCCAAGTTATGGCCTCTCCCTGTGTATTGGCTCTATCTCGCAGTCAGTGAATACAGATAAAGAGTTAATTACTACATCCTTGTCCTGACATGGTTTCCAGATATTTCCTTTTGTCAGGGTTATTAGTTGGCCAGCCGGCCATTACTCCATGAGAGTGTGGTAATGAGCTATTACCTGTCTTGAATTGTGTCAGGATTGTTCAGTTTCCTCGTCAGTTATCTGTTTGCATCAAATGGATGAGATCTCTACAAGAGATAATGGCTGGTGGTTTGAGTACTTCGAAAAGGGTGGGGTGGCATGGAACTTGTGTCGTATAGACAATAGGAGAGCACCATGGGGGGGTACTTGTCTCAGCATGGCTTGTCTCCTAGCTGTCTGATGGCCATCAGCCATCTCAAACCAGGTTTAGCTGTTTATGCAAGCTGACTGCTTTTATGCAGAAAGTTCTGGAAGGACCAGGACTCCATTTTGTTATATATATATTGCAAAGGGCACACAAATACCGTATGGTATCAGCTTAGATAAAAATACATTTCCACACGACCACGGAAGGGTCTGACGAACAGGACTGTGAGATAGTCATGGCAATCAATGCCTTTGAGTCCACCTTTGAGTCCACAGGTTCGCCCATGACGGCTCGCCAAATCAGAGCCTGGATGGCCAGCGACCCCACGTTCTTAGTAAAAAGATGTGTCCTAACCGGTGACTGGGCAGAGGCTCGCGATGACTGCCCCGAGGAAATCAAACCCTTTCACAGGCACGTGCATGAGCTATCACTACAAGCAGACTGCCTGATGTGGGGCAGCCGAGTAGTCATGCCTCTGCGAGGCAGAGAGACATTTGTCCGGGAGCTCCACCACGAGCACCCGGGGATCGTTCTCATGAAGGCCATAGCCAGATCCCACATCTGGTGGCCTGGTATTGACGCGGACCTGGAGCTCTGCGTCCGAAGGTGCACTATTTGTGCCCAACTCAGCAATGCCCCCAGGGAGGCTCCACTGAGCCCCTGGCCCTGGCCTACCAAACCGTGGTCGCGGGTACACGTAGACTATGCGGGCCCATTCATGGGCAAAATGTTCTTCGTAGTTGTAGATGCATTTTCAAAGTGGATCAAATGCACCATTTTAAACTCGAGCACAACCTCCACCACTGTGGAGAGCCTCGCAACCATATTTGCAACGCACGGAATCCCTGACACATTGGTCAGTGACAATGATCCGTGCTTCACCAGCGCAGAATTCCAAGACTTTATAATTGACCACGGCATAAATCACGTCAAGACGGCACCGTTCAAGCCGGCCTCCAACGGCCAGGCGGAGAGAGCAGTGCAAATCATTAAACAAGGCATGCTTAAAATCAAAGGTCCCACGCTGCAGGGTCGCCTGTCGCGACTGCTGCTGGCATACAGATCTCATCTGCACTCATTGACTGGGATCCCCCCCGTGCAACTGTTGATGAAAAGGACTTTAAAAACAAGGCTCTCATTAATGCTCCCCGACATGCACAAAATCGTTGAGGCAAAGCGCCGTAAGCTGACCGAGTACCATGACAGAAATTCGAGGGGGAGGTGGAATGAGATAGGGGACAAAGTGTTTGTACTAAACTATGGCAGGGGTCCCAAATGGCTTGCAGGGACAGTAACGGGCAAGGAAGGAAACAGACTACTGGTAGTACAAATGGACAATGGCAAAACCTGCCCGAGGCATGTAGACCAAGTCAAAAGCAGATTTACCAACAACACTGCGGAACCAGAGGCAGACTACAATGTGGAACTCGCACCACACCTGGTGGACAAACAGAGGGAACAACCCGAGGAAAGGGCAATCCCAATAGACAGCCCAGACGAGTCAACAACAATCACACCAATCGAAACAGACAGCCCAGACGAGATACCAGCAACCACACCCAAAGAAAAACAGACACCAAGGCAAACAACTGAACCACAACTCAGACGCTCCACGCGAGAGCGTAGACCACCTGAGAGACTGAACCTAAAAAGACACTAAGACCTTGGGGGAGGGTGATGTCATGTATCTTACATTATTATATATAACTGTATCCTAACATGCTATACATGACTGTAATAAGATATGACCTGTAACCACCAGCATATCTTCCCACCAGGGGTGCACTTGCAAGAGATAGGCATAGAAGGGCAGGTCTCGGGCAAGTGCAGCATTCCAGAGCTGTGAAATAAAGGTGCAGGTCCAGAGTGACCTTGACTTCACTACATACCTCGTGTGAATCTATACTGAGGGGACAGGACTTTAAGAGTTCTCATTGAAACATACAAATTTTTTACAGGACTTGAGAGGGTAGATGCAGGGATGAGGAGTCTAGAACGGGTCACAGTCTCAGGATACGGGGAAGGAAATTTAGGACAGAGAAGTGGAGAAATGTTTTCACTTAGAGGGTGGTGAACCTGTGGAATTCTGTGGAGGCCAAGTCACTGAATATATTTAAGAGGGAGATAGATAGATTTCTAGAAACAAAAGGCATCAAGGAGTATGGGGAAAAAGCGTGAATATGGTGTTGAGATAGAGGATCAGCCATGATCATATTGAATGGCGGTGCTGACTCGAAGGGCCAAATGGTCTACTACTGCTCCTATTTTCTATGTTTCTACCACAATCAGCCTGTCCGGTCTCTTGAGTGCAAGGCTTTCTCTTTGAAAAATGCCTCACCTGACCTTGGGTTTAAACCCCTCACATTGATTACAGCAAGGAAGAATCCAAATCAAAAAGTGAATACAGATGTAACATATTTTTGCTCCACACATGTATCAAGTGGATTGTCTAGAGTCCATAAATTGAACCATTTCTTGTTTCAAAAGGGATGAATGCCTTTTCAAGGGTCTTTCAGGAAGAGCGAGGTGCAGGAAATATTGAAAAGTGGAACCCAGGTGGCTGAAAGCTTAGTTAGCAAAGGTGGTGTAACATAGAAAATAGATGCAGGAGTAGGCTATTCAGCCCTTCGAGTCTGCACCACCATTCAATATGATCATGGCTGATCATGTAACTTCAGTACCCCATTCCTGCTTTTTCGCCATACCCCTTGATCCCTTTAGCCGTAAGGGCCACATCTAACTCCCTTTTGAATATATCTAAACGCAACAACTTTCTGTGGTAGAGAATTCCACAGGTTCACCACTCTCTGGGTGAAGAAGTTTCTCCTCATCTCGGTCCTAAATGGCTTACCCCTTATCCTTAGACTGTGACCCCTGGTTCTGGACTTCCCCAACAAGGGAGAGGGAACAGAGATTTTGAAAGGTTGTAAAAGTTTAGAGATAGAAAGGGGTGAGACGATAATTTTAAATACCAGACGTTGGAGGACTGGAAGCTGATGTAGGTCAGTGAGGAACATAGAACCAGGCGTAAGTACTTCAGCCCCTGGAGCCTGATCTTCCATTCAATTAGATTATGGCTGATCTGTACCACAACTCCATTTACCAACCTTTGATCTAAATCCTTTGATATACTTACCCAATAAAAATATATCTATCTCAAGTCTTGAAAATGTCAATTGACCCAACATCCACAACCTTTGGGGGAAGAATTTGAGATTTCCACTACACTTTGTGTGAAGAATGCTTCCTGATGCCAATTCTAAATGGCCAAGCACTAATTTTATGATTATGGCCCATTGTTTTGGATTCCAGCACCAGAAGAAATTATTTCTCCTTACTTAACCTATCAAATCCCTTTATCATTTTAAAGATGTCGATTACATCATTCCATAATCTTCTAAACTCAAGGCAATACAAACAAAGTTTATGCAACCTGTCGTCATAATTTAGGACAGGAATGGGGGCTTGATAGACGAGTTGGATACAAGCAGAAGTGTTTGGATGAACTTTAGACTGATTCCTGGAATGGGGGGATTGTCTTATGAGGAGATTTTGAGTAGACTAGGCCTATATTCTCTGGCGTTTAGAAGAATGAGGTGATCTCATTGAAACATACAAACTTCTTTCAGGGCTTGACAGGGTAGATGCAGGGAGGATGTTTCCTCTGGCCGAGGAGTCTAGAACCAGGGGTCACAGTCTCAGAATAAGGGTTTGGCCATTTAGGACAGAGATGAAGAGAAACTTCTTCACTCAGAGGGTGGTGAATCTTTGGAGTTCTCTACCCAGAGGTCTGTGGAGGCTTAGTCTTTGAGTATATTCAAGACAGAGATCGATAGATTTTTGGATATTAAGGGAATCAATGTATATGGGGATAGTACAAGAAAAGAGAGTGGAGATTGAGATCATGGCTGATCTTCTTTCAATGGTGGAGCAGGCTTGAGGGGCTGAATGGCCTACTCCTAATCCTAATTCTTAGGCCCTTCTTATGTAGTTTATGAAGGGTGCAAGGTTAGAGGTGACAACAAGATGCATTAAGGTTTCAGTGACAGTGGGCAAAGACAGGCAATTTTACCAAGATAGAAATGAGAAGTCTTTGTGCTGGAGAGGATATGGGGTCAAAAACCCGAGACGATAACACTTTAACAGACCTTGGAGAAGATTGAAGAAGGGCCGGTAGTTAGTCAATGTCATGCATAATGTGAACAACTACTTTCAGTTCAAAGTCTGATTTCAGATAGTTTCCATTGCTGCATCCCTCTTCCTACCACCCAGACTTGGACACTACGAATACAAAAATCCCACTACACACATGTGCTGTACTAAATAAAAATCCAACAATCATCTTTGCAAACATCTCAATCAGAAATGGCCTGGGGTTTTTTTATACATTATTGAGAAATCTTTTTTCCTGTTTTTGAATTCCCACAGTTCTTTAAATCCAAGCATATACTTTTGAATCCTTCACACCCAAAGTGGTCAAAGCTCCCACTAAAAAAAAAAGAATTCTTCAAATATTCTAATCATCATAACAGAACAGAGTCAAAAGCATCCTTTAATCACAGGCCCAGTTTATGTATTAACCGACTATCAGCTGTGGCTCAGTGGGTAGCACACTCGTCTCGGATTCAGAAGGGTGTGGGTTGAAGTCCCATTGCAGCACAAAAATCTAGGCTGTCACTCCAGTGCAGTGCTGAGGGAGTGCTGCACTGTCGGAGATGGCGTCTTTCGGATGAGGCGTTAAACCGAGGTCCCATCTGCTCTCCCAAGTGGACGTAAAAGATCCCATAGCACTATTTCGTACAAGAGCAGGGGAGTTATCCTTATTCCCGGTGCCCTGGCCAATATTTATCCCTCAAATCAATTTAACAAAAAAAATTATCTGGTCATTTATCACATTGCTGTTTGTGGGTGCTTGCTTGTGCACAAATTGGCTGCCACATTTCTTACATTACAATAGGAAAAGGGGAGGTGCAAAGAGACCTGGGTGTCATGGTACATCAGTCATTGAAGGTTGGCATGCAGGTGCAGCAGGCGGTTAAGAAAGCAAATGGCATGTTGGCCTTCATAGCAAGGGGATTTGAGTACAGGGGCAGGGAGGTGTTGCTAGTTGTACAGGGCATTGGTGAGGCCACACCTGGAGTATTGTGTACAGTTTTGGTCTCCTAACCTGAGGAAGGACATTCTTGCTATTGAGGGAGTGCAGCGAAGGTTCACCAGACTGATTCCCGGGATGGCGGGACTGACCTATCAAGAAAGACTGGATCAACTGGGCTTGTATTCACTGGAGTTCAGAAGAATGAGAGGGGACCTCATAGAAACATTTAAAATTCTGACGGGGTTAGACAGGTTAGATGCAGGAAGAATGTTCCCAATGTTGGGGAAGTCCAGAACCAGAGGTCACAGTCTAAGGATAAGGGGTAAGGCATTTAGGACCGAGATGCGGAGGAACTTCTTCACCCAGAGAGTGGTGAACCTGTGGAATTCTCTACCACAGAAAGTTGTTGAGGCCAATTCACTAAATATATTCAAAAAGGAGTTAGATGAGGTCCTTACTACTAGGGGGATCAAGGGGTATGGCGAGAAAGCAGGAATGGGGTACTGAAGTTGAATGTTCAGCCATGAACTCATTGAATGGCGGTGCAGGCTAGAAGGGCCGAATGGCCCACTCCTGCACCTAGTTTCTATAGCGACTACACTTCAAAAATAACTTCATTGGTTGTAAAGCGCTTTGAGACATCCGGTGGTCATGAAAGGCACTATATAAATCTAAGACTTTCTTTTTCTATCAAAAGGTGCACATCCCTGGCTTTATAAAAACTAGGCTCTAAATCTCAATGTAAGTAAGCAGTCCGTGCCAGCATGTAGCAGACATGAACACCATCCAGGCTTGAGCTGATAATTGGAAAGTAACATTTATGCCCTACAAGTGCCAGGCAATGACAATCTCCAAAAAAAGTCCGATCACCTCCCCTTGACATTCAATGGCATTATCATTAAATCCCCCACCATCAACATCCTCGGAGGGGGAGTCACCATTGACCAGAAACTTAACTGGACCAGTCACACAAATACTGTAGTTACAAGAGCAGATCTGAGGCTGGGTATTCTGCCTCACCTCCGGACTCCCCAAGGTCTTCCCACAAGGTTACTGCACAAGGTAAAGGTTCACGGGATTGGGGGTAATATATTAGCATGGATAGAGGATTGGCTAACAAACAGAAAACAGAGAGTAGGGGTAAGTGGTTCATTCTCGGGTTGGCAATCAGTAATGAGTGGGGTGCCGCAGGGATCAGTGCTGGGACCCCAACTATTTACAATCTATATTAATGACTTGGAGGAAGGGACCGAGTGTAATGTAGCCAAGTTTGCTGATGATACAAACATGGGAGGAAAAGCAATGTGTGAGGACACAAAAAATCTGCAAAAGGACATAGACAGGCTAAGTGAGTGGGCAAAAATTTGGCAGATAGAGTATAACGTTGGAGAGTGTGAGGTCATGCACTGTGGCAGAAAAAAAAATCAAAGAACAAGTTATTATTTAAATGGAGAAAGATTACAAAGTGCTGCAGTCCAGCGGGACCTGGGGGCACTTGTGCATGAAACACAAAAGGTTAGTATTCAGGTACAGCAAGTGATCAGGAAGGCCAATGGGATCTCGGCCTTTATTGCAAAGGGGATGGAGTATAAAAGCAGGGAAGTCTTGCTACAGTTATACAGGGTATTGGTGAGGCGACACTTGGAATACTGCATGCAGTTTTAGTTTCCATAGTTACGAAAGGATATACTTGCTTTGGAGGCAGTTCAGAGAAGGTTCACAAGGTTGAGTCTGGAGATGAAGAGGTTGACATGAGGAAAGGTTGAGTAGGTTGGGCCTCTACTCATTGGAGTTCAGAAGAATGAGAGGTGATCATATCAAAACGTATAAGATTATGAGGGGGCTTGACAAGGTGGATGCAGAGAGGATGTTTCCACTGACAGGGGAAGACTAGAACTAGAGGGCATGATCTTAGAATAAGGGGCCACCCATTTAAAACTGAGATGAGGAGAAATTACTTCTCTCAGAGGGTTGTGGATCTGTGGAATTCGCTGCCTCAGAGAGCTGTGGAAGCTGGGCTATTGAATAAATTTAAGACAGAAATACACAGTTTCTTAAACGATAAGGGAATAAGGGGTTATGGAGAGCGGGCAGGGAAGTGGACCCGAGTCCATGATCGGACCAGCCATGATTGTATTAAATGGCAAAGCAGGCTCGAAGGGCCATATGGTTTACTCCTGCTCCTATTTCTTATGTTCTTATCTCTACAAGGCACAAGTCAAAAGTATGATGGAATACTTTGCACTTGCCTGGCTGAGCGCAGCTCCAACAACACTCAAGAAGCACGATACCATCCAGGACAAAGCAGCCTGCTTGACTGGCACCCCATCCATCATGGCTGCAGTATGTACCATTTACAAGATACACTGCAGCAACTCACCTAGGCTTAAACACCTCCTAAATCCTGACCTCTACCCCCTAGAAGGACAAAGGCAGTAGACGCATAGGAACACTACCATCTTCTAATTTCTCCTCCAAGTCAAACACCATCCTGACTTGCAAATATATCACCATTCCTTCATCGTCGCTGGGTCAAAATTCTGCAACTCCCTGCCTAACAGCACTGTGGGCGTACCTTCAGCACACAGTCTGCAGCAGTTCAAGGCTGTGGCTCACCATCTTCTCAATGGCAATTAGGGATGGGCAATAAATGCTGGCCTTGTCAGCGATGTCCACATCCTGTGAATGAATAAATGTTTTTAATTGTCACAGACCACTATAAATGAACCAGTTAAAAGCTTTTGTGTTCACCCATTAAACTCATACCATTTTGGGAACTTATACATTATAGAAGAAGTATGTCTGCCTAAAATCACAATCAAGACACAAAATACATCATAAATTATATAAAAATTATTAGTGGTCTATATTGACAAAATTAGCACAAGTTATTCCTTAGACCAAATAGAATTGCTAGCCTCAACCACCTTTCCTGGCAGTTCATAAAATTAACCCTTAAATTGAAAATTGATCTTTTAAGTTATGTGTATAATATATATATATATTTTTATTTTTTTATTTTATTTTTTTAAGTAGTTCGTTTCAACAATTTTTTTGTTCCCATTACACAAATCTGAAGACACTGGTTTTAGGCACTTATTTTTTAAGAATTGCACATACTACCTGTATGTATGTGTGTGTGTATGAAATCCTTATGCTCTTGTATTGCAAGATATCCAATGCATTCATCTTATGTATAGCTTTATTCAGATATAAAATTACATATTCAAAATTATTCAAGTGGATTTATTCACATTGATCACTTTTTCAGAATCAGGATCATCAGTAGGGCTTCTCTTTGTATTCCTCCAAAATGTCTTTTCTGTCCTTGGCTGTTGGCATATCAGGCCGAATACCATTTATTCGTCTTTGAACCATTACGTTGTTCTTCAAAAGGGAAAAAACGTTTCAAAGTAAATAACTTCCACAAAACTTGATTCAAGATACTATTGCATGAACTAATGGTTATGCTATAAGAAGCACAATACATTCACCATAGTTGCATCCTTGGTCAATGACTAATGGTGAGAGTTAAATAAATCATAATTCAGGGATTGAGACTGACTGTGGCAATATATTGCAAGTCCTGCATCACCTCTGACAGAAGATCCTGGAAATGGCAGTGTTACGAGAAGGCTCCTGAAGAAGTTTCCACCTACATCTGCGCTGAGAGGTGGGGCAGATTAGCTTGATTAGAAAATCCAGGCTGATATGTCATGCAATAATACACTGAGACCTGCCAACTTTGTAGCTGATGTTCTTTCAAATGCAGCTTATAAGAGTCCTCTAATAAATTCAGGAGTCAAATCTTCAGTTACACTTACCCAGAATTTCCTACACATTTTATACCTCAGAAAATAATGGCTGCACATATCTTTGTTGTAATTGTTTGCTTCTAGGCATTTCCTGGAGGCATCGGTTTCCTTTAAGTAAAAGTGAAGTATTTGTCACATCAGCTAACAAACTTGGTATAATAAAATGACTGCTGGAGTTTAACAATGTTCCTACCTCAAGACATGGATTAATGTCTTCATCTCTTAACTTTCGCACATTTCCAGGCATTGCGAGTTATCTTTTTACAGCATCTAGCATCAATAAAAGTTGTAATAATATCAATCTAACCAATGTGACATTTAACTAGTGCTCCTCAAAAGTTAAATCAGTAAATTTTAGGAGAAGGACACTGCATTTAAAAAATGTCAATTTTGTATATGTTCTTGAACCAGACCTGCCCATCGTGTTGGTACAGTAAACCCAAACCAAACAAAAGTTCGACTGTAAAATGTAGCAAGTTATACGGGTACTTCATTAGCGAGTGAGCCACACATAATTGGTGCTATGGGGTACTGCTGTTATTATAACTATTCTGCTCAGTAAAATGTAGCAGGTAGAAAGAACCGAACATTAGTCTGTTGGTTTTAGGGAATTTTATATAAAATGAAATCCTCCCTTTGCCAAGTACACCTGAAATAAAACATTCAAATTACACAATCACTTTTCAAAATGGGTCAATTGGATGAAAAGGAGAGTAATTCATTGTCTTGATCTGTGCTGATCAAGATGGAGGTTGATAGTGGCAGTTAATGCAACATGTCACCAATAACTACTTGCATTTATATAAAACCATTAATGCAGTAAAACTTCCCAAGGAACTTCAGAGGCCTGAGCTGGAATGATTAGGAGATATGTCCAAATGTTTGGGCAAAGTCATGGGTTTTATGGTGAGTCTTAAGGAGGAGAGGGAGGTGGGGAGCAGCAGAGGTGTTTGGGGAGAGAACTCCACAGCATTGAGCCTAGGCAGCTGAAGGTACAGCTGTGAATGTAGGAGATGAAGAATGGAGTATGCACAAGAGGTTAGTTAGAGGAAGAGAGAGGAGGGATGCATGATGTAGGTGTATGTGAGGAGGTTACAGAAACAGGGATGAACAAGACCATGATGGGATTTACATATGTAGATGAGGATTTTAAATTGGAGGCATTGCAAACCAATATAGATCAGCAAGGTCAGGGAAGATGGGTGAGCCAAACTTAATGCGGGTCACCAGAGGCTGAATTCCTCATTAAATTAGTTCACCACAATAATGACCGTATCACATTAAAAAAGTGTTTTGCTGAATTTACGTCAGTTTGTGTGAAAAGACTTACATTTATATAGCGCCTTTCACGAGCACCGGACGTCTCAAAGCGCTTTACAGCCAACGAAGTACATTTTGAAGTGCAGTCACTGTTGTAATGCAGGAAACGCGGCAGCTAATTTGCACACAGCAAGCTTCCCCAAACAGCAATGTGGTAATGACCAGATAATGTGTTTTGTTATGTTGACTGAGGGATAAATATTGGTCAGGACACTGGGGATAACTCCCCTGCTCTTCTTCGAAATAGTGTCATGGGATCTTTCATGTCCACCTGAGAGCGCAGATGGGGCCTCAGTTTAACGTCACATCCGAAAGACAACACCTCCGACAGTGCAGCACTCCCTCTGTACTGCACTAGACTGTCAGCCTAGATTTATGTGCTCAAGTCCCTGGATGGGACTTGAACACACAACCTTCTGACTCAGACATGTGTGTGTCCAAAACCAGCGACTACCATTTTATTAACATCCTAGGAAGCTCACACTAGTGTGTAACATGAACTAAATCAATAAGATGTACCATAAAAAACACAAGTATGCATAGAACCAGGAAAAATTATTGTTCGTCTTTCAGTTAAACCCATGTGCCCTCTCAGGTGGACGTAAAAGATCCCATGGCACTATTTCAAAGAGCAGGGGAGTTATTAGCCTGGTGACTGGGCTAATAGTTATCCCTCAACCAACATCACTAAAACAGATTATCTGGTCAGTATCACATTTCTGTTTGCGGGAGCTCGCTGTGCGCAAATTGGATGCCCTGTTTCCTACATAACAACAGGGACTACACTTCAAAAAGTACTTCATTAGCTGTAAAGTACTTTGGGAAGTCCGGTGGTCTTGAAATGCGCTATATAAATGAAAGACTTTCTTTTGTTTCCATGCGCACTGCCTCTCCTCTATGTCTTCCTGCCCTCATCTACCTCCCATCTCCTCACCCTTCATCTCTCCTCTACCTTCACCCCGCTGCCTCCTCTACCTCATCTTGTCCGCTGCCTCTCTTCTACCTCCTCCTTCCCTCATCCACTCTCCACCTCTCCTCTACTTCCACTACACCCTCCTGCCCATCTCCTCACCCTACACCTCCTCTGCCTCCACCTCACACCCTCCTCCTATTGTCCACTACCTCTCCCTGCTCTCACCTATCTCCCACCTCCTCTCCCTGTTCTCATCAATCTCCACTCCCTTCACCTCTCCAACTACACCCACTGCAACGTGCCTTCCTCCTACTGCCCACCGCCTATCCTGTACCTTCCACACTCTCTTACTTTCTACCTCTACTACCCCCTGCCCCCTCTACCTCCATCCTCCTATTGCTGCTGCCTCTCCTCTATCTCCCATACCCTTTTGCCATCTACGTCCACTGCCTCCTGCCCGCCTCCTCTTGTCCTCTACCTCTCCACTACCCTCCTCCTCACCATCTGCCGTTCCTCCACCTCCCTTTTATTGCCCTCTACCTCTCACCTACATCCACACCCCTCCTATTATCTTCTACCTCTCCTCTCCCTCTTGCCCTCCACCTATTGCCGCTATCCACCCGCTGCTCTCTCCCGATTGCCGCTTCTCTCTCTCTCCCGATTGCCGGTGCCCACTCTCCCTCTATTGCCACTGCCCCCACCCTCACTCCCGATTGCCGCTGCCCCCTCTCTCGCTCTCCCTCCCTATTGCCGTTGCTCTCTCTCTCCCTATTGCCGCTGCCCTCTCTCTCTCCCCCTATTGCCGTTGCTCTCTCTCTCTCTCTATTGCCGCTGCCCCTCTCTCTCTCTCTATTGCCGCTGCCCCTCTCTCTCTCTCTATTGCCGCTGCCCCTCTCTCTCCCCCTATTGCCGTTGCTCTCTCTCTCTCTCTCTCTCTCTATTGCCGCTGCCCCTCTCTCTCTCTCTCTCTCTATTGCCGCTGCCCCTCTCTCTCTCTCTATTGCCGCTGCCCTCTCTCGCTCTCGCTCTCTCCCTCCCTATTGACGCTGCCCTCTCTCTCCCTATTGCCGTTGCCCTCTCTCTCCCTCTCTCTTCCCCCGATTGCCGCTGCCCTCTCCTCTCTCCTTACCTCCGACATCAGGACACATCAACGAACGACGTCACCGCCCGCCGCGCGCTCTAATATGAGCGGAACCGAACCTGCTGGCGGGAACCTGAGATTGACATTGACAGACAACAGGGATCAGCCAATGGAGCGCCAGAGCCGCTTCTCCCTGTCAGGACAAGCCCCGCCCTTCACAGCTCTAGCCCAATAGCAGCGGGGCAGAGGGGGCGGGATGTCCGCCATTAAGCTCGGTGGAGGCGCAGCGCGTATACAATGGCCGCTGGAAGGAGGCTAAAGCAAACAATTTTTAGGCCCGCCGTGAAACAAAAATATGAGAAAAAAAATTTTAAAAATTCGGGAAATTGTTTAAAGCCTGAAAAAAATACGGGAAAGTGATGTTGAATGTCCCGCGGTAAGTTCCAGTTAAATTTTGCCAGGTGTTGTCCCCTTTTTGAAATAGTTTATCAGGGTTATTTAAATCATGTTGTGAGAGGGGAAAAAGTTTGTGCCCCCGTTTGTACCTCAGAGTCTGTGAGAGACGGAGGGAACGGCAGCAGAAAAAGAGGAAACAACTTCTCCAAAACGCTCCCAACTGATCGCCAAAGCTGGGGATAGATAACCTCACCGCCTTCTTAGGATTGGAGAGTTTAACCACTTTATTCACTTTCTTATTTGAGCTCCGTTTGGAATTAGAGTTTAGTTTATTATTTTTTTTGTTGCATGTTTAACCACAGCGTTGAAGAGGGAAAGAGAAACTTGGAGTAACTTCTTCTGTCAAAGCTGCAACGAGACTTGAAAGAGTTTAAAGATTTTTAATGAACTTTTCACGAAAAATGAGTGTTAAAAACACTTTTTCCCCCCTAAGTTTGTTTTTGTTTCGAATATGATTTTGGAAGAAACAGAAGCAAAAATCAATTTTCCCCTCATCTAAAAACCAGTTCTTGAAGTCCAAATACTTTTAAAGAGGCTCTGAAATGCTATAAATGTTTTAAAATTGAAATATCTCAATATTTGATTTTGAACGATCGAGTGAAGTGAGTAGCTTTACACAAACATGTTGTTGAGGAGGGGGAGGGTAGGGAAAGATTTGTAGGAGTTGCATATTACTTTTTATTGACTTAAATATATATATATCATTAAGATGTTTAGGAAGAGAACCAAGAAAGGGGCAAATCATTTTATTTTGTCTGTAGTTCGATGTCCCGGGTATAATGTAAATATAGATTTCCTCTTAAATGTTTAATGGAGTGTTAATAGAAACAAGTTGTTTAATGATGTATAAAAATTGCAGGAAACTACTTTAGAAGAAACCACTATGTGTTTATTGAGAAAGACACATAAAATGCATTGATTAAACTGATAATGTACATTTCGATTTGATATAAATGTTTGAAATAGGAGATTACATTTGAGACTCCAATGAAGTGTTTTTTTCTGCTATTTAATTGCGAAATACCAAAAATAATTCAACCCTTTTTTAGTGATAAGAGCAGGGATTAATATTGTGGAGACTGTTTGAGAGAAAAATATTAGAAGTGAAATTCGTAAATTAACATCTTTACGTCAACATATTAGTAAACATTTCTAAGTCAGTCTGATTGATTGGTCTCCTGTCTAGGAAGAAAGACTAATGTTTATTTCTGTTAAATCATAGCTTTTCCTGCTTTTTGTTTTTATTTTGCTAATGCAATTTGTGTATGTGTGTTTTCTGCACTTGTGAATAAGTACTGCATTTCTGACATGTTACATGGGGGCGGCGGCGGGGGCGGGGCGGTGCTGGTTCAAGTCAACGTTTATTAATGGAAGTGATTGAAGTTGAAAATACGAATACCTGTTTTTGTTCAGATCTTTTTAATACTGTGAACTAAGGAACTCCAGCACTTTAGATTTGTTGGTTGTCTGGTTGCATTGTGATTTAATATTCTAATTGCTCATGTGGACATACAGCTTCTGCTGCTAATGCAGCTATTGGTATAGTGACATGAGGGATGGGCTAATACATTGAAAATTAAAAGTAATACTAATTGCACGAAAAAATATGCCTCTTTCAGCTCACCCTGGGCTTTTGGATTGTTTGTCAATGCATAACTGTGTAACGGAGTGATGTTTCTAAAGTGTGAACGCATTATTATGCAGTGCTTTTATATCCCAGTCGTTTCTGACAAGTATTTTTTTTTAAAGTAGAGTTTGTACATGACGAACTAAACGTTTAGGTAATTCTACTGTAAACAAACTTGCAGAATGGTCATATGACAAATGAATTTCAATATAGAGAAGTGTGAGGTGGTTCATTTTGGTAGGAAGAATAAGGAAAATAAGAGTCTAAGTGGAATAGAGGTGCAAAGGGATCTACGGGTATAGATTGACAAATCATTGAAAGTAGCAATGCAGGTTAACAAAGCCATAAAAGTGCAAATAAAGCACTGGGGTTCATTTCTAGGGGAATAACATTCAAAAGCAGAGAAGTTGTTTTAAACCTGTGTAGAATCTTGGTTATACCATACTTGAGTACTGTGAACAGTTCTGGTCTCCATATTACAAAAAGGATATAGAGGCACTGGAGACAGTGTAAAAAAAATTTACTGGGATGATACCCAAACTGAGAGGGTACAACTATCGGGAAAGACTATACAGGCTGGGGCTCCAGAAAAAAGACTTGACGGGTGGCCATGATGGAGGTTTTATAAATTATGAAGGGGCTTGATAGGGTAGACATAGAGAAGATGCTTCCACTTGTGGGGAGTCCAAAACTAGGGGCCATAAGAGATGGTCACTAATAAATCCAATAATTAATTCAGGAGCAACTTCTTTACTCAAAGAGTGGTGAGAATCTAGAACTCGCTACCACATGGAGTGGTTGAGGCTACGAGCATAGATGCATTCAAGGAGAAGGCATATAAGTTCACGAAAGAAAGGAATAGAAGGATATGTTGATGGGATGAAATGAAGTAATGTGGCAGGAGGCTCATATGGAGCATAAACATCGGCATAGACTTTTTGGGCTGAATGCTTTGTTTCTGTGCAGTAAATTCAATGTAATTCTTTTTGTATCTGAGATACATAGGAAACATTTCAGCAGTTGTATTGAGCATATATTTTTGTATTTATATATTAGTAGAAATTGCTCTTCTGTTTATCATATATGCGCAATGCTTACTGTTGTTAAACAATTTTAATTTTCTAAAGTCTGTTATAGAATATCATTCAATATTCTTACATTTCAGTTTAACAAAGAATACTTAATGACTCTAAAATTATTGACTGCTTAGTTTAGATATATGTTTCATAAAATCTACACTCAACCATTCTGGTAATGAGATAACATTTGAAATACATTAAATATCAATGCTACTGATATAAGGTAAACTTTATTTCTCAGCAATTAATATATAACTGTAATGTTTTAGATTGTATGCATTAGGTATTTAAGAAACCTATATTAACTTTAGGGTAAAGGTTGGTTCATAAGATTAAATACAAGTCTTTCAAAAAAAACTTTAAAAACTCACTATACAGGAAATTGCTTAATTCTGGCTTTTGTGAGCAGTGTTTTTCAATTTCATGAGAAATGCTGTTTAGATATTAATTAAATTTTATAAAAGCCATTTTTGGGAGGGGGATTTAACTTTAGTTTAATCAGTTTATAAAATACAAAAAAATGTGGTTTAATTTTTCAAAAATAGAGATGGTGGTTAAAAAAAAAGTTTAAGGTATTCAGGAATAAAAGTTATTTGTGTTTAGCATCATGTTCCTTACTAGTTCTTAATGAATCTGAATAATTATGGCTTGTACTTTTTATGTTACATTTGTTGATGTCTAACAACTGTTAAAATAATTGTTTAAAACAGACTGAACTCAAACCAAAGTTGACCTTTTTTAAAGTGATTCTCTCTCTGAAATGAACACACACTGAAATTATGTTTGTTTTCATAATATTTAGTTTAATTGCTCGAGTTGAATCTAGAAGTACCTTATAGCCCCATAGTTATTTAAAACCTGAAAATGTATTTTAGAAATCTCTTGTATTCAAGGTTTTGAAACAAACACAAAAATCTGTTTTTATTAAACAGATTTTGTCATGCTAAGGTACGGTTTCATTTATTATAAAAAAACGTTTTCTATTCTTGTGAACGATTGGAGAAATATACATAATCATTTGAATTTCTTTAAACTTTATTGTAATAGCATAATACAGATCCACCCAGGTACACACACACTTTCTTATTTATCGCTGTTATACTGACATTGAAACATTGTTAGCTAAAATACATTACAGCTTTAAGAAGTGACTCGGGCAGAAATAGTAACCTTTTTATATTTGTCATCAAAAGGTGTTTATTTTAGTGTATGACTGGGACTAATTTACTTTTTTAACTGAGCTTTTGGTAGTACAAAACTTTAGCATTTGCTAGTAACAATATTTGTAAAATGTCTTAATTCAACTACATTATTGTCAATTCAATTTCCCCCCATTCATTTCAAACTATTTTGGCAGGCATTGGTATGTGATTGCAGTATTTAAAAGTGGTGTTAGAGACTGAATAAATTACTTAGTAATTTAGGAAAGCTAAATAAAAGTGATTAGCTTGCTTTTTATTCAGGTAGGAGCCTGTGAAGGTAATTTAATAATCTAGAAATTATTTGTAGACAAGTACAGTAAAGTCCAACTCATTAAATTTACCCTGAATTTAAAACATGCTCACATGGACATGTTTCATACCTGAAATAATTTTACTTGGTGATTACAGTGTATAAAATTGTGCAAAACTCACAATGAACTTATTACTTTGAAGAATGATAGTGTAGTTTTCTAAACACCGGGTTAACATGCATCTGAAACAAACTGAGAAATTAAAAAATTTCTTGTTAGAAAGTTTAGGTATTATTAATTGTAGCAGCAACGTCAGAATATCTTAAGAAATTCCTGTTTAAATATCCAGGATTTTTGGTTCGATAGTGTGAAATTTGTTACTCAAGGTAAAATGTTGCAAATGGGTTTCAAAGTTAAACTTTTGAATTTTCATTTTATATCATTCTTCACTTAACTTGTTAACTTGCATCGTATCTTTCTTCATTTTATACTCTCCTATCATAAATTATTATCCTTGTTTTAAAAAGTCAACATTTTAATCGAGGATAATGTTTCTCCAAAAAGACCCAGAATTTAGTTCTGTAAGAAAAGTCACAAAACAATCACTGTTAAGCACACATTTAACCTATTGTTAACCTATAACTTATATGATGATGATTGAGAATGCAAAATTAGGACAAATATTTCTATTATCTTTTCAGATTGCATACACAGGTGTTAATCAGAGGGTTACAGATTGCTTCTTCTGAGTTATCTAAGTGAAGTGATTGAAGTATTTTCTAAAATTTATAGTTGTATAAAACAACTTTTACAAAATTTGAAAATCATCTGCATTTAAATTACAGAAACTAATAAATATGGGATGATCAGGCAGACATGGTTTAAAATTGATGGAAAAAGATTTTTGAACAGCATCTTACTGATGGTGTTTTTTTTTTTAGTTAAGATTATAGTGAAATTTTACCTAAAAGATACATTTCAAAAGTGTTGAAGTGCAACTTGGAAGCATTAAACAAGAAAATGCTTCCTTAATTTGTGTTAAACTGTTTTATTTAAAATGCTGTCACAAAACATGACCACAATTTGTGAAACACTTTTTAGAATATATTTATATTTAAAAAATGTTTGTTAGTTAGCTCCAAACTTTGTACTGGAACTGTCTTGGTATGTGTTATTTTTTGTTTTTTCTGAATGCTCACTGGACCATATTTCACTACATGGATTGCATTTCTAGACAAGATTTATATGCCGTTTAGAAAGTCTTTGTAAATCAAATGGAATATTACCCAAACAGAACAGCATTCATCAGAGAAACCTTTTTTAAAGTGAAATTCAAAATGAAAATATTTTGAGTGCATATTGTATTGTTTTCTAATAATGTAGTTTAATAAAGACAATTGTTTAATTGGAATTATTTTGGTTTTAGAAATTGTATGTTGAATTGTATTTCCACTATTTTGATTTATATTATGCCTTTACTATTGATGCAGAAATAAATTAATTTCAGATCCTTTCTCTTGTCAGAATACAAACTGAGTAGCTCAGACACTAGCTGTATGCATAAGATTAGGTAAAAGGATTAAAAAAAAATGAAAGCAATACCTGTACAAGGAGTAATGAACTCAGCAAAAATGTAGGATTTTTTAATTTAAAAGACTGTTATGAATCTGATGACTTAAGTATTTAAAATTAATTCATTTTAATATTTAGCATAAGATACATTTTCAATTTAAATAAAACTTGAAAAATGTTAGTTTTAATAGGTATTTGGAATATTTAATACAATAAATATTTTTATAGGGTGCTCTTTGACAAGTTTGATCGCTCTCTTTTCATAATACTTTGACATTGATTTAAAAAAAATGTTTCTTTAGACAAATCTGTTTAATGTTTATGAAGTTTCACTAATGTTACTCAACAACACAATACTAATTATGTTTTATTGAATGGAATTTAGATACTATAAGCGAAAAACAAATTGAACATTAATAAACATAAGAACATAAGAAATAGGAGCAGGAGTAAGCCATTTGGCCCCTCAAGCCTGCTCTGTCATTCAATATGATCATGGCTGATCTGATCATGGATCAGCTCCAGTTCTCTGCCTGCTCCCCATAACCCTTTACTCCCTTATCGCTCAAAAATCTGTCTATCGCCGCCTTAAATATATTCAATGACCCAGCCTCCATAGCTCTCTGGGGAAGAGAATTCCATAGATTTACAACACTCAGAAGAAATTTCTCCTTGTCTTAGTTTTAAATGGGCGGCCCCTTATTCTGAGACTATATCCCCTAGTTTTGGTTTCCTCTATGAGTGGAAATATCTTCTCTGCATCCACCTTGTCAAGCCCTCTCATTATCATAAGTTTTAATACGATTGCCTCTCATTCTTCTGTATGCCAATGTGTATAGGCCCAACCTACTCAACCTTTCCTCATAAGTCAACCCCCCTCATCTCCGGAATCAACCTAGTGAACCTTCTCTGAACAGCCTCCAATGCAAGTATATTCTTCCTTAAATACGGAGTCCAAAATTGTACGCGGTACTCCAGGTGTGGCCTCACCAATACCCTGTACAGTTGAAGCAGGACTTCCCTGCTTTTATAATCCATCCCCCTTGCAATAAAGGCCAATATTCCATTGGCCTTCCTGATTACTTGCTGTACCTGCTTACTAACTTTTTGTGTTTCATGCACAAGGACCCCCAGGTCTCTCTGTACTGCAGCACTTTGCAATTATTCTCCATTTAAATTATAATTTGCTTTTCTATTATTTCTGCCAAAGTGGATAACCTCACATTTTCCCACATTATACTCCATCTGCCAAATTTTTGCCCATTAACATAGCCTATCTATATCGCTTTGCAGATTTTTTGTGTCCTCCTCACAATTTGCTTTCCCACCTATCTTTGTATCATCAGCAAACTTGGCTATGTTACACTCTGTCCCTTCATCCAAGTCATTAATATAGATTGTAAATAATTGAGGACCCAGCACTGATCCCCACGGCACCCCACTAGTCACTGTTTGCCAACTGGAAAATGACTCATTTATCCCCATTCTGTTTTCTGTAAGTTAACCAATCCTCTATCCATGCTAATATATTACCCCCAACCCCGTGAGCTTTTATCTTGTGCAGTAACCTCTTGTGTGGCACCTTTATTAAATGCCTTCTGGAAATCCAAATACATCACATCCACTGATTTTTCCCTTATCCACCCTGCTCGCTACAGTCTCAAAGAACTCCAGCAAATTTGTCAAACATGATTTCCCTTTCATCAAACCATGCTGACTCTGCTTGATTGAATCATACTTTTCCAAATGTCCCGCTACAGCTTCTGTAATAATGAACTCCAGCATTTTCCCAACGACAGATGTTAGGCTAACTGGTCTATAGTTTCCTGCTTTTTGTCTGCCTCCTTTTTTAAAATAAGGGCATTACATTTGCGGTTTTCCAATCTGCTGGGACCGCCCTAGAATCCAGGGAATTTTGGTAGATTACAACCAATGCATCCACTATCTCTGCGAATACTCCAACGGTACAGATATTCAGATCTAATGCAATGTTCTTACTTGCTATATTAGTACCAGTATGTTGGAGGAAAATTCACAGTTAAACTAATCTACTTTAATGTCAGTATTTTTCTTGTTGACATCTATGAATTGTTCTTACCATTACCACCAAGCATGTTTCATCCTAATGTAATATAGCTGAAAGTGCTCTCCCCAAATACATCTCTAGTTTGAAAGAACAAAATCTATAATGCCATTGTAATACTCAGTATTTTCTAGTTTGTGACCATTGTATCAAAATTTCACATACAACCATTATAGTTTACTAAAAGTCTACTGGCAACACTACAATGTTGTCTCGATTCTTTCTTGCATAGCAATTGGAAAAAAAACAATATCTAATGAATTGTATTCAACATTGAGTTTTAAAAGATTAGTAGAGTCAAAAATCAATCTCTTAAAAGCTTTGTTATAATTTTGTATCATTCTACTTTCTTTAAATTACTGTACATCGCACTGTAACAAATCAGCTTTTAACGTTCACAACTGGTACCTTCTTGCAGAAGTTCCTTCTGGAGAAACTGGCTTATGAATGTGACAAACCAATAAAATTATATTGCAGCGTTATGAACTGATAGTTGTGTATCAGTACAATTGCCGAATGTGGTTGAACCCTGATGAGTTCTCTAGTTTTGTTGTGATGTTTTTCCCCCTAATTTATTTTAGTTTTATGACAAAAACCTTCAGTAACCTTCTATTTGTTACTTAAGGTTAATCAGCACGAACCAGCTGTTGGTTTCTATGGCGTTGTGCTAACATAGAAATAAAAATAATAAAAAACTTGTTGAAACAAACTTTGGTTAAAATAGTTATATAATATCAAAAAATTACCAAGTGCTTTTTTCTGTAGATCTTAATATAGCAAAAATGATATGGATTTAAAATCAAGGGAATCTGATCACAATTAACTTTTGCCCTGTGGTCTTATAAAAGAATATGAAATACATTAAAACATTCCAGAATTCAAAACTATCCTTTCAGAGATTCTTTTTTTCAATCTCTGACATTGGTTCCTAGCTCTCATTATGTGTACTTTGATTATTCTGGACTATGTATTCCATGCAACATTTCTAAGCACTGTCCTATTCAACACTATACAAGGATAAATAGGTTGCTAATATCAAAGAAAAAATTGCTCAAAAAGCAAAACTCATACAGTAAATAACATTACTACACTATGTTTGCATTATTCCTTCTGGGTGTGCATATTTTATTTATACATTGTGTGTGTGTTGAAGCTAAATCTAGATTTATAATAGTTATTCAGTGCAGAATTTTATTTCAGAAACCCTATATAAAAGGTCTAAATGATAATCTAAAATGATACAAGATGAGTTATAAAAGATGTAGATACCTCCTACTCCAAAATCAATGTGCTTATTTAAAGATATAGAAATAATATATTAAGTATGTAACTAAGTTAGGAATATGGGCAGTAACTGACAAATAAGTTAGAATCTGAATCATCTTTAGGATTCCTTGGAACATATTGAAGGAACCAAGGAATGTGTTTAGTACACTTCTATAACTGTGGCATGGTGCAAGATGGCTGCCAGGGTGGCAGCTCCTTAGGAAGCTCCCCAGCTCCACTGACCCTCCCAATGCCTGCCCCAACCAAGCATCGGACCACCTACCATCAAGAGCGCTACCCAGCGCTGAGCCTGCGGCCAACATCTCGCCATAGGCAACTAGACCCATACAGCAGCGCCTGGTCTCCAGTCGTCTTGGACCCCCTTGCCACTGGATCAAGACCGTGCTCAGCTAAGCCCGTGTGGTAGCCAGTGTGCAACGACCACCCCACATTAAAGAACTCACGCACAGGCATCTTCCACTCCTCTAACATGAAGTTCGGGACCTGGAACGTCAGGGCCCTCATGGACAACTCCCAACAGCGACAGGCCGGAACGCTGCACCGCCATTGTTGCCCGGGAACTTAGACGCCCATCCACCTTTTCCCTTTTCTCAACGACTATCTGTCCCACCTGTGACAGGGACTGTGGTTATCATATTGGACTGTTCAGCCACCTAAGGACTCGTGTTAAGAGTGGAAGCAAGTCTTCCTCGATTCCCAGGGACTGCCTATGATGATGATGATAACTGCCTCTGCTTATGTTGCTTAAACTTATTTAACAATCCTAATTAACATCTACAGTCTTGCAATACATTATTATCTGTAAAGACTCTTTATACCAGAAATATTGCATTGTAACCAAAGTATTCCAGAAACACAATAAAATTGAAATGTCAGTGAATGTTCATTTATCACAGTAAAAATGACTCAGAATTGATATATTTTCAGGAAAAGTTGGCCGCTTAACCAGTTCCCAATGATCCATGGGTATACACAATTAATTAAGGAAACCATTTGCCCTCTTATTCTCTGATCAACAGAATTTTAGCAATAAGGAATACATTTTAAAACTTAAACTAGAAATTGAAAAATTACATTTTAAATTATGTAAGTTTTTAAATAGAATTGTAACTTCAGGGACTTGCCCCCTATATAATATGATTGGATGACATCAAATTGGGGTTACAGTTAATACTGAGGAAGACTGTGACAAAATACAAGAAGACATTAATAAATTTGTAGAATGGGCGTGCAATTGACAACTTTAAAGAATATAAACATCATGTTTGTGTTGTGCTTTAATAATAAACCTAACCTGTGAGTGTTATCACACCTATAGCACTTGCATAAAATTAACTAAGTGCTTTATTAATAATCTATCTACTGTGGATTTCATTTTCTTTTTGATACTGTTTTAATTTGAGGCATTGCAAACATCTTTAAATTGGCTTTCTTCCTCTTAATATCTGTTCCTTTCCATTTGAGTCTAATATGCTCGGTTTACCTAATAGGCATTACAACACACCATAATACCGAACTGAAGTTAACATATTTGGAACTAATCCATATTGATTACAAGCTAAGCATATATTTTATTTTTAATTCAGGAGTAATGTCTGGATCATTAGTAGGAGGGCGGAGGTTAGATATGAGCATTTAAAATAACTGAAGCATCCTGAAATCATTGGGTTCCAGATTCATTTCCAATACATTTGGATTTTTCAGAAAGAGTTCTCCTGTGTTTTCCCTGTATCCTTTTTTCTTTGTTTAAAAAATTGAGCTTGCTGAATATGATTTTCTAGTGTGATCCTTTGATTTTTTTGAATCCGTTTGATTCACATAAAGCTTGTCTATTGCTATGCAACATAATGCTAAGTAGAAATTCACTTTTTTGTTCAAATTAAATGTCCAGTTGATTGATTTATACAAAGTATGTAGCTTCAATCTTGAACAGGAATTATTCAATAGTTCAATCCAATTTGCAATAGTTTGTGTATTTCCAAAACTGTAGTAGTCGCCATGTGGTTAAAAATGCTATCTATTTAAATATATTTTTGCTTAATTTAAGATTAGGGAACATCCTTAATTAGGTGAAATCTCTGCTTGCTAAAATGTTTGAAAATTGGTTGCCTGCTTTATAGAATCAGTGAATCATACAACACATGAGGCCATTTGGCCCATGTTTCTGCCGCTCTGTGAAAGAGCTACCAATTAGTCCCACTCTCCTGCTCTATCCCCATTACCCTGCAATGTTTTTCTTTTTAAGTAGAATAGTAATTTCAGGGACTTACCCCCTGTAATCATATGACCAGATGACACCAAATTGGGGGCTATAGTTAATACTGAGGTAGATTGTGAGAAAATACAAGAAGACATTAATAAATTTGCACAATTGGCGTGTAATTGGCAAATTAATTTCAATGTAGTTAAGTATGAGGTGCTGCATTTTGTTATGAATAATACTCCTTTGAAAATAGGTCTAAATGGGGTAGAGCAGCAAAGGGATCTAGGTGTACAGATACAGAAATCACTAAGAGTAGTGACAAGTTAAGGCCATTCGAGAGAGAGAATTTAAATTTGTTAAACTTGTATAGAACCTTGGTTAGACCACATTTGGCGTACTGTGCATAGTTCTGGTCTCCATTTTAAAAAAGGTATAGAGCCACTGGAGAAGGTGCAAAAATAGATTTACAAGGATAATATCAGAACTGAGAGGTTGTACTGATCAGGAAAGATTGAAGGGAAGGCTGAGAGGTGACCCGATCGAGGTCTTTAAGATTATGAAAGAGTTTGATAGGGTAGACGTAGAGAAGATGTTTCTACTTATGGGGCAGACCAAAGCTAAGGGCCATAAATAGAAGATTGTCACTAATAAATCCAGTAGGGAATTCAGAAACTACTTCTTTACTCAGAGAGGGGTTAGAATGTGGAAGTCGCTACCACAAGGAGTAATTGAGATGAATAGCATAGATGCATTTAAGGGAAAGCTAGACAAACACACGAGGGGTTAGATAAAGTAGGATGGAAGGAGGCTTGTATGGAGCATTAAACATTGGCATGGACCAGTTGGGCCAAATGGCCTGTTTCTGTGCTGTAAATTCAATGTAATTCTATGTATTTTTGTTGAGGTATTTCTTAAATGGTTAAGACATACTATTAAATGCATTCATAATTTCACATGTACTTATGAATACTAAATGTTCTCTCGCAGTATCCAAATATTATTAGCCTTCAACATTCTCAAACTTCCTGTGATTTTTTTTAAACTAAAATGATAAAATACAAAATTCCAGAATGTTGTTTAATTTATTGTTTTGTGATCAAACTAGAACCCTTGCAATATTACTGTATTAAGCTTTAATTGGCTTGCATTAAAATTCTCTCTCCAGCTTTTTAACAGAACATTACCCTGTTTATTTGTAACTTGTTTAAAACCTTTGTTAAATTAGTGGATAGAGAAACTTGATATCACCTACCATCATTTTCAGTTGCCACAGATTAATTATGCAGATATTTTCCTCTCTGCATTAGTTTTAATGAACCTGTAAATATGTTTACGAATTACATTTTGTTAAAACTAATGCAGAGAGGAAAATAAATAGATTATAGTTTGTGTTTTAAATCCCGTATATCCAGACATTGTTGGTCATATTCGTGTTCCTGTCTTAATTGGCATTCCAAATCAAGTGGCTGGTGCACTCCTGATTCCACTGCTGAGCTGAGGACTGGCTCACAATAACATTTTATGTCAAAGTATACCACCCTCCTCTTAGTGGGCAGCACTTTTACACTTACCATGTGCTTATTTCTGGATTTTGCAGCAATTCCAACAACTTGTTACCTGATTTTGTATTCTTTGGAGGTAATAAAACTGGTGGTAATCATGCTCCTGTTAGTTGTGTGACCCAGGCTTTGATGCACTCAACCTTAAATGTTACTACTTTGAGCTATTCATAAACTTGCATCATATTTCTTTAAAAATCATATACTTTTTTTGTTTCTTGCAAATATGTTTAAATACAGGTTTGTTTGATTTGCAGAATTATATGATTAGACATTGAAGTAATGTTCTTTCGATGCACAGTAAATAATTTATATTCAAAGGCAATTAGAGTGCTCATTAAAATTTATTTAATGCACATTTTCAATAAATCTTGTATTTGTAATAAATTCTATTAACCTTAATAGCTTATTGATCACTTTTTTTCAGAATGTCCAATTGTTTTGTAGTCTTGTAGAGTGTTTGCAAAGTCCATGTAAATATATTTGTTGAGAGTAGGGAAAAGAATGAGCTTTGTTCATATTTCCATTCACCATACATTCTGGTAGTTTCTAATACAGCAGTCATAGAATTCAATATTTAAAGTGTGAACTAGTGTTTTTTTTGTCTTTTTAAGTATTGCCATAACAAACATTTTAAGGAGTGTAAAGAAGTTCGCTGTGGTTGACTGAAGTCATCAATTCGATTTTAATTAATTGAATCCCATCACAAGCTATGAATTTAGGCTAAACATTTTATGAATATGTTAACATGGAAACAAAAATGTTCACTAATAAAAGTCATTTGAGGAATGCAAAGCGTCCTATTATTGCTAAATTACCTTTTCATTCCTTAAACCCTCAAGTAGGACTTTAAAAAAAAATGCAACAATTGTTTCATTTACCGACTGTACAGCATCCCATTTTGCAGCTTTCTCGCCGACCTGTAACTCCTTTCTGCACACTGATTAGCTGGCCCTATTTCAAAGTGTATTGACTTGTACAGACTTTCCTCACAAGGAAGTAAAATCCTGTGTCTGAGCCAATTGTGTCTCTTTGTCCCAGATCTGTTACAACATTTGGCTCCGTTTGACAATCGAACTTGTATTTAACTCCTGCAGTGGGGTCGTTGCTAGCTGGCTCTTGGTGTGATGTTATTAAAGAGCTTGGAGCTTCCCTTCTTTCCCCATCCACTCCATTCAGCTTTGCAAAATTAATTGCATGAAATTTACCAACTATCTATATATATAAATCATAGTCCTAAATGGCAAAAAAAAGTTAGTTTAACAGTTCGGCAGGACTGATTTTCTATCGTTCACGGGATGATGCAAAATTGCTTAGCAATGAACTTGCTGCTGACCTTAATTTATTTTTTTAAGTAAAGTAATTTGAAAAGTAAAGGAGCACTCCTGCTCCTACACCAAGTCTATCAATTTGGTTCATCAGCTGCACATTCATGCCTGCCTGAAACCAGTTACTAATACCAACACGATCAGTCTGTCCACTTCCATCACTACAACTGGGTTTGGATAAGCCCACGAAGTAACTTGATCCGCTAAATTTCTATTTGCGCTTCAATTTTTCAAAGTTAAGTTTACACAGCAATAATAACTGTTTAGACTTTATATTAGATTAAACAAAACATTAAATAAACATTCTAATCATGTAATACGTAAGATAGCCCATGTAAGCAGGATAATATGGCAACCCTAAGCACGGGGTTCATAACAAAACACCTGCTTTAAGATCTTTTTTTCTTCTTTCCTTCTATTTGGCTCAATCAAAAACTGATGGGGGTTGCCTTTCTTGTCTTGATTTAGTAAAGAGACAAATACCTGTATTTATATAGGCCCATTTTGAAGAAAAAGTTGAAGCACAAATGGCGGTCGACTCAATTTTGGCACGCCCCCAGCGGCCGCCATTTTCGGCAGGTCAGCAGCGATGCCATTGCCTGTGCTCACTGCAGAAATGGAAATGAGGCCGATCATGATGTCCACAAGTGTGCAATGCTCACTTGATGCACGATCTGGCATTTTCACTGTCGCCGCTCCACTTACCGCCCTCTTAATCACGACCAGGAAGGAGCCTCCAGCAGCGATATTTAAAGGGATCATCAACAACTTTGCTGAATGGTTTCTCAGTTTGACTGGCTCTTTGTAACTTTCTGCAACTCCAGCAGCTTTCTAAACTTGTTTAAAGGTCCTGAGGTGACTGGGAGTGTTGGTGCAAGTAGACAATGCCTTCATTCTCATTTAAAGGCTTCTGCTCACACCACTTAGTCATGGAGGCTCTACTTGCAGTCCCCCTTGTATTCAAGTATCTTTGGGAGAGGGAGCACAGGCAGTGAAGAAGAGAAGGTGCTCACAGAGGGAGTAGGAGGAGAGCCCTCAACAGGATGACTTATCCACCTTGGGTCTTCGGAGAGCACTTCTCTTACCTCCACTTAAGCGAGGAGCAGTGTATTAGGAGGCTCCGCTTCACCAAGGAGGTGGTCACAGAATTCTGACACCTGCAACCTCAGAATAGGGCGACCACGCTCTCCCAGTGGCTCTCAAGGTCATGGTGGCCCTCAATTTCTTTGTCAGCGAATCCTTCCAGTCTGCAACAGTTTGCTGTCGATCACTATATCTGGGAGGGTCACAGAGGCTCTCTACTCCAGGAGAAGGGACCACATTGTCTTCTCTCTTAAGCGCTTGTCCTATTGCTCTCTGTTATGTGGCTTTGCCAGGATAGTGGCTCCCCATTGTGCAGGGCACCATCCTTGGAACACACCTGGCTTTGCGGGCACTGTATACCAATCCTGAGATGTTCCGTTACTGCACAAAACTAGCATGAAATATAAAAACAGTACTAGTTTCTACAGGTACATAAAAAGGAAAAGAGTGGCTAAAGTAAATGTTGGTCCCTTAGAGAATGAGACTGGGGAATTAATAATGGAGAACAGGGAAATGGTAGAGACTTTGAACAAATATTTTGTATCGGTCTTCACGGTAGAAGACACTAAAAACATCTCAGTAGTGGATAATCAAGGTGCTATAGGGAGGGAGGAACTTAATACAATCACTGTCACTAAAGAAGTAGTACTCGGTAAAATAATGGGACTATAGGTGGACAAGTCCCCAGGACCTGATGGCTTGCATCCTAGGGTCTTAAAAGAAGTGGCTGCAGAGATAGTGGATGCATTGGTTGTAATCTACCAAAATTCCCTGGATTCTGAGGAGGTCCCAGCAGATTGGAAAACTGCAAATGTAACGCCCCTATTTTTTAAAAAAGGAGGCAGACAAAAAGCAGGAAACTATAGACTAGTTAGCCTAACATCTGGCATTGGGAAAATGCTGGAGTCCATTAATAAGGAAGCAGTAGCAGCACATTTGGAAAAGTATAATTCAATCAAGCAGAGTCAGCATAGTTTTATGAAAAGAAAATCATGTTTGACAAATTTGCTGGAGTTCTTTGAGGATGTAACGAGCAGGGTAGATAAGGGGGAACCAGTGGATGTGGTGTATTTGGAGTTCCAGAAGGCATTCAATAAGGTGCCACATAAAAGGTGGCTGCACAAGATAAAAGTTCACGGGGTCAGGTGTAATATACTAGCATGGATAGAGGATTGGCTAACTAACAGAAAACAGAGTCGGGATAAATGGGTCATTTTCCGGTTGGCAAACAGTGACTGGTGGGGTGCCGCAGGGATCGGTGCTGGAGCCTCAACTATTTATGTCGCCAAGTTTGCTGATGATACAAAGATGGATGGAAAATCAAATTGTGAGGAGGGCACACAAAATCTGCAAAGGGACAGGCTAAGGGAGTGGGCAAAAGTTTGGCAGATGGAGTATAATGTGCGAATATGTGAGGTTATCCACTTTGGCAGAAAAAATAGAAAAGCAAATTATAATTTAAATAGAGAAAAATTGCAAAGTGCTGCAGTACAGAGGGGCCTGGGGGTCCTTGTGCATGAAACACACAGTTAGTATGCAGATACAGCAAGTAATCAGGAAGGCAAATGGAATGTTGGCCTTTATTGCAAGGGGATAGAGTATAAAAGTAGAGAAGTCCTGCTACAACTGTACAGGGTATTGGTGAGGTCACACCTAGATTACCGCGCACAGTTTTGGTCTCCAGATTTAAGGAAGGATATACTTGCATTGGAGGCTGTTCAGAGATACATAGAAACATCGAAAATAGATGCAGGAGTAGGCCATTCGGCCCTTGGAGCCTGCACCGCCATTCAATAAGATCATGGCTGATCATTCACCTCAGTACCCCTTTCCTGCTTTCTCTCCATACCCCTTGATCCCCTTAGCCATAAGGGCCATATCTAACTCCCTCTTGAATATATCCAGTGAACTGGCATCAACAATTCTCTGCGGCAGGGAATTCCACATGCTAACAACTCTCTGAGTGAAGAAGTTTCTCCTCATCTCAGTCCTAAATGGCCTACCCCTTATCCTAAGACTGTGTCCCCTGGTACTGGACTTCCCCAACATCGGGAACATTCTTCCCGCATCTAACCTGTCCAGTCCCGTCAGAATCTTATACGTTTCTATGAGATCTCCTCTCATCCTTCTAAACTCCAGCGAATAAAGGCCCAGTTGATCCAGTCTCTCCTCATATGACAGTCCAGCCATCCCTGGGATTAGTCTGGTGAACCTTCGCTGCACTCCCTCAATAGCAAGAACGTCCTTCCTCCGATTAGGAGACCAAAACTGAACACAATATTCCAGGTAAGGCCTCACTAAGGCCCTGTACAACTGCAGTAAGACCTTCCTGCTCCTATACTCTCAACCCCTAGCTTTGAAGGCCAACATACCATTTGCCTTCTTCACCACCTGCTGTACCTGCATGCCAACTTTCAATGACTGATGTACCATGACACCCCGGTCTCATTACACCTCCCCATTTCCTAATCTACCGCCATTCAGATAATATTCTGCCTTCGTGTTTTTGCCCCCAAAATGGATAACTTCACATTTATCCACATTATACTGCATCTGCCATGCATTTGCCCACTCACCTAACCTGTCCAAGTCACCCTGCAGCCTCTTAGCGTCCCCCTCACAGCTCACACTGCCATCCAGTTTAGTGTCATCTGCAAACTTGGAGATATTACACTCAATTCCTTAATTCAAATCGTTAATGTATATTGTAAAGAGCTGGGGTCCCAGCACTGAGCCCTGCGGCACTCCACTAGTCACTGGCTGCCATTCTGAAAAGGGCCCGTTTATCCCGACTTTCTGCTTCCTGTCTGCCAACCAGTTCTCTATCCACGTCAGTACATTACCCCCAGTACCATGCGCTTTGATTTTGCACACCAATCTCTTGTGCGGGACCTTGTCAAAAGAGAAGATTTACTAGGTTGATTCCGGAGGTGAGGGGTTGACTTATGAAGATAGGTTGGGCCGATACACTGGCGTTCAGAAGAATGAGAGGTGATCTTATTGAAATATATATAGGATAATGAAGGGGCTCGACAAGGTGGCTGCAGAGAGGATATTTCCACTCAAAGGGGAAACTAAAACTAGTGGGACATAGTCTCAGAATAAGGGGCCGCCCATTTAAAACTGAGATGAGGAGGAATTTCTTCTGAGGTTTGAAAATCTGTAGCATTCTCTTCCCCAGAGAGCTGTAGAGGCTGGGTCATTGAATATATTTAAGGTGGAGATAGACATAATTTTGAGCGATAAGGGTTATGGGGAGCGGGCAGGGAAGTGGAGCTGAGTCCATGATCAGATCAGCCATGATCTTGATAAATGAGGGAGCAGGCTCGAGGAGCCAGGTGGCCTACTCCTGCTCATAATTTCGAATGTTCTTATGTTCAAAGGCTACTGCTCACTTTAATGTTCAGTTGTTGTGTGACCACGCCCAGCGCATCATGATGGTGAATATCCGCTATCCTGGCAGCAGTCATGATGGTGTCATCCTGCGCCATTCTGGTGTGCCGACAATCTTCCAGCCACCAAGTCAAACCCGAGGGTGATTACTCAGAGACTAGGGCTATCCGCTCTGCACCTGGCTGATGACTCCCCTCCGCAATCCCACCAATCATGCCCAGCGTTCATAATGACAGAAATGCTGCCACCAGGAACATAATCGAAGAAACCCGGTCTAAAGCAACGGTTCTACTGTCTTGACCGCTCGGGAGGTGCCCTCTGGTACTTGGTGGAGCGGGTGTCCCATTTCGTGGTGGTCTGCTGCATGGTTCACAACTTGGCCATCATGAGGGTGCAACCCTTGCCACCAGGGACCACCTCAGGAGGAGGAGGGAGGGAGAGACGGGCTGCAAATCCCTGTTCTGGACGGGCTGTCTATGAATGCCTCATCTGACTCTCATTCTAGTGAATTAAACCACAGATTTCGTTGCTCACCACTTCATCATACCATCCTTCTGTCACGGAACATCACCATGTCCTCCTGGGCACAAAACTGAAATGAGAACCACCACAAAACACACCCCAAACAAAAATCATGAATTCAGTTAAATTTAATCAACATTACAAAATCCCCCTAGTGCATTCCCTTAGGGTCTGTTGTTTGTGTGCCTATACCTATTCTAGTGCTTCCCCCAGTGGCTTTGGCATGGCTGGTGGGTGGCTGCAGCATGGCTGGTGGAAGGCTGCTGACTTTCATTGGAGGAGATTACAGTTGGCCTTGCAGGACGACCTTGACCAGTAGTGGACCTTGAAGGCTTGGCTGTAGATTGCAGACTGCACCACCTCGGCACGGGCGGCAGCAGTCTGGGCTGGCTAGCTGATGGGCAGTGGCAAGGGCAATCGTGGAGCGGTAGTGGTGGGAGTAGGAATGCTGTCATCCTGACAGAAAGCAGCAAGTTCTTGCACCGCAGACCCACTGCCACTCCCCCAGGGTGTGCCTCAGCATTCCTAGCAATTTGTTGGAACAGATTTGCTGCAAGCCCCTTTCGATGCTTGTAAACCCAACGATGCAGTCTGAGCTTGTGGAGAATAGTCTGCACTTTCACTGCAGCACTGAGATGTTGGGTCATTTCCACCTGTGCTACAATGGAAGCCACAACATTGCCCATCACATTCAACATAATGGCTGGGTCCGCAAGGTTTTTCCTGGAGTTGTCCATTTCCATCCTGGAAATCATGGGCTACAAGCGCTGCACAAAACCCCATCCAATGTTGGAGCTGGAATCCTTCATGCTCCTTGACATCGACAAGAGGCTCTCTGGCAGGTTTGTCATTGCACCTAGCATTTCCATGTGCATGCCCATCATCCTTCTTTTGAAGACGGCCCCATACAGATTATCATCTGAGTCGTGTGCAGCAGAACTCGAGCGCAAACTCCTCCCTGTGGAATTCCCTACCGCAGAGAGTTGTTGATGCCAGTTCATTGGATATATTAAAGAGGGAGTTAGATATGGCCCTTACAGCTAAAAGGATCAAGGGGTATGGAGAGAAAGCAGGAAAGGGGTACTGAGGGAAATCAGCCATGATATTATTGAATTTTGGTGCAGGCTTGAAGGGCCGAATGGCCTACTCCTGCACCTATTTTCTATGTTTCCCATGGGGAGCTGGCACCTGAGCTGCCCTTTCCCCCTGGCTTTGCTGCAGCCCAATCGTGCCTCACCATGTGCAGATCGTGCCTCTATACTTCTGAGCTGGTGTCTGAATATCAGATAAAATGATGGTGTATCTTTTTTCTTCTCCATTACTCTCCTCCACAACTTCAGGGACAGGCTGGCCTGCTGGCAGCTCTTGTGTATCTGAAAGTAGAATGGCACATAGGTCAGATTGTGGTGAGGGAGGGCGGGGGTGAAAGCAAGATATCCATGCATACACCATCAGCAGCTTGTAAATAAGAAGAGATTTTGTGATGTGAGAAGATTGACTAGGTATGACCATACAGTCATTATCAACAGCTTCAACTTCTCCCGTGGCCACGGACTCTGTCACTGCCCCTCCAAGGACAGATTCCTCCAGGTCACTGAGGTTCTGTATGGCGGCTTGACTGCCTTCCATATGCCCCTGTTCCCTCTTGTTCTGTGCCACCTTTGCCTGCAAGAGAAAAGGGAAGTGTGTCCGTGAATGTGGTGCAATGTGTTTGGGTGATGTGCCTGCCGTAATTAAAAAGCTGTCACTGTGTGCAAGGTGTGAGATGTGGGTGTGAGTGTTGCAGCAGTGGTAAGGTTGAGAGGGTGAAGTGAAACCATGATTGTGATGTATGAGTGGTGATAGGTAGAGATTGTTGGTGGGTGTGTGATGGGGTGTGGTGCATTGAGCAGAGTGAGGCTTGTGAATGCAGATGGTGGGATATGGCATTTGCTGAAGCCTTCACTCACCTTAACATGCCATGTGAGGTCATTAAACATTTTTCGGCACTAGATCCACGTCCTTGGAATCACACTGGTGGCCGTGACTGAGTTAGATATCTCCTCCCAGAGCCTTCTGCAAGTAGCTTGGGATGGCTTCCTACTACTACGACCAAGGCCTCCAGTGCAGCATCCGAGAACCTTTGTTTTCGCTCTCTTGGTTGCTGAGCCATGTCTTCATCCAGACTGACATGAGGTGTTGCTGCAACAAAGCACCTCCACTTTAAGTAGTGCAGAGAGTCTAGGCCAAACATTACTGGCCAATAGACTGCACCTGGTATTGCCACTCTTTTCCCCCCCGCCCTGTTCCCATTGAACATTAAGCCAATCAGCAACATGTTTAATGCTGAGATCAGCGCTCCAATCATTATAATGAGCAGGCAGCACAAATTTTGTATGCTGCCTAGACCACTTTCAACGTGCACAAGCAAATAGAGCTGATCCGTGACACCGCCCGATTTCGGGCCGAATCCCATTTCTAGGCCAACATGTCTTATCAGATGTCCCAAAGCGTTTCATATATCATGAATTACTTTGGAGTGTAATCAGTATGTAGACAAGCACAGCTTCCACTTTGTGCACAAGATCCCACAAATAGCAAGTTGCATCAATGGCTAAGTAGGCTGTTATTAATTGATGCTGGTACTTGGCAGAAGTATGCTGGCCAGCACACTGGTAGAACAACCTGATCCTCTTCGTATAATGCCATGGAATCATCCAACTAGGTTGATACGGCCTTGGTTTAACATTAAATCCAAAATATTGCTGCGCGTTCGCTTTTGTCCTGTAGACCAGACTTTTAAAAAAAAATAAATAAGCTTAAATAAAAATTGGGCGAAATGTCTACTGTATATGGTTTCAAATTCTGCAGTAAGATGATTTCTGCTCCGGTCAACTATCTAGATTGAGATGGTGAACCACTACTAAATGCAACAGGACAAGAATAATTAAAATGCCACAGTTCTTCAAGGTCTTTCACGCTCCATGGGCAACATTAGAAGGCCTCGGAGGATCTTACATACAGTTTGGTTCTACTGAATTTCTCTTCTCATTTTGGTTCCAAGTTATCAAAGAGGTGAAGGACACTCACATTTTCTCCTACAACTTCCAGCTAAAGTTCTGCATCACTACATAGGATTGGATTAAGTTACTCCTTGAGTCTCGGTCAAAACCCAACAAAATTACAAGCTGCTAATGCATTTGTGCAGGGTCTAACCATTATTTTTACTTTTATCCTTCGTAATAATAGGGCCCTTGATCACATTGATGAATTTCTGATTTGACCTGCCCCGTTGCCACCCTGGGCCTAAGCTGGAGTTGCAAAAACCCTGCATACTGCTCAACCCAAATCAAGCTTTTTCTCTTGTGTTCATTCTGTTACCAAGTCTGCTTTCTTCTTTCTAAGCAGCTCTACTCACTTATTACCCCCAATGTTGCTGGATAAAAATGCCTCCAATATCTATCAAATCCTTGTTAAATATTTCCCTTTTTCTCCAACCCCCATGAACAGTTTTTGGAATTCTAAGTTCCCTCTTAAATAATATTTTCATAGTTATCGAGGCATAACTGATATGGTTCACCTTTTATATTTAATAAATAGCTTTGAGAGTATGTTCTTCAAAAGGCATATTTAGCAGGTAGTTTTTAATTCCTTTTAATGTACTGATAACATTAGGGAATGACTTTCCTAGCTGAACGAAATTATGTGCATGGACTTGCAAGTATTTTTTTCCCATCTCGTCAATAACTGATATTTTGTCAAGTTATCTTATTCTTGCACCAATTATGGAATACCTGCTAATTTTAGTGTTACTGGGTAGGATAAAGGTGCAAGTCCTGCTAATAATTGGTGCAGTGCACCTGGGAGAATGAGAAAATTAATGGCAGGAGAGAGGTGGCTGAGGAAGCTGTTGTGAGGGTGGAGCTGTAAGTCTTAAAGTTGGACTGCTTGAAAAGCAGAACTATTTGAAAGTAAGTTGAAGAAATTGCTCCAAATGGGAACTAGTAAAAGGATAGCTGCAAACATCAGAGTGATATAAATATTCTTCTTCTGACTGAAATAGCGGGTGTAGATGGCAAGAGACCTGCCACCACAGCCAGAACCATGTGGAAGAACGTGGCACAGGTAGTGAGTGGCAATTCCCTAACCCTCAGGACATCCCTCCAGTGCAGTAATGACTTCACCAGGTCAGCAAAGGTTAAGTGTGATGGTAGCAAGCTACCATGCATGTATATTTTAAAGTTTTCACACTACAAACCAGAATTAATCTTAAAAGTACAGTAACAAACTTAAGAGCATAATCTGTCAACTAAATGAACTGTACAAGCTACTTCACATTGAACAATTAAATTAAATCACTGGAGATTTTTGTAATGTGTGCGCACCCTTTGAAGAATCACTTTCTTTATGGGAACTCCCTAAGAGGATTGATATAAGTTCTCCAATAATTGTCAAATAAACTACCTGACAAGCATTCTGTTCTCGTGCAGGAAAAAAAGGTACATAATTCATGGGAGCGACAGCTACGTGAGGAGAAACATCAGATATTTATCTATTAACCCAGCAGTTGAAGGAGATGGCAATTGAGATACTGGGATCCCACTCAGCTGAGGCGATAGGGGAATGAGACATGAGATGCCACACCCACAGTTGGTTTGTGCAGGGCAAGTCCTAATGTCCAAAGATCAACAAAAAAAAATCTATTTTAGGACGGTCATACTTTTACGTGACCCTTGCATGAGCAGAACAGCAAGCAAAGGGTAAATAGCAGGAAACTCATTGTATTTCTCTGTCTTTCTCAATGCATATGATGTGGAAACAAGAAAGAAGAAGCGGAGCGAGAGTGGTTGAATAGCAGAACACTACAGCAGGGAGAGCCAGCAAAAATTCACCCACATTGTCATTCATCCCCTCACTCGCACTCACCAGCTCAGATAGCTACTCAGGCATACAGAAACTTTAGATGAGGAGTGGATACTGGGTGCTACATGACACACATTGGAGCCAAAAGGAAAGTTGTGGAAGTGGAAGAGGATATTTCTGAGCAGAGGCTAAGGTCCTATCATTAAAATTAAGGATACTAGCAGAGAATCAAACCCATGAAGGTTCTGAAAATGTGCAGCAGATGCCAGGCTGATAGTAAAGTACAATGTTATTCTTTGCCACATGACAGAGAACTTCTCAATAATGCAGAGCAGCCTGGAAAAAGTGGTGGTTGGAGGAATCTGCTTGGATCCCACAGAACACAGGATCGGGGGCAAATCACCACCTCCATTTGGAGGCTTTAAGTACAGGCATTCAGGCCTTGGGTGACAGAATGGAGCTAGCCAGAGCAACACTTAAGAGTGTTTGCATTGTATTTGGTGTATTGCAGGCTAGAGATTAAGGTACATTAGTAATTCCATAAGATCTGTTTTCCCACAGATCAGTGGCAATCAAATCCTCATACCATGGCTAGAGGGAGAGCAAGAGATGGATCCAAGGATTCTGTTTTCCAGGCAGGCCAGAGTTCTCTACTCAGTTCCTTCAGACACCTTCACAGTTGGAAGAAAGTCTGTAGGCCAAGGTTGTGGAGATTCAAAGCCTTGAGAAGCAATCTTTTACAGTTCCATCCCCACGACTCAACAGCCTTGACAGGAGGACTATCTCTGTTTTAAGAAGCTTTTATCCACATCTCAGTCCCCAAGATAGCACTTGGAAGTGTTAGAATAAGACTGAGGAAGAATCAAAGTCGCAGTGACACTGCACTGTGGTGAATCTAATTAACCTGTTGATTATAAACTTCCAGTTATTTTTGTTGTCAGAAATAGTTATGATTTTTTTTGTTGAAAACGAGCAGTTGCATAAGATCTGAAAAAACATGTTTGCTGACTTATGGCCATCATGGGACATGCTTTTAATAATGGAATGTTCTAAGGATTGTACATTTAAATTATGTGGTGCATCCTTGTTGTTAAAAAATATTGTATAATAATATGGTCATATTTATCTGAGTCTCTGATGAGTTTGTCTCTTGGCTTTCTCCTAGCATTTGTCTGTGACCCTGCTGTTCTCCTCCTGTCTGTTCCTCTGTTAGAAACTATGGGCTCAATTTTTCCCAATGCCGTTTTTTGGCATATTGCAAGAGTTATACCCGTTTTTTTCGGCCCCAACTACTCCAAAATAAAAACTTGCAAGTTTCCCCATTCTATTTTTTGAAATTGGCGCAGCGCAGCCTGTCCTTTAGCTTTGGGGGGTGGTGCCTAATATCAGCGCCGAAAAAACAATGCCCCCACCCCCTTCTGCGCATGCGCGGGGGAAAAAAGGACGTTTTTGATGTGACTGCTATGGACGCGCATGCCCAGTACAGCTCCCGGTCTGCATTTGGCCATTTTTAAAGAGCCAATTGTCTGTGAGAGCTTTAATTCTCAGTGGAAAAATTGGAGCTGCGATATAATATGCAACGCGGCTCAAGGACCAAGAATTTCTCACAGGATGAAGTGGAGGCACTGGTTACTGTAATTGAGGCCTGATGGCATGAGCTGGGCACCAGCAGAGGTCACACAAAAGTTTCACCAAAAGAAATGAAGAAACGCTGGAACCAACTTGTAGAAGATTACTGTGCAATGGTGACCACCCTGTGGTCTGGAGGCCAGTGCAAAAAGAAGTGGCAGGACCTTGGTCAAGTAGTTAGTGTAAGTAATATTTTCATTTATTCACTGGAATTGCGATTGTAAATGTGACCATCTGTATGTACCACCCAACAGAAAGACACCCTCTCTCAAAAAGTTATATTTTCATCTTTGCAGAAGAAGGTTGTACACAGCAAAAGGGGAAAAAACTCAAACAGGAGGAGGCCTGGCAAATCTGCACCCACTGACACCCTTGGAAGAAAGGGTCGCTGCTTTGATGGGTCCTGCCTGGAGAAAAGCAACCACCACTGCACAAGCTGGGCCCACACTCGAGGGAGAGGGTAAGTCCTGCAAATTTCATAGTCTGGCTTTGCTAAATGTTAAGTACTGTGCAGGCTAGCCATGCTTTGGTTCATGGGGATGTCTCCGTCAGCTACGCTTCGGTTGATGCAATGTGTTACCATTCATCATGGTCCTTCAAATGAGTCTGCTGCCTGCCTGTGCTGTGTGTGACTACTCATGCCACCCTGCCCTCTCCTCTACTGCTAACCATTTGTCTGTTATATTTTGCAGAACTTGAAGCCAACCCTGACGAGGCTGAAGCTGATGCAGAAGATGATTCAGACGCCGACGAGCCGGAAGAGGAGAACATCTTCCAATCCCACCTTCCAGACCAAGAGCAGGGGGAGTGGGGGGGGATGGATGAAGCCCCCACTCTTGTACTCACTCTGGAGGAGGTGCAGATGCCGCCCATTGAGGTGCCAGGCCCTTGCCTGAATGGTACGAGTGTTGGGACATTCCATGAATTCTCACAGTCTGAGGATAGGGATTCCAGTGGGGTTCAGCGAGGCACACCCAGGGCCCCACCGTCCAAGGCTGCAGGTCCTAGTGGGATGCAGCGAGGCACACCCAGGGTGAGGAGGGGAAGGAGAGCTTGACAGCGCTCTTCTGAGGTGCAGGATCTAACGGATGTGGTTCAGATCATGGCAATGAGTGCGGAGAACATTGACCTTACAGGATCACTCTTGGGCACCATCAGTGGGGTGGGTGATGAGGTATCGGGACTGTCTGGAGAAGTAACAATACTCTCACAAGAAATGGGAACACCGTCCGGGCACATGAGGGAGGGAATGTCACAGACTGCTGATACAATGTCGGTGCATATGAGGGGGGAATGTCGTTGGTAGCTGATACACTGTCGGCCAACCTGAGGGAGGGAATGTTGGAGTTAGCTGCTGCAATAAGGGAACGTGCGCAGACCCCACGGCCATTGACAGAATCAGCTGCCACTTCCACTCCAATCCCCAGACCAGCCTCTGCAGAGGCCCAAGCCGGGCCTTCCACATTACCGCCTGCCCACGCCCCCCCCCCCGATCAAGAAGTGCGCATTACCCGAGATATTCAAAAGAATAAACATAGAAACATAGAAAGTTACAGTGCAGAAGGAGGCCATTTCGGCCCATCATGTCCACGCCGGCCGCCAAAGAGCTGCACGGCCCTTGGTCAGCAGCCCTAAAGGTTACATATAAACCTATGGACAATGACGGAAAGGCAAAGAGCATCCAGCCCAAACCAGTCCGCCTCACACAACTGCGACACCCCTTATACTGAAACGTTCAAAACTCCACCCCAACCGGAACCATGATCTCCTGGGAGAGGCAAAAACCAGATTAAAAACGCAGGCCAATTTAGGGAGAAAAAAATCTGGGCGATCGAAACTAGTCCGGGAGATCATCCTGGCTGAATTCTATTCCCTGCAGTACTTACCATTATATCTGCATCGTCCAACAAAAGGCCATCCAGTCTAATCCCAATTACCAGCTCTAGGTCCAAAACCCTGCAGCTTACTGCACTTCAAGTGCCCATCCAACCATCTCTTTAAAAATGGTGAGGGTTTCTGCATCCACCACTCTTCCAGGCAGCGAATTCCAGATCCCCACAACCCTCTGCGTAAAGAAGCCCCCCCCCCTTAAATCGCCTCTAAACCTTCCACCAATCACCTTCAAACTATGCCCCCTCGTTATAGCCCCCTCCACCAATGGAAATAGACCCTTAATATCCACTATGTCCAGGCCCCTCAATATTTTGTACACCTCGATGAGGTCTCCTCTCAACCTCTTCTGTTCCAATGAGAACAAACCCAGCCTATCCAATCTGTCTTCATAACTAAGATTCTGCATTCCCGGCAACATCCTAGTAAATCTCTGCACCCTCTCTAGTGCAATCACGTCCTTCCTATAATAAGGCGACCAGAACTGCACGTAGTACTCCAGCTGTGGCCTAACCAAAGTATTATACAATTTAAGCATAACCTCCCTGCTCTTGCATTTATTGGCCGAGGCATAGAATATAAGAATTCCGTATGCCTTCTTAACCACCTTATCCACCTGGCCTTCTACTTTCAGGGATCTGTGGACAAGCACTCCAAGGTCCCTTTGTTCATCTACACTATTAAGTGGCCTACTGCTTAATGTGTATAACCTTTCCTTATTAGCCCTCCCAAAGTGCATCACCTCACACTTCTCTAAATTAAATTCCATTTGTCCACCTGACCAGTAGATTGATATCCTCTTGCAGCCCATGACTTTCCTCTTCATTATCAACCACACAGCCAATTTTAGTGTCATCTGCAAACTTATTAATTATACTCCCTATATTCAAATCTAAATCGTTGATATATACCACAAAAAGCAAGGGACCCAGTACTGAGCCCTGCGGAACCCCACTGGAAACATCCTTCCAGTCACAAACATCCATCAATCATTACCCTTTGCTTCCTACCTCCAAGCCAATTTTGGATCCAACTTGCCACTTTGATGTGGATCCCATGGGCTTTAACCTTCATGACCAGTCTATCGTGCGGGACCTTATCAAAAGCCTTGCTAAAGTCCATATATACTACATCGTATGTACTACCCTCATCGACCCTCTTGGTTACCTCCTCAAAAAAATTCAATCAGGCTCGTCAAACACGATCTTCCCTTAACAAATCCGTGCTGACTGTCCCTAATTAATTCTTGCCTTTCCAAATGTAGATTTATCCTGTCTTTCAGGATTTTGCCCAATAATTTTCCTACCACTGAGGTTAGGCTGACAGGCATGTAATTACTCGGCCTATCCCTTTCTCCCTTCTTAAACGGTACTACATTAGCAGTCCTCCAATCCTCAGGCATCATGCCCAGATCCAAAGAGGACTGGAAAATGATGGTCAAGGCCTCTGCTATTTCCTCTTTTACTTCGCTCAACAGCCTGGGATGCATTTCATCCAGGCCTGGGGACTTATCTACTTTCAAAGCTGCTGAACCCCTTAATACTTCCTCTCTCACTATATATTTATTTCATCCAGAATATCACACTCCTCCTCGATAGCAGTATCTGCATTACCCCTTTCCTTTGTGAAAACAGATGCAAAGTATTCGTTAAGAACCTTCCCAACATCTTCCGCCTCCACACAAAGATTGCCCTCATGGTCTCTAATAGGCCCTACCCTTTCTTTAGTTACCCCCCTTATCTTAATATATTTATAGAACATCTTGGGGTTTCCCTTAATTTTACTGGCCAAGGATTTCTTGTGCTCTCTCTTAGCATTCCTAATATCCTTTTTAATTTTGCCTCTTAACTTTCTATATTCCTCAAGATTCTATAGTATTTAGCTGTTGGTATATGACATAATCATCACTTTTTTTCTTAATCCTTCCCTGTGAGTCCCTAGACATCTAGGGGGCTCTAGAATTCTTTTTCTCAGCCTGGTACCAACCCAAGAAATGCTGCACCACTGCCTGTGGGCAGGGATGGAGACAACAAGACCAAGCGCAGTGGGCGGTCTTAGAACAAGGTGGAGGAGAGATGGGTGCAGCCTTTCTTTGCTGCTGCTGCTGCTGCTGCTGCTGCTGTTATTATTGTTGTAACTGTTCTCAAATTAAAAGTTTTTTGTAAGTTATGTAAATTTACAAGTTTAAAAGTTTGTAAGTGATCTTAACTGAAAACTTTAAAGTTTGATACAAGAATATTTTTATTAAAGTTAAGTACAAACAAGTGTTAAACCTTTGAATAAAATTTATTTTAAATGATAACTGAATCATTTCCATTATTTGTTCCATTATTAACACAACGTTTTGAACTAAAGAAGAATCATTACCATTATTTGTTCTATTAACACAACACATTATGGAACAGGTCCAAACAGTAAACGTGGTCCATTTGGAATAGTTGCTGCTGAGCCTTCAGGCAGCAAAGCGTTCACAGATGAGCTGCTGCCGCAAGGCTCGAGCAATCATTAAAAGGGCACGATGGCCTGTCCACCTCCGCCGTTGTGCTCCAGGTTCAGGTAGTTGCATGGCTTCCTCATCCTCCTCCTTGTCATCTGCATCTTCCTCCTCATCATCAGCCACTATCCCCTCAGTAGGTGTTCTACTACCAGCTGCTGCTGCCTCATGATGGCTAAGTTAAGCAGCACGCAGCACACAACAGGTGAACTGATCGACAATCTCAGGGGAGTATTGCAAGTAGCCTCCAGAATGGTTCAGGCATCGTAAACGCTGTTTGAAGATGCGAATGGTCTTCTCTATTATGCTGCATGTTGCAATGTGCGACATGTATTCCCGGCCAGCTTCCGTCCGGGTTACGCGTAGGGGCGTCATGAGCCAGGTGGCGAGGCCAGCTCTGCTCTTCTGACTGCTGCTGAAACATGGCAGATATAGCGCTCTTGCATAGGATGAACACATCATAGGTGCTCCCAGGGTATCTCTTATCAACTGACATGATACAATGCATGTCGTCACACACAAGCTGCACATTAACGGAGTGGAAGCCTTTTCTATTCCTGTACATCTCTGAATCCTCCAAAGGTGATATGGGTACAATCAATGCACCTCTGTACCTTTGGGAAGCCAGCAATCCTGGAGAAACCCACAGCCCTTTCATGCATTACCTGGGTGGTCATGGGGAACTTTATGTAGTCATTCCTCCGGGCATATAGTGCAGCAGTCACCTGCCGAATGCAGATATGTGTTGACTGTTGAGAAATGGTCCACACATCCCCAGTTGTGGCCTGGAATGATCCAGATGCATAGAATGAAAGTGCAGTTGTAACCTTCTCTTCAACTGACAAAGCAGTCCTCCTGATGCTTCTAGGTTGCAGGTCTGCTTTTATTAACTCACAGATCTCGGTTATAACTTCTTTGCGGAAACGCAGCCTTCTGACGCAATCTGCATCACTCGGGTGCAGGTATGAGCGCCTGTCTCGATATACCCGATGTGGGTAAGGCCTCCTGCACATCATTCTACCTGCTCTGAGTTTCTCATGTGATGACGTTGAATCAATCTTCTCCTCCGCATCACCATCATGCAGAAGGCTTGCATGAGGTATGGCAATGTCAATATTGCCCCCATAATTAAATTGTACCTTTGCAAGAAGCTCAAAACAACAGGACAAGGAGTTAAAGCTTCTCTGCTCGCGCTTTCTCCCCAAGGTTGACACCCTAGTATGGACCACACCCTGGTCTGCACATGCACAATAGGCTTGCTTAGAACGGGAAGCTAAGCATTCAAATGAGAACATTTGGGGCAATGAAGTCTAATGCAATTCTTTAATTTTAGATTTTTTTTCGAAGAACCACCCACCACCGACCGAACTTCTCCTCACCGGGCTTGAGGGTCGGCCGGCAGAATTGCGCTCTCGCCCGGACATGGGCTCGGCAAACAATCCCCCCGGGTTTTTTTGAAGCTGTTGTATAGTGTAAGGCTTCTCATACCTTCAGTTCGGCTCCCCCAACCGCCCCCCGCCAGCCCGGGCTTCTTTTGAAGCTGAGCCCCTGTGTCCGGTCAGTAGAGTGATTCTGCCGGCCAATGCTCCGACCCTTGAGTCCAGTGAGAAAACATTCGGTAGTGGTATGGCACTTTGAAAAAAATCTAAAGCTAAAGAATTGCATTAGACTTCCATTTTCTCCGTTTTAAGCTTGATGATGCATATTTAATGTCTTCTTGACTCCCTCCAAAACTTCGCATAAAAACAATGGTGTCTTTCTGTGCCGACTTTTTTAATGTGCGGTGGTTTTTCTTAAGTGCCCAGAAGTTTTTTGGGGAGTGGTCACATACGCCGTCCTAGGAGAGATGTAAGTTGGCCAAACTTGCATAAATCTGAAAAATTGGCGCAGACATCAGGTTACACTTCCTATGACGCAAAAAAAAACGAATCTAAAAAAAATTGTAACTAACTGAGTTACACTGGCGCAAAAACTTTGGGGAAACTTGGATACTTTATTAGGCCAAAAAAAAACGGCACAGATAACTGGGGAAAATTGAGCCCTATAGTAGTATTGATACCCTTTGTCTCCAAGAAGACAGCCAGCACCTTGACCTTGATTCTGCAAGGGTGTAGGGACACTGGACTGCTGGAAGGATAAATGGATGATAATAGTATGTTGGGCACTGACATGCAGAAACCTGTGCCTATAATCTCATACTAATTGGGCATTAAGGAGGTGAAATCTCTTGATTCACAATGTTGAGAGTTAGCAATAGAAGCTCATATGGTCACATTAATACAATCTATAGCTCTAATCACTGATGGAAACCTACAATCCATTGAAACTTAATGGGCTGATCACCCATTTGTCCTGATCCTGCGTCAGATGATGTGAATTGGGGCTGCTCTGGCAAATCGAGCATTAATTATTTATGCAAGAATGATCGAGTGGCAAAGAAATTAAGCGATGTAGTGACTTTGAGCTAAAGTAAATGCTATCCTGGCCTGCCTGATTTGCAGATCTCCCTGTATGTTCTATGCTTCTCTGCTGTTCTTTCTCTTGCCACTCCAGAGGAAAATCCCCATTAGGAAACCCATACTGCAAACAAACTAAATTTTAAGAAAATTTCTCAAACGAAAACATAATCCTGACCCCTGTTCCACTATTTAAATGGACTGCTCCTCCAGTTTTGGCTAAACTTCAATCCGACACTCCTGATCTTGGGTCACCTGGTTTGTACGGAGGCGAGCAAGTTGGATGTCCTTCTCGTGGGTCAGCTCCTGGTTCCAGGATGTAAAAGATACACAGAGTAGGTCACTCCAACTGCTTGCCTCTCTTCCGCAGTCCTGTGCATGCCTGTGTAGCCCTAGAGATGGATCACGCAAACTTTGCCAGTATGTTTGAGATCTTCCCTGACTGGTGGGCACCACAGGATGTTAATTGTATCATTAATGGGACAAACTAGATTATTTAGTTTTCACTTGTATTCTGCATATATCAGTTGGGTGAACCATTTGTGTATTGGTGGTAACCTCCTAGAAGGGAGTCACTTGTAGGAATGTTTTTGTTCAGGCAGGACTGGGTTAAACCAGAGTCACTTTACTGGTCCACCCCAAAATAGTAAAAACAAGTCTTTGGTAGACTTTGAAATGAAGCCAAGAGGCTTAAAAATAAAAGAGTAAAATAAATGTTGTGAAAAGACCTCACCAGTAACCCGTTTACTAGCATTCATTTTGGATTCCACCAGAAACACATGGTTCTCAACTTTATCACAGCCTCGATTCAGATATAGACACAAGAGGTTAATGCCACAGGAGAGGTGAGAGTAACTGCCCTTGACATCAAGGCAGTATTCAACTCAATATGGCACCAAGGAGCCCTAGCAAAACTGAGGTCAATAAGAAAATCCTCCAGTGGCTGGAACCATACCTGTTACAGGAAGATGGCCATGTTTGTTGGAAGGTCAGTCATTGCAGCCAAATTACATCACTGCAGGAGTGTCCTTGGCTCACCCTTTTTCAGCTGATTCATCAACAACCTTCCCAATGCTGGAAGTAGGACTGCCTTCTGCTAATTCCACAGTGTTCAGTTCTATTCACGACTCCTCTGTTAATGAAGAACCGATGCTAACACAGCAGGACATAGGCAACATTCAGGCTTGAGCTGACAAGTGGCAGGTAATGGCCATTGCCAACAAGAGAAACCAATGCTACCTTCCCTAGCCTTCAAAGTCACCATCATCAACATCCTGTGTGGGGATGGGGAAATTGAAGTATAACAGGCCTAGCAATACCAATACCATAGTTACAAGACCAGGGCAGGGGCTATGTCGTGTGGTTCACCTCCTGACCTCTCAGTGCGGTTCAGACACATGTCCAGAATGTGATGGAATACTTGTTGCAGTTACAACAAACCAGCCGAGTAGCAACAGTCAAGAACGTCACCACCATCCAAGACAAAGCAATCTTGTTTGATCAGTATCCTTGCTACTGAGCTGAATATCCACCACTGGTGCACAGTGGCTGCAATATGTACTATCTACAGGATGCACTGCAACAACTTACCAAGATTTCTTTGACAGTACCTCCCAGTTCCGCAACCTCTACTACTAAGAGGGAGAAGAGCAACAAACTCATGAGAATACCATTCCTTCATTGTTGCTGGGTCAAAATTTTGAGATACCCTAAAAGAAGGCTCACCATCATCCTTGTAAGGTAACTGGGGATGGAAAATAAATGTGGCTTTGTTAGCATCAGAGAGGATGCCAAGAAAAGATTTAAGAGAATGATTCCATGGATGAGGGACTTCAGTTATGTGGATAGATTGGAGAAGCTGGGGTTCTCCTAACCACAGAGAAAATTGAGAGGAGATTTAAGAGGTGTTCAAAATCATGAGGGTTCTGGACAAAGTAGCTAGAGAGAAACTGTTCCCATTGGCAGAAGAGTCGAGAACCAGAGGACACAGATTTAAGATGATTGGCCTTAGGATTTGGAATGCACTGCCTGAAAGGGTGGTGGAGACAGAGTCTATCACTGCTTTCAAAAGGGAGTTGGATAAGTACCTGAAAGAAGAAAATTTGCATGGGGAAAGGGCGAGGGGGTGAGACTAGCTGAAGTACTCTTGCAAAGAGCTGGCAGGGTGTAGAATATTCTGCAGAGGGAAGGGAGTGAGCCAGAAGTTGTGTACCAACGACATAGAAAGGGCAAGTATGGAGGTCCTACAGTCAGACTTTCAGAAGCTAGGGAGGAAGTTCAATAAAATAAGAACCTCGATGGTAGTAATCTCTGGATTACTACCAGTGCCATGCGCCCGTGAGAGTAGAAATAGGAAAATGGGGAGGATCAATGCGTGGCTTGAGGCATGGTGAAGGAGGGAGGGCTTCAGATTCTTGGGGCATTGCGACCAGTTCTGGGGCAGGAGGCGACTATTCAAAAGGGACTGGTTGCACCTAAACAGGACTGGCACCAATCTCCTCGCGGGGAGGTTCACTGGTGTGGGTTTAAACTAAATTGGCAGGGGGGTGGGCACCAGCATATAGAAATAGAAAAGAGTAATAGGGTGCATAAAGGAGTGAGGGTGTTGGATAGTACTAGAGAAAGAATCTAACTATATTAGATAGGATAGGTGCAGACTAAGAAGGACTATGAGGAATACAAAGACAGGGTTAGAATGCATGGATGTAAATGCACAAAGTGTGAATAAGGTTGGTGAGCTACAAGCACAATTAGCTCTGTGGGAATATGATGTAATGGCAGAAACGTGGCTTAAAAATGGTGAGGACTGGGTGCTTAATATACATGGATACAAAGTGTTGAGAAAAGATAGGGAAGGAAAAAAGGAGGTGGAGTAACACTACCGATTAGGGAAGACATTGTAGTGTTGAAAAGAGAGATGTCCTTGAGGGGGCAAGGACAAAATCCATTTGGTTAGAGTTGAGAAGCAAAAATGGCATGATCACGCTATTGGACATATTCTATAGGCTTCCAAATAGTGAGAGATAGAAATGCAAATCTGCAGGGAAATCAGAGATGTGCAAGAACTATAGAGTAGTGATATCTGGTGACTTTAATTACCCAATTATTGATTGGGATAATGTTAAAGTAAAGGTAAAGAAGGGGGAGGAATTTCTGAAATGTGTTCTGGAGAATGTCCTTGACCAGTATGTTCTTGGCCATACTAGGAAGGAGGTATTGCTGGGGAATGAGGTGGGCCAATTGGACCCAAGTGTCTGTGGGAGAAAACTTGGCTAAGAGTGATCATCATATCATAAGATTTAGAATTAGTAATAGAGAAAAGCAAGGAACAATCTAAAGTGGAACTCCTAAACTGGAAGAGGGCTAACTTCAATGGGATGACTCCCATTGCATCCCAGGTTGCTAAGGGAAGTGGAGGTGGAGATAGCAGAAGGGCTTTCCATAATCTTCCCTAGTTGCGGGGGAGGTGCCAGAGGATTGGAAAGTGGCAAATGGAGAAAGGATGTAGGAACATTCCTAGTAACTACAAGCCGGTCAGTTTAACATTAGTGGTGAGTAAGGTTTTAGAAACAATAATCAGGGAAAAAATTAACAGGCACTAGGAGAGGTTTAAGTTAATTAAGGAGAGCCAGCATGGATTTGTAACGGCAAATCGTGTTTGACTAATCCAATTGAATTTGTTGATGTAACAGAATTGATGAAGGGATGCAACGGATGTTGTCTATATGGATTTTAGAAAGGCGTTTGACAAAGTGCCACATAAAAAGGCCGGTTAACAAAATTTGAGGCTCATGGAATAAGGAGGGTCAGTGTCAGCTTGGATAAGAAATTGGCTTATGGACAAAAAGCAGCGAGCCGTGGTGAATGGTTGTTTTTCAGACTGGAGGATGGTGGCCAGTGGTATTCCCCAGGGGTCAGTGCTACAACCACTGCATAAATGACTTGGATATTGGAATACAGAGTAAAATTTCAAAATTTGCTGATGATACCAAACTTGAAGGTGTAGCAAACAGTGAGGATGATACCAATCGACTGCAACAAGACATAGATAGGCTGGCAGAATGAGCAGACAAGTGGCACATGCAATTTAATATAGAGGTGATGCATTTTGGCAGAAAGGATAGGGAGAGGCAATATAGACTTCAAGGCAAAGTTCTAATGAGTGCAGGGACAGAGAGACCTGGGGGTTTATGTGCATTGATCTTTGAAGGTGGCTCGACATATTTAGTAGTTAACAAAGCATATAGGATCCTGCGCTTCATAAATAGAGGTATTGAGTACAAAAGCAGGGAAGTTATGCTGAACCTTTATAAAGCTCTGGTTAGGCCACAATTAGAGTACTGTGTCCAATTCTGGTCACCACACTTTAGGAAGGATGTAAAGGTCCTTAAGAGGGTGTAGAGGAGATTTACCAGAATGGTTCCACGGATGATGGAGTTTAGCTACAAGGTTAGGTTGGAGAAGCTTGGGTTGTTCTCCTTGGAGCAAAGGAGGTTGAGGGGAGATTTGATAGAGATATACAAGATTATGACCGGTTTAGATGAGGTAGACAAAGAAAAGCTATTCTCATTAACTGATGGTGCAAGGACTAGGACACAGATTTAAGGTTTTGGGCAAGAGATACAGAGGGGATGTGAGAGAGAACTTTTTTAAGTAGCGAGTGGTAATGACCTGGAACTCGCTGCCTATGAGGGTGGTGGAAGCAGAGACGATCAATGATTTCAAAAGGAAATTGGATAGGTACTTGAAGGAAATAAACTTTCAGGGCTAGGGGGATAGAGCGGGGGAATGGGACTGACTGGGTTGCTCTACAGAGAGCCGGCATGGACTCGATGGGCCGAATGGCCTCCTTTTGTGCCACTATGACTCTTGGGAAAAAAAAAAAGGAGGTGGGGTGGCAGTATTGGTTAAGGAGAATGTTAGTGCTGGAGAGAGAGGATGTCCTGGAGGGGAGTCAAGGACAGAATCTATTTGGTTACAGTTAAGAAATAATAGAGGTGCCATTACACTACAAGGTGTATTCTATAGACCACCAACTAATGGAAAAGATATAGAGGAACAAATTTACAGGGAAATTACAGAGAGGTGCAAGAACTGTAGAGTAGTAATAATTGGGGACTTCAATTATCCTAATATAGACTGGGATAGTAATCGTGTAAAGGGCAGAGATGGGGAAGAATTTCTGGTGTGTTCAGGAGAACTTTCTTTCCAGCCCAACGAGGAAGGAGGCATTTCTGGATCTGGTTCTGGGAAATGAGGTGGGTTGAGTGGAGCAAATGTCAGTAGGGGAACATTTAGGGAACAGTGATCACAGTATCATAACGTTTAGATTAGCTATGGAAAAGGACAGGGAGCAATCTCAAGTAAAAAATACTTCATTGAAAGAAAAACATTTGCAGGTCTACGGGAAAAGGGCAGGGGAGTAGGACTAGCAGAAGTGCTCCTTCAGAGTGTCGGCATGGGCTTGATGGGCCGAATGGTCTCCTTCTGTGCTGTAACCATTCTATGATTCTATTAAATAGCCGCCTTCCATGCTGTAACCATTCTATGATTCATCCCTGGAACAAGTTTTTTTAAATTCACTTTTAATGTAGATTAAACCTGTTTTTAAGATGTGTGCCATTGACCAATTCCTTGTTATTGTTTTCTTTGTGGCTTTGGCAGCTGCAGAATAACTTGTAGAAATGCATGAACTTGTACATTTTTACAATTTGAATTGCACAATGTGACTTTTCACAAAGAGAGGGGAAATATGCAGTGAGGACGTACATCTGATGCAATCCCATAGGATTGTTTCTACATTGCAACAGTGACTACATTCCAAAAAGTACTTCATTGGCTGTAAAGTGCTTTGAGATGCCCGGTGGTCGTGAAAGGCGCTATATAAAGTCTTTTTATAACCTAAATATCAGGAATAAGTTCATTTTGAAGAACAATACACTCTTTAACATTGCAGCACTGTGATTTTTTTTTTAGTTATCAAAGCATTACTTGGGTAAAAGAAAATCTGCTTCAAGTTAGAGACCTTAACCACATTTTTAAATGGCATTGTATAGTATGACGTTAAAAATGCAGTACCTATATACTGATTGATATGTGTGACAAAATAAAGATATTTGTCTAGTTTGGTTTGGTGACTCTTCCTTTTAAATCTAGTCTCAATCATCATAGGCAGTCCCTCGGAATCGAGGAAGACTTGCTTCCACTCCCAAAGTGAGTTCTTTTATGGCTGAACAGTCTGATACGAGAGCCACAGACCCTGTTACAGGTGGGACAGATTCGTCGAGAGAAGGGATCGGTGGGGCTGGTTTTCCACGCGCTCCTTCCGCTGCCTGCATTTGGCCTCTTCTTGCTGTTTGCGTTGAGACTCGAAGAGCTCAACGCCCTCCAGGATGTACTTTCTCCACCTCGGGCGGTCTTCAGCCAAGTACTCCCAGGTGTCAGTGGTGATGTTGCACTTTACCAGGGAGGCTTTGAGGGTGTCCTTATAACATTTCCGCTGTCGTCCTTTGGCTCGTTTACCATGAAGGAGCTCCGCATAAAGCATTTGCTTAGGGAGTCTCGTATCTGGCATGCGAACCATGTGGCCTGCCCAGCGAAGCTGATTGAGTGTGGTCAGTGCTTCAATACTGGGGATGTTAGCCTGGTCGAGGACACTGACGTTGGTGCGCCTGTCCTCCCAGGGTATTTGCAGGATATTGCGGAGACATCATTGGTGATATATCTCCAGCGACTTGAGGTGCCTTCTATACATCGTCCATGCCTCAGATCCATACAGGAGGCTGGGTATTACTACAGCCCTATAGACCATGAGCTTGGTGGTAGATTTGAGGGCCTGGTCTTCAAACACTCTTTTCCTCAGATGGCTGAAGGCTGCACTGGCGCACTGGAGGCGATGCTGAATCTCCACATCAATGTCTGCCTTTGTTGATAAGAGGCTCCCGAGATATGGGAAATGGTCCACGTTGTCCAGGGCCGTGCCGTGGATCTTTATGATTGGAGGGCAGTGCGATGCGGTGATGACTGGCTGGTGGAAGACCTTTGTCTTACGGATGTTAAGCTGCATCGCAGTTTAACCACCTACAATTCAGATTCCTGAGCCAAGGCTATAGTGATATAATGGTTGCGAGTTCTGTTGGGAAGAGAAATAAATTGGTTTAGCTTTAATGTGACTGTTGCCTTTTAAATTTGAGTGGCAAGATATTCAAAATCCAGGGCATCCTGCTAACTCTTTCCTGGGATATAAAAGAATGGTTTTATTCAAATCAAAGAGTCTGTTTGAAAATTTCAGAAGCATCATTTTGAAGTGAACCAATTTGTGTGAAATTTCTGAAAGAGAAAAATCACTGAATTTTGAAGAAATGGTGCCAAGAAATTCAAGAAAAATGCTGTATTATCAAAAAGTTAATTTTTAAAGCATTAGATTAGTTCTTAACGTTGCAGTTGTTAATTGTTTAGTTCACTCGATTTAGGCAGAAGGATGTCTAAAGTAAATATACAACTAACTATATTATATTACTGTTACTTATATACGTTATATTTTTTTTTAATTAACTGAAAACAAGGTTTGATCTTACGATATGCCCAGTAGCTCAAAGCAATTACCAGACAGGATTTGCTATGTGTTTCTTGGGCACATTACAAAAAGTTACAACTCAAGGCAAGAATAAAAACTCTAGAAGAAGATATGAGGCGTTGGGAATCACCCGCAGATGTGACCTAAGATACTAGAGGCCAAATAATTAAGGGTAAGAAGGTTAGAAAAGACCCAAAAATGCACCCGTGTGGTTAGAAATATATTAATGTTGTAATACAAAGGCTGTATTCATTTTATTCTTGGACTGAGTGCTTGTTAAGTGAACATTACAATATCAATTGGCTGAGAGTATTCTGGAGCTATGCTATGTAATCTATGATTTAGCTCATGAAGAAAATATGTTTAAGGATAACTAATATAAGACTTCAATGTACTTTTCAAAACGTTAAAGTTTTGTATATTTTTCAGGGCAAGGTAGATTTCCATCGAGTTCATTCCCTTTTCTTTGAGTTGTGGTTCAACTAACTGTTCCAAGTTTACCTTTTCTATTCTGAGCACGTGGGTATAAACTGGTAGTTCAAGACCTATGTTAGGAAGCACTTCATGGCCAGTAGCTGAAATTCCTTTGGGATATTGGAGACAAAACCTGCAATAATTCAAGAGGCAATTAAATGATGTACATGGGGGATCGTGGGTTTCTAAGAAAGGATGAACTAGTGGGCCAATTTGCCTCCCTCATTAATATTTTGTGATGTAATTCAGGGAATTGTAGCACCTTCAAATTATAATTGAGATTTTCTTTTTGACTTAAATTTGCATGTCGGGTTATTAGCCAGAGTAATTTGTTCAATGATATGGTTTTTTCCTGTAACAGTATTTAGCATCTAAACACATTCATAATACTCTGCCATTAAATGTAAAAAAAAAGTATGTAAAGAGAAAGCAAGCCAATCATTTCCACATAACCGAGAAACTTCCCTAGCAAAAGAAAATGCTTTTTAACTCTCCTCAGAATATATTCCTAAGAGCAGTTAGCTTCTAATTGACCTCAAGGATGTTAACAGCATTTAAATCTTGTGGCCTTAAAGGTTATACAAAGCTTCTTTTCAGTGTTCACTGTGTGTTATAATACAGGCCAGATTTAGCAAACAGCACTCACCATTACTAACGTGTAAATTGGACAACAACTTCCAGACTGCACATGCGCAGTTAAATGCGTAAATCAGGAAGTTGCTGTCCGAAATGCCCTGCTCCTCCAAAAGCTGAACAATAATAGTGTCTCGCCAAGAGACTTAGCATTCAAATATAGGCAACTCTCGATTGTCCGCACACGGATCCAACGGGAAACCATTGTATCGGGATTCAAAATTTCGACCCGGGAAGGCATTGGGCCAGTGCGTTCGGAGTCCTTTCAGCCCAGGAAGGCATCATGTTTTAACTTTATAATGTTAATCGCTCTAACAGAGAAATTGTTACCCGGCATAGCCCAATCCCCGAGGGATCCAGATAATCGAGAGTTGCCTGTACATGGAATGACGTGAAGTTGCTGTACTTATCTGATATGTACGCACTAAACTTGCCAGAAAAAATTGGGGCTTGCCATTCCACTGTACCCTTTTAATGGTGTGATAAGTCTTAATTACTGCCAAACACTCTCTCTGGCACTAAAAATTAACTTCAAGTGCCGAGTCTCACTCCTTCAGATTTTAATTATTGTTGGAGATTTAAAAACATTTAAAATAAATCTGTCTCTTATCTCTCTCATAATCCAATCTTTCTTTCCCCCTCTATTTTGCTTTCTGTACCTTATTTGATATTAAATTCACTACTCTAACTAACACTTCCTGCTTCAGACTCTATTTTGCTCATTAACGATTCTGCAATCTGATTGGTTAAGGAGATACACAGTTGCTTGTCCTGTTCACACAGGTTCCAGATGCTCTGTCGAAGGCACCGCGCTTTCTCAATAGCTGGCTGACAGGAACTTCCAGTGCAAACGTCCATTGGCAAGTGTAACGGTTCATTCGCCGCTGGCTGCACTATCCGGCCCTTTATCGTGCTTTCTCTCTTCATAAAACTGCACATTTCTTGTGAATTTGAACAATGTCATGGGAGATTCAGTAGTTTTTATAATGGTTAAACTCACTTTAAAATGTTCATTGCAGTGCTTGTTCACTAATTTCAATTAATTCAACATTTTAGGTATAAGTCTTATCTGAAGACTCTTAAGTTCACATTATACCTTTTTAGATCATCAAAAATGGGACATAGTACATTCTGGTCACCACCTGGAAGAATTAGCGGGACTGGTTGAGACCGTTATCCATGAAGCCAGAAGTATCATCCATTGGTTTTACAACAGAACAGTGAAGTACAGAAAAGGTAACTGCCCTTTTATGTTTTGGACATTTTTGTCAACACAGACAGGCACTGTGTGCTACAGGTAATTTCATAGTATGTACATCCAAATGTGCATGGGAGAAGGGTCATAATTTCAAAATAACTTCAAGCTGTAAGAGGTACTAAGTGGCAAGTGGAGCATGTTTCACTGGAGAGCATTTGGGGAACAGTTATCATAATATCACCAAGTTTAGAATAGTTATGCAAAGGAATAAGGGTAAAATAAAGTGTAAAAATACTTAACTGGAGGAGTGCTAACATCAGTGAATTGAAAAGGGATCTGGCCCAGGTGGATTGGAATCAAAAATTGGTAAACAAAACTGTGAACAATAGGAGGCCTTCAATGAGGAGATGGTTTAGGTACAGAGTAGACACATTCCCATGAGGGGAAAAGGAAAGGCATCCAAAGCTAAAACTCCCTTGATGACTGAAGTTAAAATGAGAGAAAAAGGAGGCTTATGACGATTTTCAGATTCATAATACATTAGAGAACCAAGCTGAATATAGAAAATACAGAGGAGATCAAAAAAAGGGAGTAAGAGGGGAAAAGTGAGTGTAGGAAGGTAGATTAATGGCCAACTTAAGAGAACACAGAAGCCTTTTATAAACATATAAATAGTAAAAGGGTAGTCAAAGGGGAGGGTGGGGCCGATTAGGAAAAGAGATATTCTTGTGGAGGCAGAGGGCATGGCTGAGGTACTAAATTAGTTCTTTGCATCTGTCTTCAGTAGAGAAGATGCTGCCAATGTAGCAGTAAAGGAGGAGGCAGTAGTGATATTGGATAGGATTAAAAATAGATAAAGAAGAGGTACTTAAAAAGTTGGCAGTCCTCAAAGTAGAAGAGTTACCCGATTTGGATGGGATGCATCCTAGGTTACTGAGGGAAGTAAGGGTGGAAACTGCAGAGGCTCGGGCCGCAAACTTCCAATCCTCCTTTGATGTGGCTGTGGTGCCAGAGGACTGGAGGATTGCAAAGGTTCACCCCTGTATTTTAAAAAAAAGGGAGAGAGTTAAACCCGGCAACTACAGGCCAGTCAGTCTAATGTCAGTGGTAAACTTTTTGGAGACAATAATCCAGGACAAAATTAATTGCCATTTGGAAAACTATGGGGTAATCAATGAAAGTCAATTGATTTGTTAAAGGCAAAAAGTGTTTGACTAATTTAATCGAGTTCTTTAATGAAGTAACTGAGAGGGTTGATGAGGATAGTGCTGTGGATGTTGTGTATATGGACTTTCAAAAAGGTATTTGACAAAGTACCACATAATAGATTTATAAGCAAAATTAAAGCCCATGAGATTAAAAGGACAGTGGCAGCATTGAAATTGGCTAAGGGACAGAAAGCAGAGAGTAGTAGTGAACGGTTGTTTTTCCATCTGGAGGGAGGGAGACAGTAGTGTTCCTTAGGGGTCAGTATTCGAAACACTGCTCCTCTGGAGATATAATAATGATCTCGACTTGGGTATAAAGTTTCAAAGTTTGGGACAGTAAGGGAGTTGAGGATAGGGCGGCATAGTGGAGTTGATGTAGAAAATCCACCATGATATTGAGTGGCGGTGCAGGCTAGAGGGACCATCGGGCCTACTTCTGCTCCTATAAGCTCTTACAAATGTGAAGTGATACATTTTGGTCGGAAGAATGAGGAGGGGATTGCAATATGAACTAAATGGTACAATTTTAAAGGAAGAGAGGGACCTGGGGGTGTATGTACACAAATTCTTGAAGGTGGCAGGACTAGTTGAGAAGGCTGTTTTTAAAAAAAAATCAGATGGGAACCTTGGCTTTATTAATGGAGGAATAGACTACAAAAGGCAGGAACTTGTGCCAAACCTTTATAAAATCTGGTTAGGCCTCAGCTGGAGTATTGTATTGAACTATGGACACTGCACTTTAGGAAAGATGTCATGGCCTTTGAGAGGGTACAAAAGAGATTTACTAGAATGTTACCAGGGATGAGGGAATGGTTTTGATAGAGTAAATAAGAAGAAACTGTTTCCAGTAGTAGAAGGGTCGGTAAGCAGAGGGCACAGATTTAAGGCGATTGTCAAAAGAACATGAGGAAACTTTTTTTTTTACACACCGAGTTGTTGTGATCTGGAATGCACTGCCTGAAAATGGAAACAATTCCATTGTAATATTCAAAAGAGAATTGGATAAATACTTTAATGTAAAAAAAAATTACGGGGCTTTAGGGAAAGAGTAGAGGAGTGGGATTAGTTGCATAGCTCTACCAAAGAGCCGGCACCGACTCAACGGGCAGAATAGCCACCTCCTTGCTGTATCATTCTATGATTCTAGATAAAGACTTGTTATGCTGCTAATGTCAAATTCTGTCTGATACTGCACCTATGAAGCCTCTTTGGATGTTTTTACTATGTTAAAGGCACTATATAAATGCAAGTTGTTGCTATAACTGCTTTTGAATGAAGAATTACCACACCAGCAACTTTAAAAATACTGCATCATTTTTAAATTACACATTTTCAAACAGTAGATTATTTCAGAAAATCTTGTTAAACATACCACAAAAGCCAATATAAAGCCCAAATTTGCCAACAACAGTAATTGCACAATATAATAAATACATTCTATGTAAATCACTTTGGGGTGTTTGAGAAATGTGATAAACTCCTATTTTACATTCGAGTTTTTGCTTTCTAATTAGTAGTGTTATTTTTTTATGTTTTCAAAATTCTACAGAAGTACTCATTGCCACTAGGTTCATTTTTTATCCTGACTTGTAAGAGCTAAAGGAACTAACCTGTGAAAACTGTTTCTCCCCAGTCCTATTATAAAATTATCCCAATTTTATTTATTTTCTTTAGTATAAGTACATTTCAAGAATTCTTGGTTTGTGCACTTGTGATATCTACTTTTGATTTTTGCCCCTAGGTTCTAGATTTGTGATTTGCAGAAACTGGGGCAGAGAGTGACTGCACAAACTTAATGAGCCTGAACCGGAGTCCGACTGTGGAAAGTGGTATTTTCACAATGAATAGAACTAGGAAGAAAAACATTTGAGTAGGTAAACTTCTCTCCCCTGCCCCATAACTTAATTACAGAAAAAGCAAACTCGCATTATCTTTTGCTACATTTTTGACCTCATTGCATGTCCATATAGTTAATTGTTGTAAGACACTGGCTAATTTAGACAGCCTCTATCAATATCCTTAATGGGGAATTTTTGTGTTACTCGTGTTTATGGGTAACATTATATCGAATAACTCAATAATTCTTGGAATTTATTTGAAAACAGGGCAGCTGGTTTTCACCTTCAGTAAACTGACAGCTGCATATTGGTTACCTATTATACACCCCACCCAATTTTTCAGTTCCAAATCAGAGAGGAAGAAAATTGAGCAAGGCATATAGTGGGCGGTTCATCCACAACCTCCAGTTTACCACCCACACCAAAAGTGACAGTTTCAAATAAAATAATTTTCCTTGTACATGGTTAACCTTTCATAAATAATCTTTAATAAACTTTTATGGGAATCTTGTAACATGGAGTGAACAAATATAAACATTAATAGGGATGGCATTTACATGTAGATGATTTGGACTTGGGTGTAAAAAACAGAATCTCAATTTTCTGATGACACAAAAAGTAGGAGGCTTGGCAAATAATGAAGAGGACTGTAAAAACCTTCAGGAATACACAGGTTAGCAGAATGGGAAGACAGGTGGAAGCTGCAATTTAATAAGGATAAGTATGAGGTAAGACATGCTAGGAGTAAAAAAACAAGGAATAGAAATATACAATTAATGGATGACACTGAATGGCATGGCTGAATAGAGAGTGAACAGCTGAACAGGAGTTCAAATATATAATTGCCTGAAAATGTAAGTAGATAAAGCTATAAAAAGGGCAATAGAATTTTGGGTTTATGAATAAGGAAGTAATGAATTTATGCAAAACTTTGATTAGGCAACTGTTAAAAGTATTGTGCGCAGTTTTGAATGCCCCATTATAAAAAGGACATTAAAGTGTTGATTCACTGGGATGATATCAGGGATGATGGTTATGAGGAGAGACTTGAGATACTGGGATTATTTACAGAGAAGGCTAACAGATTTAAGAGATTTTTAAATCTATGAAGGATTTATGCACTATGATCTTCAGGTTGGGGAGTTAAGTGACGAGGGTCATCAGAGAGTGATTAGGAAAAGTATACAGAGGGTTATTAAAGAATGGATGCTTTGCCACAAAGTGAGGCAGGGACCATTGCATCTTTTAATGGCACCTTCGATAGATATCTTGAAGCAGAGAAAAATATAAAGTGGATTAGTTTTGATTGCTCTTTCAGAGGCAGCATAGGCACAATGGTCTCCTTCTGTGCTGTAAACATCCATGGTTTGAATGATGCTGATTATGTACAAATGCTATTGATATTGGAGCAGGATTAAGATATATTTATTCAGACCTTCATATCTGGAGACAAAAGTGCACAAGAGAAAGAGGATTAGGTATCCTTCCAAAGACTATCCCTAAAGAATTGTAAGTGAATTCTGTTCTATTACTTTTAGTTAATTCTACAATAAACTATGAGTCTATAATTATATAATGGTTCCAGATGTGGTGACTTGGCTCTGAGAATTAGGGCTGAGTATGTAATATAGAGATAGTATTGATGCAGTAAGGAATGCTCTTAAGTTCAGTCACACCATTATCTTGCCTGAAATGACTTATGAAACTTTCTCAACAACTTTTATTTATAGGTTCTAAATGCCAAATGTATTGAATGCATGAAACATCAGAACGAAGATACAGAAGTCATTTTATATCAGTACAACTGGGCAAAACCCAAGTGTCCAGAGATTAGGCCTACTATAGACTGCGATGGCCACTGTCATCCCTGGTGATCTTTTAGAAGTAAAGGATACTCAGAAGGTTCTAGCAGGAAAACGTAAACGTAGTGAAACCAAATCCAGAAAATCCTTCCCTTGTCAGTTGTGTGGAAAGATCTTCACTAGTGTTGAGAAATTGAAAGTGCATTCATATTCACACACCGGAGAAAGACCCTACAAGTGTTCACACGAGGACTGTACCAAGGCGTTTGTGTCTAAATATAAACTACTGAGGTATGGAAAACCCTATACAGAATAGGAACTATTTCTATTTTACAGCTACATTGGGGATATTTGCCTCTAATGTTTTGTTAATTCAGCATCCTTGATAATTTACAGCAATTCTAAATTTCAGATTTGGGCTCATTCGAAATTAAACAATTGCCTGCAACTAATGCACCTAAATTATCATTTCACAGCAGACATTGAAGGAGTCTGCAGCAAATTGGATTGAGGAAAGAAATACATTTTTGGCAAAGTTCATCAAAGTGATGATGACCAAATATTCAGGCTGAAACTGGTGCATTGGTTCCACTTAAGGATTTAGGCACACTTTGATATAAGAGACAATGGGACATTTGATTAAAAGTTGCTGTCAGATTTTGAATGATTCTAAGGTACTATTATTTTTCTAATTGCTGTTTTTATTGTGTTTTAGACGTATAAAATGTGTAGAGGTTCTGCAAAAAAACAACAATTATAATTGAATTCATTCGTGAATATATTCAGAGGGCAGGAGTTTCCGCTAGATGGTGCTGGAATTTTCAGCATAATTCGCCCAAAATTGGCAAAACCAATGCAAAGATTTCCATAATCTTTCACGCTAATTTTATTGAAAAATGTCTCTGGAAGCCAGTCACGCTCCTCGATTCAATTAATCGCCATTGCGAGTTTCTGCTAATTGTACCCATTTGCAGGCCCTAAAAATTGAGTTTTTGTTAGGCGCAAGGACACTAATGGGCACATTTTAAAAGCTTTTGAATATAATTTATTTTATTTACTAAAACTGACCACTGTACACCAATATAACTAGTAAATATTTCTTTTTTATAATATCATTTTCAGTTATTTAAAATTGTGTTACATGTGGTGGACTAGACACTGATTAAAATGCTTATTTTGTGATGCACATTTTCAGCTGTATTAATCAAACTGCACCAAGTTAGCACTCTTAAATATCAGAATATTTTTCAAAAGTATTTTCTTTAAGTTTTAAAATGCCCGATTGTGCTGGTTCATGGCAGATTTTACGTTTGGCGAAATGCAACTGAGCTTGAGCGGAAACTTGAGCAAAAGAAACTGCTCAAAACTAGCCAATGAGCCCGACTCGACAATTGCGCCCAAAGCGGAAACTCTACCCCAAAATCTTTATTGAATGATTTCAACACTTGTATCTTATTTTACGTATGTTTCTTACTGTTTCAGTGCTTTTCAAAACATTTTTGAGTGAATCCAAAAAATAGTATTTGAAAGGATACTTATGGTATCAGTAATAAATCTGTTCTAATTTGCAAGTAATTGTGTATGTGTGCATGCGTGCCCTCACCCCGACACACCCTTCAACACTGACCCACCCCCATGTAACAATCCTAATTGTGCAAGTGTAACATTTTGTAGCATTTACAGCTGATAAAAAAAGCAATACATTCCAGTCGTTGAATTTTACAGCAGCTACAATCTATTCAGCTAAATTTTAACATTTTTTAGCTATCTTTTAAACATTCTATTTGCTCAGGCAGTAAAATAAATACATCAGTAATTTCTTAGTGTTTAGAACTGTTGATCATGTCATCATCATAGGCAGTCCCTCGAAATCGAGGAAGACTTGCTTCCACTCTAAGTGAGTTCTCGGATGCCTGTACGGTCCAATACGGGAATTAAAGTCTCTGTCACAGGTGGGACAGACAGTCGCCGAAGGAAAGGGTGGGTGGGGAGTCTGGTTTGCCGCACGCTCCTTCCGCTGCCTGCGCTTGTTTTCTGCGTGCTCTCGGCGACGAGACTTGTAGTGCTCAACGCCCTCCCGGATGCTCTTCCTCCGCTTAGGGCAATCTTTGGCTAGGGACTCCCAGGTGTTGATGGGGATGTTGCACTTTATCAAGGAGACTTTGAGGTGTCCTTGAAACGTTTCCTCTGCCCACCTGGGGATCGCTTGCTGTGTAGGAGTTCTGAGTAGAGTACTTGCTTTGGGAGTCTTGTGTTGGGCATGCGGACGATGGGGCCCGCTCAACGGAGCTGGTTGAGTGTGGTCAGTGCTTCGATGCTCTCGTTGGTGTGTCTATCCTCCCAGCGGATTTGCATGATCTTAGGGAGACAGTGTTAGTGTTATTTCTCTACTGTATATGATTCCCGTCCATGTAAATACTTGACAAATATCATAAGCAGGAAAGAGCCATTTGTATTTACCTACCTTGAGATTAGAAAATAGTGAAAAGAGGGGGCTGAGGGGAGATTTAATGGAGGCATATAAAATTATAAGGGGCCTAAATAGAGTGGATAGGAAGGACTTATTTCCCTTAGCAGAGAGGTCAATAACCAGTGGGCATAGATTTAAAGTAATTGGTAGAAGAATTAGAATGGAATTAAGAAGAATTTTTTTCACCCAGAGGCTGGTGGGATTCTGGAACTCATTGCCTGAAAGGGCAGAAACCCTCACCACATTTAAAAGGTACTTGGATATGCAGTTTTAAATGTAATCAACAAGGTTACAGACCAAGAGCTGGAAAATGGGATTAGACTGGATAGCACTGTTTTGGCCAGCACAGACATGATGGGCTCCTTCTGTGCCGTAAATTTCTATGATTCCACAAATAATTTTTCTGTCGGTTTAAGGCTATTAAATTATATCCACAATAACTTACTAGTTGATGTACATAAATTTTAAATTTAAAATGTGAATTTTTATAATATTTAAAAATAAAATACTTCCAATTTTACTATGCATGCTTTTGTAACATGGGGTAATAACTCACAATAAACAGGTTAAAGCCACCGTTAAATACTGGTGAGAAGAATTTAGTATACATGCATTAAACATTCATATGATAATGTTCACTAACAGGAATTTGAAGTCTATAATGTTTTGTTCCATTTATCCATTTTTGATAAACTAACCAAAATTTCCCCATAGGTGCTTTGTATCATTTTTCAAAGATTTTTTCAATATCTAAGGAAAACACGATTGTAAACATGCCAAGTGTTTCACAATGTTTAAGTATCTTTGGAAGATTCCTTATATTATTTGAAAAATATGTCTCTACCCTTCTGAATCCCAATAATCAAATCTACGGGTGTTTTGTTTCAATACATTCTGTTAACATTTTAGCAATACTGTGTTAAACAGCTGCCTTTCTCCTCTAGTTCACAACAACACATTTCGAGTAAGCACAAGACTTCATAGTACAGTATACAGAACAGACTTTATTGAAGCACAGTTAAAAGTGATCAGCCTTTAACTGTATACAGAGAACGACGTTACTGGTTTCTGTACCTTTTGAGCACACAAACTCTTGAAAACCATGCTCCTTTTTAAAACCATGTTTTGATTACATCAAAGGAAAATGTCAAAATGACGTATCTATTTCCCAAATTCTTTGAAAACAGACTACAGTTTGCAATTGTTTACCTCAGAACCACTTCCCTTAAACAAGACTTCCTTTGCTTCCTGTTGTCTTTAGCAAATGGACTCGCTACCCTTTTTTTAATACCCTAAAACTCAAGCACTCATGGGTGATGTCATTACTAACATTTATTCCTTTACACAAGCACTTTATATATCAGAAAACAAGCCATGCTTTCTCCTCATGACACTTCAAAGTCAACCTGTTTAAATCTTGGAACGCCTGTTGCAGTAAGATGCAAAGAAGTTTGACTGTTAACCCTTCAAGCTAGTATCAGTAATGATGACCATGAAACTACCAGATTGTCAGGAAAAGCCTAACAGGTTCACTAATATTCTTCAAGGCAGGAAATCTGCTGCCCTTACCCAGTCTGGCCTATATGTGACTTCAGACCCACAGCAATGTGGTTAACCCTTAGCTGCCCTCTGAAATGGCTTAGCAAGACAGTTGTACCAAACCGCTACAATAAAGTCAGCACTGTGGGAGTACCTTCACCACATGGACTGCAGCGGTTCAAGGTGCCGGCTTCACCACATTCTCAAGGGCAATTAGGAATAGGCAATAAATGCTGGCCTTGCCAGAGTCACCCACATCCCGTAAATAAATTTAAAAAAAAAACCTCCCCAGATGTTCAACATGCATCTCTCCAGGATGTCTGACATATCCACCACTTTTTATCTGTTCTAATGCATGCTCATATAATGAGGTAGACTGTTGATGCAGTATAAATCTAGTCCATAGGTGCTGAATTCAGTTTTAAACTTTCACCCACCATTCATGATTTCCAAAAGAAACATAAGCATTCCATCATATCAAACACGGTCAGTCATTTAATGTTGGGGTTTTAAACTACAGAACTCTTGTCCAAGTTTAACTTGGGTAATAGTACACATCATGATGCACATAAAAAAATATCATAAAACATCGTACAGATATTACAGTTTACCATATGATCAAGTACTTGTGGCCTTAATAGATTCTCCAGCTCTCCTTGTACCATTATGCATCTTGTGGATATTCTTGCTGTGTACCATTTCCCACTAGGTTTCAGTTATTCCAATTTCATTGTTAACTGAAAGGAATTCAAATTTTGAAATCCAAATCCTATGTCCCTCTACTTTAATTTTAGTTCCTCTGCTAGGTACCAGTGTGTTTAACACTATATTGTTTCATTTAAAAGGTTTCGCAATGCAGTATATGTGCCTTGATTAAAAGTTGTCCCACTCTCCTGAGCCACGTTAACCATTTCATGTTGTGCTGTTGTCAAATAACTGAGCATGTCTGAGACCCATTCGTCAGTGCATCTTCACCACTTAATTTCTGCATGCTAGTTGCCTCATGCACAATATATCACATTTGCACAAACACCGATATCCCAATATAATACCACAATTGATAGCAGATACAAGCCATTCTTGGGCTTTTAAGTTATCTTATCAAAAGATCGGAGGTCTTTTCTCCTCTCTCTGCATGGTCCCAATGTTTAGGGTAGTGGCCAGGCTATCAAATACATTTTCTCATTGTTCAGTATAAGCAAAGACACAAACATCTCAAGGAGAAACCTTTCCATTAATGATTCTCTCCTACATTTTCTTGACTTTCAATAGAATGTACCTTTACACCAAATTGAAATCTTTTCAGGTATCATGTTGCTCGGGGATGCATTCGCACATCTTTTCCGAATCCCTGTTTGAGTTCCTGAAATTCACCTGTGATCACCTGGGAAAATTATTTTAGAAAAATTCCCATTTATATTACCATTTCATCTCATTCATGAGCCCTGGAGAAACTTTACCATCCAATACGATATGGTCATTACCATTTAACACAGTTCCCAAATCAATCCAAGTTATAAACACATTTTTGTTCATTCTACTTGTACTCTTATTAGACTTTTTATTCCTCAAAATATTCCAGGGAGCAATTCAGTCTTCAAGATGAGATGTTAGTTACTTTTAACAACAGTCTCCTCTCAGTAATGGGGAACATGGAGATGGCAGAAACTCTGAACAAATATTTTGTATCAGTTTTTACGGTAGAGGACACTAACAATGTTCCGATAGTGGATAGTCTAGGGGCTATGGGAGGGAGGAATTTAATATAAAAATGTGGTACTCAATGAGATAATGGGACTAAAGGCAGATAAATCCCCTGGACCTGATGGCTTGCATCCTAGGGTCTTAAGAGAAGTAGCGGCAGGGATTGTGGGTTACTGCACGAGATAAAAATTCACGGGGTTGGGAGTAATATATTAGCATGGATAGAGGATTGACTAACTAACAGAGCGTCAGGATAAATGGTTCATTCTCTGGTTGGCAACTAGTAACTAGTGGGATGCCGCAGGGATCAGTACTGGCACCCCAACTATTTACAATCTATATTAACGACTTGGAAGAAGATACTGAGTGTAACGTAGCCAAGTTTGTTGACGATATAAAGATGGGAGGAAAAGCGATGTGTGAGGAGGACACAAAAAATCTGCAAAAGGACATAGACAGGCTAAGTGAGTGGGCAAAAATTTGGCAGATGGAGTATAATGTTGGATAGTGTGAGGTCATGTACTTTGGCAGAAAAAAATCAAAGAGCAAGTTATTATTTAAATGGAGAAAGATTGCAAAGTGCTGCAGTACAGCGGGACCTAGGGGTACTTGTGCATGAAACACAAAAGGATAGTATGCAGGTACAGCAAGTGATCAGGAAGGCCAATCGTATATTTGCCTTTATTGCAAAGGGGACGGAGTATAAAAGCAGGGAAGTCTTACTACAGCTATATAAGGTATTGGTGAGGCCACACATAGAATACTGCGTGCAGTTTTGGTTTCCATATTTACGAAAGGATATACTTGCTTTGGAGGCAGTTCAGAGAAGGTTCACTTGGTTGATTCCGGGGATGAGGGCCTGACTTGTGAGGAAAGGTTGAGTAGGTTGGGCCTCTACTCATTGGAATTCAGAAGAATGAGAGGTGATCTTATCGAAACGTATAAGATTATGAGGGGGCTAGATAAGCTGGATGCAGAGAGGATGTTTCCACTGATGGGGAAGACTGGAAGTAGAGGGCACGATCTTAGAATAAGAGGCCGTCCATTTAAAACAGATGAGGAGAAATTTCTTCTGAAGGTTGTAAATCTGTGGAATTTGCTGCCTCAGAGAGCTGTGGAAGCCGGGACATTGAATAAATTTAAGACAGAAATAGACAAATTCTTAAACGATTAGGGGTTATGGGGAGCGGGCAGGGAAGTGGAGCTGAGTCCATGATCAGATCAGCCATGATCTTATTGAATGGCGGAGCAGGCTGGAGGGGCCATATGGCCTACTCCTGTTTCTATTTCTTATGTTATTAAAATCATCTTCCTTAACACACATTTTGGACAGAACTACGTAGACTGGACCTTTTCAAAAATAACATTTGATGATCCCCTTAAATTTCAGAAATTTCTCTTCCCAAGTGCTTGAACAGTAACGCGTCAATTTATCTAATCAGTTTTAATTTCCTTAACAAATTATACCCATGCTTCATGATTTACAAAAAAGAATCGTTGTAATTGCATTTAGATACAAGTCTTTTATCTCTTTCCTCCCCCCCCCCCCCACCCACCCAAGCAATGTGTTGTTATCTCCCCCCTCCCTCACCCACGAGCAATGTGTCTTGGTTAAAATCTTGCGTCCAATTTTGTCACCATGCGGTGATATTCAAAATCCATCGATGTCTGCTGAACTTAAATTCTGAACAAGACTGGAGTTCCTACTGCACTTTTCCAGCAAAGTTTAAGCTCTGAAGTCATTTTATATCAAAGAACCACGTTCGGTAATCTTGCACCATCAACACTCATATGGCCTCTGCATAAAAGAAAAGAAAAATCCATTGTGGCTTTCCTGTGAGTCTAATGGATTAATTTGTCATCTGTCAAATTCTGAATTCTTCTGTCTCAAATTAAAAAAACTTAAAATTATAAAATGTCCAAAATATTTAGTCAGTAATGCAAAGGTTTTTGCTTAGTGAATTAAAACCGAGTTAGTCTGACACCAGAAAGTAACAAAAAAACAAATAGCTGCTTGTGAAAAGAATTGACTTTTTCATTTTGAAAGACAAACCCAGACATTATCAATCAATGTCAGCTTGTGTCACAGCTTTCAAATACATTTTAAAAACTATTGCCCAATAAAAAAAGTTCTTTGCAAGTCTTCGTGCCTTTAAAACTTGCAAAGATTCTGGTCAATTCAATTCTGCAAGTAAAAACATCAGACTTCATTATCATACACAAAGCAGTAGCAATCCCCTTTTCCTCCCTAGTCACGCATTCCAGTATCATTAAGGTGAATAAACTGATTGCACAGTGTTCAGTTCTATTCGCAACTCCTCAGATAATGAAACAGTCCATGCCTGAATGTAGCAAGACCTGGATGACATTCAGGTTTGGGCTGATAAGTGGCAAGTAACATTCACGCCGCTCAAGTGCCAGGCAATGACTATCTCCACCAAGCAAGAGTCTAACCACTGTCCCTAGACAATCAACGGCATTACCATCACCGAATCCCCCACCATCAACGTCCTGGGGATCACCATTGACCAGGAATTTAGCTGGACTAGCCATATAAATGCTGTGGCTACAAGAGCAGGAAAGAGGCTGGGTACTCTGCGGCGAGTGTCTCTCCTCCTGACTCCCCAAAGCCTTTCCACCAACTACAAGGCACAAGTCAGGAGTGTGATGGAATACTCTCAACTTGCCTGGATGAGTGCAGCACCAACAGTACTCAGGAAGCTTGACACCATCCAGGACAAAGCAGCCCGCTTGATTGGCACCCCATCCACCACCTTAAACATTCACTCCCTGCACCACCATGGCTACAGTGTGTACCATCTACAAGGTACACTGCAGCAACTCGCCAAGACTGGCTTCTCAGCCTTTTGGCTAAGATCATGCGTAGCTGACCTGACAGGGGAGTAACCACCATAACCCCAAGGTGGTTCTCCCTGGATCAGGAAGGTATATGCTTGCTTTTTTGGAAATAGGAGGTGGGTGGGGTGGCTTGACCCATCCACCTCCACGGAGGTGTGTGGGGGGCCTGACCCATCCACCTCCATGGCACGAACCTGGTATTGCAGTACTTCCAGGAATGGTGCAGTGGCTCTAGGCCTTTTGGCTAAGAGCATTGGCGCAGAATGATCCTTGATGTGTGCAAGGTGACCTCTGGCGTTTGTGATTTGACAAAGAATTGGAACGATTGGCTACGAATTTCAAAAAAAAAAACTCGCCAAGACTTCTTTGGCAGCACCTCACAAACCCGCGACCTCTACCACCTTGAAGGACAAAGGCAGCAGCCGCATGGGAACACCATCACCCGCAAATTCCCCTCAAAGTTGCACACTATCCTGACTTGGAAATATATCACTGTTCCTTCATCGTGGCTGTGTAAAAATCTTGGAACCCTCTCCCTAACACCACTGTGAGAATACCTTCATCACAAGGCCTGCAGCAAATCAAAGTGGCGGCTCACCACCACCTTCTCAAGGGAAATTAGGGATGGGCAAGAAATGCTGACCTTGCCATCGGTGCCCACATCCCAGGAATGAATAATAAAGAAACAGTCCCCGCAAAACACTGAAATTGGTCAGAAATTAAAAAAACAAAAACAATTATTGATGTGACTTGCCTCATGTCCGGAATTAAAGGCGTTCACACAAATTTACAACAATCAGAATTTCACACTGGCCACAATAAAAGTCTGTTTTTCATAACTGAATAGTTAAGTTAACCTCAATAACTCATTTAATTCAGACCAATACTTTAAGCTCAACACATTCCAGCTTGCAAAAGAGGGAGGAGCCATAGTAACATTCACACATGCTTTGTAAAAAGATATTAACATTCACACTGAAAACAAACTTCTGCAGATCAGTAAAAAAGAGTCAAGCTTCCCTTTTCTCCTGTATTCCATCACAGCTATTTATCTTTTTTTTCCCTTAAACCAGTTTTTAATTTGATGTTTCTTATTGAATCCCATTCTGTACTGATTCAAAATTTCAAGCTCACAGTCCATGTCCTCGCCCAAGCCTGTTGCCTCCTGCACAATTCTTAACACTTTTCTCTGGAGGGGTGTAACTACATAGAGTAAAGGGTGAAGGAAACACTGAATATTCAGTCGAGAGTCCCAACCTTTTCTCAATTTGCCCTTTGCAACTGCTATAACTGCCTCTCTCAACATTCCAACTTCCATACTGCATCCCTTTTAGACAATGCTTATAACTCTCACATTTTGGGCCCGAAATTCATCAGGATGTAAGGTACGCCCATTTCTCAGTTGTATTCTGGCGGTGCGTCGTTTAAAACAGCCGGAATACGGCCGAGACTGAAGACCATTAGTTTGGTGAGAAATATTTCGGCAATATGTGAGCGGTGTGCAACATTATAGTCAATCAAGATCGACTTTCTTGTCGATGGATGATGCGGCACTCCGCATGCGTGAATTTTTTTTTTGCCGTTATTTCACAGATACTTTTACCCCACGATTTCGGGGGTCAGGGGTCACCACATGCGCAGAGAGTTGGAGTCGAGGGGGAGAGTGAGAAGGAGCAGCAAAGTATTCGAGGGTCAGTTATTTTCATCAGAGATTCCAGAGTCAAATAATATTAACACAATAATAATACAATATTAATAATACATTTTTATAAATAAAAAAATCATAATAAATCTAAGTGCAGCTTCGAGAATCCGGAACCCTTGAGACCAAGGCCGTTACGGATTCCAGGCTTTTTCGGACTTTTGATCGTCTTTCTGAATTCCGGAACTCTGGATTTTCTACACTGCACCTGTATAATAAATATAATGGAAATGCTGAAAAAGAAGTCTAAGTGCAGGAATATTGAGGAGGACGGGAGGTTGAAGGCGTCTGCCTTCGACGAAATGGAACTATCTGCCCTGCTGGCGAACATCACGGAGAGATACTCCGACTTAACGAAGGGTGGATGTGGAAAGCCCCCCACCCTCCTCCCTACCCCCCCACTACCCCAAAGGAGTGCAACAAATTATGAGATGAGATCGGGGAGACTGTCTCCTTCCCAAGTACAATGGTACGCACTGGAGAAAGGTGTCGTAAGAGGTGGAACTACCTGGTGAGGGTAGCAAGAGTAAGTAATGATTTTATTTATGCGCCCCCCATGTGCGGTGTAAATGTAGGTTCGGTGTCACATGGATGATATTTATCCCAAGGTTACGGCGATGTATTTGTGCTTTCTGGCAATGACAAGAGGATCAACCCAGTGTTTTGATGAGTGTGTGTGTATGAACCTGTGTATGCGCAATGTTAAATTGGTTGAAGATTTTTACTTTAATTTACTTTACTTCCTGCAGAAGAAGACATCTGCAATAGCAGTGGATCAGCGCGTACGGGGAGAGGACTCCCAACTCAAGAACCCTTGATGGAGATTGAAATCCATGCCCTGTCGCTGGTTGGGGATAGCAACCGTGCCACCACCGGCATTGGAGCTGACCCACCCACATAGGACGGTCAGTTCAATACAATCCCCAGTCGGTGTTGCGGTCGTGTAATGTCATGTAATGTAACTGTAACTGAAATGTTGGCCTCATGTAATGTAAGTTTATTGCACTGTAATTTTGGACTTGTGATGTACTGCAATGTTGGGGGCATGTAACGCAATGCATATATATATATGTATTGTCTGCAATATGTAATGCAGCAGTGGACATTTAAGTAAGACTGTGCTACGTCACTGTACTCACGTACTCATATAACCCTGACCCCTCCCCTGGTGCCAAGCACTTTTAAATGTTGTTTTGTACTTTCAGACTCTGAGGATTCAGACCAGACCTCCGCAGAGACACCAGATGACAGATCCACTGCCTCCACCTCTGGCGTCACCCAGCCCTCTCCTGACTTCACCCCTGCCAGAGATGATGAAGAGGAAGAGCAGCTCATCCTGGAGCCAGCGTAGGTGGAGGTGCGGGTGGAGACAGAGGAGGAGATAACAATTACATCTGGGCCAGCTGGAACATCCTCCACCACCGACTCTATATTCAGGGGATTCCCCCATGCCTCCTCGAATTCTGCGGGACCAAGCAGTGTGCAGCAATGCATCCCCAGCGTTGCAGCACCTTTGCTGCAGCGACGGAGGTTGGTGCAGCAAAGGTCTATTGCTGCAAGACCGATAGGCGCGTACCAGGACATGGTGCATCTATCACAGGCCAGTGTCGACAAAGGTCGAGAGCTACTCAAGGTCATGGCTACGATAACCGGAAACATTGCGGCGCTATCAGAACGACAGTCAGAGGATATGTCGCGTCTGATCACTGCGATAGAGCGAACCGCCGACTCAGTCGATGCTATGCTGCAATCAACGGGATGGGGATATGGCGCGGATTCCCCCCCGTGCCATGGTAGTCAGGTCGACAGCACCTGAGGATGGGGAACTTCCAGCCCTGAAGCTGTGCCTTCCAGATCAAGAGCTTCTTCTGAGGCCCCATTCATTGCGCCTGCAATGTCTCGCCCCCAACGACAGCAACCGCACTCTGGGTGCACTGCTGCACGCCAGCTTGGTACCACCACAGGGAGGTCTGGGCTCGGGGGCAGTGGGAAAGGGAAGGGTGGGAATAAGAAAGAGAGGGTGAATCCCAAGGGTGGTGGAGCACGCGGTCAAGGTCGTGTACAGTAAAGGGTGCTTTGTTGTGGTCAATTGTTCATTGTTAATTTAAAATAGTGAAGTTTGATTTTTTAAAGTTTATTTCAAGTTCTTACAGTTGTACAAAGTTTTACAATTGTTCTATATTTTTCACATTTTTGCATAAACGTTTCAATTGAATTTAAGCACTCTTGTACAGTGTCAAACTTTTGGGGTAACAGTCATCAGCATCCCACACACTGTGTCCAGGAAAAGATGAAACGCAGCTCCACATTCAAGCAAAGCGTTCATGTATGAGCTGCTGACTTAACAATTTTACAATGGCATGCCCTCTGCGGTGGTGGTGCCAGGGGTTCATCTGGAAGCTCCCCCTCATTTTCCTCCTCCCTCCTGCACTCTCTCCTCAGGTGGTCCCGCAGTCCCCTGTGTCAATTTCTGTCCCTGCATAATTGCTAAATTGTGCAACATGCAGCACACCACTATGAACTGAGCAACCTGCTCAGGGTGGTATTGTAGCCTGCCTCCCGAGTGGTACAAGCATTGAAAGCGCTGCTTCAGCACTCCAATTGTCTTTTCGATAATATTACGTGTAGCTATATGGCTCTTATTCTATCGTTGCTCGGCTTCTGACTGAGGGTTCCGCAGGGGGGGTCAAGAGCCAGGTGGCGAGGCCGTACCCTTTGTCATCCAGCATTTACCTTGTGGCTCAGACTTCAACAGGTCAGACACAGTGCTCTCACGCAAGATGCTCCCTGGAAAGTAGGCATTCACTGCCATTATACGCTGCGGTGAATGAGTGGAATCCCTTACGGTTTTGGTACACCTCCGCCTCCTGTAATGGTGCTCGCAGGGCAATATGGGTACAGTCATCAGCACCCTGCACCTTGGGGAAGCCAGCAATGCATGCAAATCCCAAAGCCCTCTCACTCTGTGCCTCCCTGGTCATTGGGAAGTTTATAACTTCCATCCGGCGTGCATACAGTTCTTCGGTTACCTGTCGAATGCAGCGATGAGTAGCATGCTGAGAAATGCAACATATGTCCCCAGCTGATGCCTGAAAAGAGCTGCATGCATAAAAGGAAAGTGCTGCAGTCACTTTCACTGCAACAGGGAGTGCAATAATGTTAGTGGTACTGGGCTGCAGGGCTGCCTTAATGAGCTCGCAAATCTCATTGATCACCTCTTTTTGGAAACGCAGCCTTTGAACGCACTATCAATCGGACAGGTCCAAGTATGAGCGCTTCTCCATGAAAATCCTTTGGGGTTAAGGCCTCCTCCTCCTCATGAATCTGCGATCTCCTCCATTACCCTGATAATTCTGCTCAATAAACCTTCCATCTGGATCCTGCATTGAACAAGTAGTCAGCAATACAAACTTAGATAGTACAGGCCCCATCCTTTTTAAATCTCCAGAATCTCCTCAAATATCCTGAGATAAACTTAAATGATTTTTCAATGAAAAAAATATTAACTCAAATGCCTTCTATCTTAATGTACTCAGTACCAGTGTAAAGTCACTATTCACCTCTGAAATACTGCAGTGCTGCTTTTGCTAAATGTTCCCGATTTCAAAATGGCGGCACTGAAGACTACCGCCCATTCCCACCCACTTAAGATCGAGTAAAACCATCTTCTCCAGGAAGGTATGCAGCTCCGATGGTATGTCGGCGGTATGTCATGAAACTTGCACTTTTTGGGCGTATGCGGTATGTCAGTGATTAATCTCAATTAACCGAGTTGGTGGTATGTACCTGTTTTTTGACGGAATTTGTATTTTTTGGCACTTAGTGGGCGGTATGTCGATGAATTTCGGGCCCTTTATCTTTTCACTGAACATCTCATCAGTTCTGAGAGAGCCCATTGCTACAGAAATTTTAAGTGCTTCTAATCAAGCTTCTCCCAGTCCTTTCATCTCTAACTGTTTCTGTATCAGTTTCTCATCCACGGCTTCCTTCCTTCAAATTAATGAGCAACACCTCAGACTGTTCTTTCATTAGCCTGTCTTTTTTTTTCTGCTTCTGTTCTAGTTTCTGTGTTTGTTTCTGTTTCTATTGGCACACTTTTTCCACCGCCTTTTCTAACTGTGGTCTGTCCACCTTAACTTCCAAGCTGCGTACTTTATCTTCCAATTCCTTTCTCGCATCACGCATTGCAGCACAGCATCATGACGAGCCAGGAAAGAATTAGTAGCTTGCACAGCATGGACCATGACTGCATCAATATACTCTCTCAGTTTCTATGGGCTCAATTTTCCCCAATGTTGTTTTTTGACGTATTTGAAAAGTTTCACCTGTTTTTTTTGAGTCCGACTACGCCAAAAAAAAGTTGAAAGTTTCCCCGTTTTAACTTGTGCATGTGGCCCAGCGCACATTGTCCTTAAGCTCTGTGGGTGGAGCCTCTGATGTGCGCCAAAAAGATCGGGTTGCCAGGGTAACTAGGGACACACTGCGGGCTGAGGCTGGAAAGTGAAACTTACAACACATTCTGGCCAGCAACCTGCACAAGCACCTTTCATCTTACCAACATGAAAATATTAGTCTTTGTGCCAAAAGTAAACTGAATTGGAAACCCCCCCCCTTCTGCCGGTGTCACTCCTAGCCCGGGCCGAAAGGCCTCCCTCCCTCCCCCCTCCCCCGGAGCCGGTGCAACTCCAAGCCCAGGCAGAGCCACGACACTGACTGGACAGAAGAGGCCACAGTAATTTTTTTTTAATACCTATCAGAACTCCTATCATTCAGGAGGAGAAGGAGTGCTTCCCCCCCCAAGCTCTGCAAGGAGTCCTTGGGTCTCCCCTGGTTGCGCTGGTACCGCTCGTAGCCTGGGCCGAAAGGCCTCCCTACCCCCGGAACCAGTACCGTTCCTAGCCCAGGCCGAAAGGGTGGACAGACCAGACCAAAAGCCCCACATTAAAGTTAATTCAAGATTAAAGACAAAAAGGAGATTGTTACAGTACTATAGAACCGGTAAGTAAAAGAGGTTATAATTACCTACTCTCCCTCTCTGCCACTGCTGTCCCGGCCGTGGAACTGGATCTTCTGCGCTGATTCTCTTACCTGTGCTGATTTTGTTAACTGCCCAGAAGGTTTTTCAAAGCGGACACATACGCCGCCTTAAGAAAAATCATAGTTAGTCAAACTTGCATAAATAGCCAGAATTGGCGCAGGTTACGCCCCCAGTAAAGTAAAAAAAATTATAGCCTAAAAAAAGCGAAACTAAGTAAATTACGCTGGCACAGAAACTTTGGGAAACTTGGGAGATTTTAACTTATTCCCCAAAAAACGGTGCACGCCAAAAAAAGGCGCACGCCAAAAAAACGGCACAGATAATTGGGGAAAATTGAGCCCAGGCCCTATTTTCAGCCTGCGTCTGAACATGCTTTCTCCACAAAGTGCCTATTCCCAGTCAAAGCCCTTGCAATAGGTATGTTCTGTTACCTTTCATTTTGTTCCTGCCAAAACAGGAACATTTTCTGTCTACTGTCATTTTGTTTCTGCAAACACACATTCTCCAATGTCTGCTCAATCTCCTCCCAGCTCCCGTTTAAAACTTCCTTGGAAAAACTGCAAGGCCCCCTTTTAATCCAGTCAGAAATTTCCAAAGGGACCAACTTGGTCGAGAAACCATCTATTTTGTCTGATTTCAACCTATTCCCTAGATGGCAATTCCCAGGAGCTAGTTATACCCACTACGATATTAATTCATACTCTTCCGCCAACATATTCGTTGGACGAGTTCACGGCACCAAATGTTAAGCAACCTTCTTTCTCCTCTAGTACACAACACGTTTCGAGTAAGCACAAGACTTCACAGTGGAGTATATGGAACAGACTTTATTGAAGCACAATAACTGTATAGCAAGCGACTTTACTGGTTTCTGTACCTTTCGAGCGCATACTGACAAACTGTTGAAAACCATGCTCCTTTATACACCATTTTTGATTACATCAAAGGAAAATGTCAAATGACGTATCTATTTCCCAAAGCTTTTGAAAACAGACTCGGTAAACAGTTTGTAATTGTTTACCTCAGAACCACTTCCCTTAAACAAGATTTCCTTTATTTACTGTTATCTTTAGTAAATGGACTCGTCATCCCTGTTTTATTACCCTAAAACTAAATCACTCGTGTGACGTCATTACTAACACTTATTCCCTTACACAAGCACTTTACGCATCAGAAAACAAGCTATGCTTTCTCCTCCCCATACTTCAAAATCATCCTGTTTATATCTTGAAAAGCCTGTTGCATTAAGATACAAAGACTGTTAAACCTTAACTCCCCAAGATGTACAACACACACCTCTCCAGGATGGCCAACATTGTGAAGATTCAGCATTTCAGTATTTTAGTCTAGAACTTGCAAGTATTTTTTTCTGAGCACTCCCATCATCATCATCATAGGCAGTCCCTCGAAACGAGGATGACTTGCTTCCACTCCAAAAAGGATGAGTTCACAGGTGTTTCAATGAAGGACCTAATATTCCAGGTCCCGAACTACATGTTGAAGGGTGGAAGATGCCTGTGCGTGTGGTGGCCGTTGCACACCAGCCATCACGGGCTTGACAGCTCGGTCTTGGTCCAGTGGCAAGGATTACCCAAGACGACTGGAGACCAGCTCTGCTGCACGGACCTAGTACGTACACATAATCGCGGTGTGGGCTGGCCCGTGTTGTCCCTGGGCCCCTGGCCCCGAACTCACGCCTCCCCTGGGTCCCGATCACATCCCTCCACAGTCTCGCCGCTCCTGCTGTACCTGCTCACGCTCCAATCACTGACCTGGACCTTGATGACTTCCAATCCAGTTGTCCTGTTGCAACTACAAGTTGCTGTTGTTGGATACTGGAGCTTTCCTGCTGTGTGTGTGTGTGGGGCTCAATACCACACGGACCACAAACAGTCACCGTCTGTACCTTGCGGATCACTAAACCATAGTTTGCAGTAACAATTAATGTAATGCATCATTACACTTGCCTGAAAGTAAAACCACTATCTGCTTCGTAATTAATACATAAAACACTGATGATAAAACCAATTTATTTGCCTATATTTTGATTGGCAATATTTATCAATGTGAATCACAACACCAAAAATTAATTTTGAAAGGTATCTAAAGATGTATGGTTTAAAAGTTCTTGAAACATAATTTTTTTTTGCTGGGAAATTATTCAAAATTATACACATTTTCAATTTTCTGATCATTTCATTTTTATTATTTTCTTCCCTAATGACACATGCTTCCATTTTCAGTTTCTTAATTTGATGATTGTTTTTATCTCCAACAAAATATATAGTCTATTCTGAAGAGGATTTTATTTTTAACTGCTAATTGTTTTCTCTATTTTTGTTAATTCAATTTCTCTCTTTCTCTGAGGTTGTTATTTTAGATGCAAATCACACAATTTGATTGTGAAATATTGTTTCAGCAGTTTCAATAATGTAGGGGTGCCTTTTTAGAACATTTTTTGAGCTATTTCTCCATTTCATTTATAAACTAAAGATATTTTCCCTGCACTAATAATATTTTAATAGTCCATGTTTTATTATTTCCTCTTAAATTTAAAATGATTGGCTTTGGATATAGTCAGAATTAATTATTTACTATATATCATTACTATCAACACATTTTTGTTAAGTAATTGAATACATCAGTTTTATTAAAGTAAACTAACTTGGAAATATATCAACTTGAATAACCTTCACAAAGCCTCTAATTATATGTCCTCTATATATAATTAGATACTCAAATTATCTTACTGTCCAAAACCTTGTTTGTACTTTTTCCAATATTTTGAGTATTGAAATAACCTGTATATTAGTTATTATGTTTTGATAATTTAGTTTATACATTGTTAAATTTAAGTTGAGGCTATGTCACTTACGGATTTATAAACTGTGAAGTAAGGTTACAAAATTATAAAGTCATTTATAATCCAGATTTTATTTTGAAAGATCAATGTAATTATATTTCTTGGGGTATACTGTAATGTGTATTGCCTACCTGCAAACAAGGAGGCCTGGGTACACTTTACTTTTGTGCAACTCTTTAAAATGAGTTTTCAGTATGAATAACAACTTGTATCTATTCAAGGCATATGGCCACCCATTCACCTCAGAAGACCCACAAGTGTACTTACTGTGAGAAAATGTTTCATCGTAAAGATCATCTAAAGAACCATCTTCAGACTCATGATCCAAACAAGGAAGCCTTCAAGTGTGAGGAATGTGGAAAAAACTACAATACAAAGCTTGGTTATAAGCGTCATCTGGCTCTGCATGCTGCAACTAGTGGTGACCTTACCTGTAAAGTGTGCTTACAAACATTTGAAAGCACAGGAGTATTACTGGAGCACCTGAAGACACATGCTGGCAAGTCATCAAGTGGCACAAAGGAAAAAAAACACCAGTGTGACCACTGTGACCGTTGTTTCTATACTCGTAAGGATGTACGGAGACATATGGTAGTACACACTGGAAGGAAAGACTTCCTTTGTCAGTACTGTGCTCAGAGATTTGGTCGGAAGGACCATTTAACCCGCCACATGAAGAAAAGTCATTCACAGGAGCTGCTAAAGGTGAAAACTGAACCACCAGACTTTATGGATTTATTTAGCTCTAATCCATCATTGTCATTAAAAGATGAGCTAAATCCAGTGATGTCGATGGTTTCCAGTGAACTGACAACTAGGCCATTTACAAATACTTTACAAATGAATATCTACAGTGCCCATATTCAGACCATGCAAACATTAGGGTCAACAAACCAAATGGTCTCTACTCCATTACCTTTAGGAATGGGTTGCCCACTAGAAATTGAGTCTTCAATTCGCTCTCCTCAAGAACTCTCGTCAAAATATTTTCTTGGTTCTACCTCATATGCCATTGCAATGCCTGAAAAAGGACAACCATTAAAGAATGAGATAGACAGTTACTTAATGGATTTACAAAGTGATTTGCTTCCCTCCGCCCATGACACTCAATCATCTTCAAAACTAGGATTGGAATCCCAGGCAGGGTCTCTGGGTGATGGATCTGGAGACATTTTGCTTTCAAAAAGTCCAACGGTCCTCAGTGAACCTCTGAATACATCATCTTTAGACTTTTCTCAGTTGTTGAGTTTCTTGCCGCTAAATGGCCCTCCATACAATCAACCAGTTTCTTTGGGCAATCCTGGAATCTGTTATACACAGGAGGAACCTCGCGCATCCCCAATTCCTCTCCCACCACAGTGCCAGGATTCGCATGAAACTGGCAACAGTATTGGTCTCAATGCTCTGCATCCCTTATCTACAGTCTTTACAACTAGCTTAAGCACAACAACCCTACCACGTTTTCATCAGGCTTTTCAGTAAACAGAATTTTTTTCTTACCCACTTCCTTTTACAAATATTCTCCTATGTGATGCCAGTTCTCCAGATGGAACATTAAGGAATTGGACTGTAGACTCCTTAATGGCTTCTAATGTCGGTGCTGCTTTGTGACTAGCCACAGGAGGCAAGCAAAACCAGGGAAAGGTGGACAGCACATGACTGTCTATTTTTGTTCATGATGGGAACATCTTATTTAGCAGTTAATCTATAATCTTTCATTACACATTAGTAAGCAGATTTGAGACTAGGCCACCACTAATGGACTCAAACTGACAAGTCGAGGTTTACAGTAAGAATTCATACACCGTAGCACTGCACCCAACTCCATGACCGTAATAGTTTTTTATAGTTCCAGCTTTGAGGCTGCAATGATTTTAAAAGACAATCTTTCAGATTTAGTTATCAGAGTGACTGCAACATTCACAGTACTTTATATCTTTTTTTTAAGTTATAAGCAACCTTGGTTCAATTTTTTTAATAATGTTATTGCTGCTTTGTTTAATGATTTTGCAGAGTTTCACTTATATCTTTTGGGGTACTTGTATGGAATGGTGGTCCATATTTGCATTTTTTTTAAAGTTTGAACATCAAGTACCTTTGAACCTTGGGCATATCTGTGCACCAAGGACCTACAACAATAAAACAAATTGCTACTAAAAATTACTGAAAATAGGTTAATGAACAAATTAGATTACCTTCAAACTGAAACTACTTGATGAAAACGTGTAAAGGTTAAACATGCCATCAAATTCAATACAGTTCCTTTAAAAACTCTGGAGATAATTATGTTTTTAATTATTTTGCAATGGTGTGGCAATACAAATCCTGCACAAGTTCTGCTTTCCAACTTGAAAAGTGATTGTGTTGGTCTTCATTTAAATTCTCAGTGAGCAGCATTAATGATGATTATGGATTATACTGACAAAACTTTTGAATATAAGAAGCTTATAATGCATCTTCTAAAATGGTACAAATTCATCTCCATTAGATTACTGGTTTTGGCTAACAAATTTGGAGCATGTCCTCAACACTAATTATAAATAATTCTTGTTTTAAAACAATACAAGTGAAAGAGCTATGTTTCCAAAATAAAGCACAGCCTTAAGAGAGGCAGAGAATCAACTTGTAGCACCTAATGGTAAATAAATGAAGTTTTGGTAGAATCTTTATTCGCTTATAATAAATTATGCAAATCTTCCTTGATTTATTTTGAATTTTAATAATTAAAGCATAATTTAGCCAATATATTTAGCTAAATATTTTAGGCTATTTAGTGTATTTTATTTTTTGATATTTGCTGCTTTGAAAAACAATGTGCTCATTATAAGGGAACCATTTACTCCATCCTTCTTACAGAATTGGTGTACTCCAAATTTGAAATTTTGACAACTGCTTTGAATTGATTTCCTTCAAAGAGCTTTCAGCTGGTCTTTGTTTTTCTGCATCATATTACTGATGTTCACTTTCATGCCTGCATTATTGTAGTGTGCTTGAATTTATTGCTTCATTGATAAAATGCAGACTGTATGAAGTTGCTATCTTCTGCTAGACTAAACCTCAAATATTAAAAAAATGAAACCCCAAAGATCTATTTTGCAACTGATAGCAATTGTACTTACTGAAGTTTCCTTTTGAAAAAATGTACCTCGGAGGAATATTAGTACTGAAGAAAAACTATCTAACATGCCTATCTAAATTTAATTTGGATTTTTCTTATAGTTCACTCACTGGCAGGAATGAAATTGTATTTTGAGGTAATGACTTCTGTTTGTCTTGTACTATACACAGCAAACGACTGTTGTAATTTGTTTAGACAAGATTTTAACACACTATTTCAGTGGCAGACATTCAGCAGTCATACAGTAGTCTGTACGGTCTAAGTGATCATGATTTAGCTAGCTGGTCAATCCCTGCGAACCATTTGACAAGTGAAGAGCTTTAAATTTAGTAAATTCTAATGAAGTAGCTAGCAAGATGTGTTGCAATCTAGTTTATTGGTTAGCTATTAGCAACCTTGTAATTTAATACAAAAGGTTTTACATTGAAATTCAAGCAGTCTCAAATAATTGAATAAAAAGCAAAAACTAAAAATGTTGGAAATCAAGCAAAAACAAAAAATACTGGAAACACTCAATAGGTCTGTTGGCATCTGTGGAGAGAACAGACAAGGTAACATTTCAGGTGTAACTCTTCAGAAGTGATGAAGAGTGACATCTGAAATGTTAATTTGTCTGTTCTCTCCACAAATTCTGACTAACTTGCTGAGTGTTTATAAATTAGTCATGCTTTTGTCTATTGGGTTTCTTGACTATTAGCTTGGTGGAATATTGCAAAACCAAAATAACCTGTAGCCCAAAAAGATGGAATGTAGGGAAGACCAAGGGAACTTTCTAGCTTTGTTACTTCATAATAGATCTATGTGTGATCTTTGTATTCTTCATGATAACTGCCAATAGTAAATTGTTAATGTAATACTGTACTACTTCAGTGATGTAGTATTAGTTCTTCATGCACAAAATTCTGATTCCGATTCCCTGCCCAGTAAACCCGATTAGCAATTATCCACAATTTAGCAGTTAGCTACAACTTATTGTCCCAATCGATCCTAACTATTCATCAACCAGAAAAAAATCTTTACCCAACTACATGAAATATAAAATAATTTTAATGCTTGAAACTCTTCAGTATGTGGATCATTGTTTCCCTACTCTTGAGACTATTGCAGATATTGGCCAGTCCCCATTAGTTTGAACACACAAACCCTTGCTTGCTCACTTTCAATGAAAGTCCTCCTGTCAATAATTTTACCAAAAAAGTGACACGAGTACCAAATCAGAAACATCACTACCCAAACTAACTCATTTTGCTAAAATTATCAATAGGAGCAGTATTACATCCTTTGTCACTCCTTTGGGAAGTGCAAGATTATAATGTTTCAGTAGCATTATTTGTAATTTAGTTTTTGAATCTTCAAATGGGAAATATTACATTCAAAAACTTCTGAGAACATTGTTACTACTTCCTTGTAACAGTTTAATACCCTAGAGCCTAGATTTATAACTCATTTAAATCAGTGGTTCTCAAACATTTTTGGTTGAAGGACCCCTTTTCAAATCTGAATTCTAAATATCTATAAACTTCTTGCATATTTACATTTCTGAATGTAAAGTTAATCAGTGTCTGTTAAAGGGACTTGCATGAAATTTTGCCAGGGCTCTCCGATTATAGTAAACATTGATATGATTGGTGATGTGAAAACTTTTATCTGCCCTTCAGCTGAAAGGTAATCCTATACGTTCAGCAACATTCCTGTTGAATACTTCACTGCATGGCACCTCCCTGCTCTTCCTGGAATGGGATTAGGTTCAGTGGCTCATAGAACATAAGAAGTAGGAGCAGGAGTAGGCCATTTGGCCCCTCAAGCCTGCTCTGCCACTTAATAAGATCATGGCTGATCTCATCCTAGCCTCAACTCCACTTCCCTGCCTGCTCCTCATAACCCTTGACTTGCTTATCGTTCAGAAATCTGTCTATCTCCACTTTAATTATATTCAGTGACCCAGCCTCCACAGCTCTCTGGGGTTGAGAAGTCCAAAGATTCACGACCCTCAGAAGAAATTCTTCTTCATTTCCATTTTAAATGGGTGACCACTTATTCTGAAACTATGCCCCCCTAGTTCTAGATTCCTCATGAGGGGAAACATCCTCACTGCGTCTGCCCTGTCAAGCCCCCTCAGAATCTTGCACGTTTCAATAAGATCACTTCTCAGTCTTCTAAACTCCAATGAGTATAGGCCCAACCTTTCTTCATATGACAACCCCTTCATCTCAGGAATTAACCTCGTGAACCTTCTCTGAACTGCCTCCAATGCAAGTATATCCTTCCTTAAATAAGGAGACCAAAACTGTACGCAGTATTCCAGGTGTGGTGTTACCAATGCTCTGTACAGTTGGAGCAGGACTCCCCTACTTTTATACTCTATCCCCCTTGCAATATAGGCCAACATTCCATTTGCCTTCCTAATTACTTGCTGTATCTGCATGCTAACGTTTTGTGTTTCATGTACAAGGACCCCCAGATCCCTGTACCGCAGCATTTTGTAATCTCTTCCCATTTAAATAATAATTAGCTTTTTTTAGTTTTCCTACCAAAGTGGATAACCTCACATTTTCCCACATTATATTCCATCTGCCAACTTTTTGCCCACTCACTTAGCCTATCTATATCCCTTTGTAAATTCTTTGCATCCTCCTCACAACTTGGCTTTTCCACCTATCTTTGTATCATCAGCAAATTTGGCTACATTACACTCGGTCCCTTCATCCAAGTCATTAATATAAATTGTAAATAGTTGAGACCCCAGCACTGATCCCTGTGGCACCCCACTTGTTATAGTTTGCCAACCTGAAAATGACCCATTTATCCCAATATGTTTTCTGTTCGCCAATCCGCTATCCACACTAATATTTTACCACCAACCCCATGAGTTTTTAATCTTGTGCAGTAACCTTTTATGTGGCACCTTCTCAAATGCTTTCTGGAAATCCACATACGCGACATCTACTGGTTCCCCTTATCCACCCTGCTCATAACATCCTCAAAGAACTCCAGCAAATTTGTCAAACATGATTTCCCTTTCATAAAACCATGCTGACTCTGCTTGACTGCATTATGATTTTCTAAATGTTCTGCTACTACTTCCTTAATAATGGACTGCAGCATTTTCCCAATGTCAGATGTTAGGCTAACTGGTCTATAATTTCCTGCTTTCTGTCTCCCTCCTTTCTTAAATAGGAGCGTTACATTTGCGGTTTTTCCAGCCCGTTGGACCTTTCCAGAATCCAGGAAATTTTGGTAGATTACAACCAATGCATTCACTATCTCTGCAACCACTTCTTTTAAGACCTTGGGATGCAAGCCATCAGGTCCTTTAGTCCCAATTGTTTGCCTAGTACTTTTTCGCTAGTGATAGTGATTGTTTTAAGTCCTTCCCCCCCCCCCCCACCCCAATAGCCCCTTGATTATCAGTTATTGCGCTCCTGTGGGAATACTGGCACTGTTCCAGGTGTAACCCTGCACCCCCGTCTACTCACAACACAACCACTGATTCAGAGTATTTTTTTTCCTCCCCCTCTACTGTTTACAGGCCTGTCTGCGCTAGAATATACAGACACATTGCCTGGTGCACGGCATTTCTCCCATCGGGACACTGCCAGTAACTGGGACTGTGGCTTTAGTCCAGGTCCAGGTCCAGTTACAGTCCCAGCTGCCGTACTCAGTGAACGTAGCTTGGCTTGATCATCATTCCAGGGAAATCAAAATCTGACAACACGTACCCGACCCGAGCCATCGTAGCAATGGGTACCATTCACATTATTTCGCAGATCCCCTGGAAAGTCTCTATATATCCCCGGTTTGAGAACTACTGATCTAAAGAACTTTACAACAGGAGAGAACACCAAAACTTCATACTCCGATTCACACAATTATATTCAGTTGGAAAAAGTAGCACACAACCTCTTAAAAAGAGAAGCCAACAGTCCTATTAGAACGCTAAAAGAATTATGGCGAAATGCACTTTTTGGTGTTAATGGCTCAATCCCTCTGTGCTGAGTTACTCAGTTATTAGCTGGAGTAATATTAGAAATACAAAACCTGATCTGAGCATTGCTGGACTAGGGAGGTGGAAAACTTAACTAGTCCATTTCTGATCACCTAGTTAATGACATTTCTAGAAAAATGCATGCATGGGCACCAGCTGAACAGGTGATTTCCAACATTTTGCCCCCCCCCCCCCCCCCAAGATAATCAAATAACCCACAGAAACTCACTCACCAAGTTCATATATGAAGAATGGACACTTCAGTCTGATGCTGGAGGACTTTTGAGGTCTGTGGAACTAAAGTGTAACACAAGTGACTGACAAGAGAGAAGGAGTGAAACAAGAAAATTAGAGGGATTTATTTTTTAAATAAAAGGACACTTGTTTAAGAGACTTCCATATTATAAAAAAATACTGCATTTATGGCAAATTTATTTCTGACTCGTTACAATGTTTCCTTGATCCCACATCTCCGTACCTGCTTATGAACTGTTAATAATGTTGCATCATATGATCCACTCACTATCTGGGAATCAACTTTTTAGTTATACAATATATAAAGTGATGACATTTCCTGTCAGTTTTAGCAAAACAACTGTCATGACTAGAAAAGTGATGATTAAACATAATAAAGGCAGGAAATTCACCTGCCCGCCCACACACACAATATTTAAATAGAACTGCATTGCTAGTCATTCTATAAAAACGCAAGAAAAGTCAAGAATAAAAAGGCCCTTCAGCCCATCAAGACTTATCACTCTAGTGCATTCACTCATGGCATATAATGTATTTTAAATAGCCATAATTTTTTTGGCTGTTACTTTGCTTGATAGATTATGGAGATTTCCATGACCACAACTGCCTATAATTCAAACCTGTAGTTAGAGAAGGATTTGTGGTGATTATGAGCCTTCTAGAAGATAAAAATAGGACAAATATAAAGTTAATCAAGCACTTCTGATGGTACCGATACTTAAGAAGTATCCTGAAATTGTATCTGAGGATACTCAAGTAAGATTTTAGTTATTCATATAGGCATATGCAAATTAATTGAATAGTATTGAACACCCAATTACAAATTCATATTTGATCAGACTGGTAACTCATTGGAATACTGGCTATCCCACAACTCTCCAAGTCCTGTTATTAGCTGTAGATGCCCAAACAAAATAACTGGAGACATTAGAGATGTCGCCAATGATAGTAATAAGTAATACAGGTTCGGTACTTCTGCATTCGGTAAAATAATACTTGCATTATATAATGCTTTTCATGTCAAGATATCTCAATTCTTTACGTGATGAATTACCTTTTTGAAGTACAGTAACTTGTATGTTAGCAAACTTCTGTATATGATGTTTGCACTATCCTCTAAAACTGAACTCTGTTGGATGTATGATTCTTACAGTTTATAAGAGTTGAAACATTATCATTGGAGGTATCTTGCAAATTTGTGTTTCAGTTTAAAATTTTCAAACTATGTAAGTATTGCATTAGCATTGAAGATTTAGTGTACATTCGTTGTCATTGGGTGGAAATCTAGCCCATGCCCAAATATAGCCTTAAAGAAAAGAAACTTAAAAAAAAAATTGTCTGTAACCTATAGCTCTGGTCAATTTCTCCCTGGATCTGAAAGTTAGTATTTGTATTCACATAATTGAGTCTACTGTTTTTTTAAGTTAGTGAAAGGCTTAGCACTTAGGTTTTGATTCATACATTAGAATTTTGAACTGTGACTAAGAAATACTTCAAATGTTAATCACACCATTGGTTTTGGTTGTATGGTAGACATTTACTCAGCACAGAAGGAGTGGTGCTTATTGTGTACAGTGTATTATTCCGTATATAAATGCCAATGCTGCTGCTGAATAGATGTGTCTTCCCCCCCCCCCCTCTTGTGGGTAGACAATTGAAACAAGTGATGCTAGAAAATTATCGATTGTCCTTTTTTAATATGAAGTTCATTAGCTACAGGATAATATGCATAGATAGTTCTATTTTTTTTTAAGTATCCCTTTAGAGAAATGCATTAAAAATGTAAGACAGATAGAATAAATGCAAGACTTCATAGCTCCCAATTGAAGGTATTGGGGGAGAAAACTGGGATATTGGTACATGACATTATTTAAAAACCTATATTGCATTGTGTACTGGACCAATCAAATGCTGTAATCAGTTTTATTTTTATATATCCCAACATTAACTATATAAATGCTATAGGGGTAATTTTGCAACATTGCATTCCTAACTAGGAGCTTCATCTGCCAGAAGTACATGTTGAAAATTCAGGTGCACACTTTTTCAACCATTAATTTAAATGGAAAATAATGCACCGCATAGGCAAAGTAGGAAAATTACCCCTTATATTTAAAACTGTAGTCAGATTTCCTTGCACAGACAATGAGGCAGACTGAGCAAGTGAAACTGCGGTTGCAGCACAGCTGAAAGGGAAATGGTTTGAAGATAGCCAGTGGGTAAATTGTTTACAGATACCCATCTATGTTTTACACACAATTTCTACACGAAACTACAAATCCAGTTCTATGGTATGTTAGGCACTTTACATCAGAAATGCCTCATTTATATATACCTTCTGACTTTACGGTTGTCTTTAAGTTTAGACTGGAGAAAACATTTGTATTTGAGAATGTCTTCTGGTTTAGAATAAATAGACCAACCAATTAAGATGTCTGGAGGGAAAAACCCCATACACATAATATGAGGAAAAAAATTCAAAGGGTAACAACTAATTCAAGCCAACCTGTGTTAACTGAAATAAATCTGATGTTGAGAATAACATAATCTCCCATAAACTAAATAAACTGGATGTATATTGTTTTCAATTCTGGCATTCAGATTGCATCCAAACTCGAATAAGTAAGTGAACTTTAAACAGTTACCCTTTTACACATGATTATTTTATATATATTTTTCATATGTCAACTAAAGCACAAGCAAGTGCATGCTGCTTGAGAAATGGAATTTTCATAAAATGTTAGATCTATTTTTTCAAAGTTGTACAAAGGTTCAGTTTTTTTATAGATGCATAACTGAGTAACATGTTTTAGAGTATTATTGCAACACACAAGTATATAGTGAATAGTGTAAGTTGTAGCTTTGTCTACAGAACATGTGCAAAATAACCTATATTTTTAGCACTTTCATATACCTTAACCCTTTAAGAGTATCTCTTGAAGGTCATGCATTTAACCATCATTACAAACTTGTTTCAAGTGCCATTAGATTTTATATTCTATTATTAGAGCATTAGATTATAAAACAATTCTTGTATATAAAATGTTACATTTTCTATTTAACTGTTAACAGGTACAAATGTCATAGTGTTTCTTTTTTTTAAATTGTCATATTTGCTTTACTTGCACAGAGTTGCTGTGTCTCACTTAGGGAGTGTCTTGTTTTTTGTAAAAAGGCAACTTTATCATAACCAGTATATGACCTGATAGTTCTTTGCTGCTGCCGTCCCACCAGCTCCCTCTAAATAAATATATTTATACAGACGAGAAAGTAAACACCTGGGTGAAATTATTGTGGTACAAGTGAAGCAGATTCGATGGGGAACACTCCTGCAACTTTTTTGAAGTATGTACTTTGCTGCTAATTCACATTGGTTAGAGGAAACCAGTCCTCATGGTGCTATGAACCTTCCCTTTCTTAGTTTATTACTATCATTATATATTGCAGTTATCAAAGTATGGAAACCCAGCAATGGCTTAAATGCTGCAACACCCCTAAATGCCATGTCCTTTATGTGAAGCCGGAACATATTGTTACGCAGTTATGGCAAAAAAAACTGTTGGAAAGTTTTAATACCTGATCAAAATTGATCAGCAGTTAGTATTCCTTGTATCTCTGTATAGTGGAGATTTGCTGGAACCACATGAATTCTAGTGCATTTAATTCTGTGAAAGTATTGTTGACCGTTTTGTGTATAAGGTTATTCGATCTCTCCCCAAAGTATTACTAAATCTGTTGCTTGATGCATCAAATTGTGCATCCCCATGAAGAACAAAGATTCCTACAATTGTTCCCTCCTTTGCATCATGGAAGTGCAAGGTTTATACAGTTTTTGTGAATGTTAAAAAGATGCAAGCATAATTGGATATTTAATGTGCCTGGTTTAAAGCATATTATTTTAGTTTAAACCAAAATTGATGGAATAGAAGAAACTAACTGCATTCCAAATTGGACTTTTGTACTACTACTTTGCATTTCAACAATTTTTATCCTGTTCACAATGGGAAACGTGTTGCTTACAATGTATACACTTATCAATGTATTTACATACTACTGGTATCTGTACAAATATAGGCATAAAAGATGTGTAAGATAGCTTTCACAACCTAAAGCTGCAGTAAAACGTTTTAGAATTTAATCTTTACATCCAAAGAAATGCTTTAAAAGCAAACTGATTATTTATTATTGTGCCAGATAACCAGCATTTTTGTAAGCAAATTTACTATAATAAAACCGTTCCGCTGCAGCTCCAATTGGTCTAAAGTGTTATATTAGTGTCCTCAAATACTGTTGACATTGTACAATTATCAAAATGATACTATTGAGATTGATCAAAAACACTACATGACAATTACTTCAGCTCGTATGAAAAAAGATTGTACCCATTTTCAAATTACGGGACTCAAAAGCCTCGATTTTTACAGGGAACCGGGAAGGGGGGGGGGGTGCTGGTGGCAGAGAAGCCCAATAGCGGGTGATGCCCCCAGATCCGTGGAGGACCTCCCAATCTTAATGGCAGGGCCTCAGATAAAACTTCCTGTAAGTCACCCAGCCAGATTCACTACCTGGCTGATGGGCGGCAGCAGAAATTTGGCCATTGTCAGGACCCATGGAAACAGTCCCCAGCAGTCAATGGGAGGAGGGGTTCTCGGGCAATTATGTTAACGTTACGGTGGTGGGTTGGTGGCAAGTTTCTATTACATAAGAATTAGGAGCAGATGTAGGACATACGACCCCTCGAGTCTGCTCCGCCATTCAATAAGATCATGGCTGATCTTGGATCTCAACTCCACTTTCCCGCCCAATTTCAATATCTGTTGATTCCTCTAGAGTCCAACAATCTATCTCAGCCTTCAATATACTCAACGACTGAGCAGCCACAGTTCTTTGGGGCAGAGAATTCCATACTCTATGACCTCTATTAATTAAGCCAACTTCCACCCCTCACCTGACCCTTTTCTGCCAGTGGGGGGTGGGGTAGATTAAAATCGAGGCCATAGAGTATGGTAATATAGTGGTTATGGTACTGACTAGCTAGCCAAAGGTTGAAAGTCCAAATTCCAATTATGAAATTTAAATTAATAAATCTGGTAATTTATGGGTTAGTATCAGAATAATCATTACAAAACTTGCTGGATTGTCATAAAAATGTAACTAATTCGCTGATAGCCTTGTGGAAAGAAAGCCTGCTGCCCCAGTCCAGTCTATCCTAAACATGATTCATTGGACTGTTCAGCCACCTAAGAACTCTGAGGGACTGTCTATGATGATGATGATGATGATGATGAAACTTGATTCAAATTCTATTATATGTGCTTAATGCCCCCTGAAGTGACCTAGCAAATCACTTAGTTGTAAACAATTATTCATAAGTGTGAAAAAAGGGAGGAAATCAGATGGACCCATCATCAACGATTAGGACAAAATTTGGGCCCAAGGCCCATTTGACTCTGCAAAGACTTCCAACAGCTAGGGACAAGTGCCCAAGTTGCGAGAGCCCTCCCACAGACTAGTCAAGCAGAAGCCTCACATAGTTGTACAGAATCATCTCAGCCAACATTCCAGACTTTCCCATCACCCCTTTTGGCAGAACAAACTAAAAACTGATTTAGCCTAAAATTTGGCATCCATGAGGCACTGTGGGCCATCATCAGCAGGAGAATTGTATACCACCATAATGTGTAACCGCGTGGTCTGGCACATCCCTCTTACTAAATCAAGCTAGGAGGCCCCTGGTTTAATGGAGCGTGCAGAGGGGCATGCTAGGAGTAACACCAGGAATACATTTGAATGAGGTGCCAACCCACTGAAGCTACTAAATGGGACTATCTGCATGCAAAACACACAAAGCAGCAGGCTGAGTGCAGCAGTTTTATCAAGCCCTACCAAAGCCAGTACAGTAGCATAGTGGTTATATTACTGGACCAGTAATCCAAAGGACCGGACTAATGATCTGAAGACCTGAGTTCAAATCCCATCACGGAAGCTGGGGAATTTAAATTCAGTTAATTAAATAAATCTAGTGTCAGTAATGGTGACTGTGAAACTACATGATTGTCATAAAAACTCATCTGGTTCACTAATGTCCTTTAGGGCAGGAAATCTGCCGCACTTACCCACTCTGGCCTATATGTGACTCCAGACCCACAGCAATGTGGTTGACTCTTAACTGCCTTCTGAAATGGCCTAACGAGCCACACAGTTGCACAAAAACTGCTACAAAGAAGTGGATGAAGACCTTCACCACATGGACTGCAGCGGGTCAAGGCGGTGACTTACCACCACCTTCTCAAGGGTAATTAAGGATGGGCAATAAACGCTGGCCTTGCCAGTGATGCCCACATCCTGTGAACACTTTTTTAAAGTTGATAATGGTGGTGGACAATTAGGTATGTAATAGAAGATGGAGGCTTCATGAATATTCCCATCCTCAACCATGGTGGAGCTCAGCAATGAGTGCACAAGACAAGTTAGAAATGTTTTCAAGCCAAAAGTGCTGAGTGCACCTACTTGGCCTCCAATAGTATGCACAATCACAGATGACAGTGTGTAGCCAATTCGATTCACTCCATGTAACATTAGCAAGTAGCTGAATGCACTGAGCGCAACAATTGTCATAATATCCTGGCTATAATGTTGATGGCCTGTACATCACACATGCCTGTTGCCCTAGCCAAGATTATTCCAGTATAGCTATGGCACTGGAATCTACCTAACAATGTTGAAGATTACCCAGGTATAACCACAAAAAACAGGATAAATCTAATCTGGCCCAGTACTGCCCGATCAGCCGCCTCCCAATCATCAGTAAAGAAATGAAAGGAATCATCAACAGTGCCATCAAGTTACACGTGCTCACTGCCGGGAATGGTAGCATAGAGGTTGTGTTACTGGACTCGTAACCCAGAGGCCTGAACTAATGATCCAGAGATTCGAGTTCACCATGGCAATTTAAAGTTAATTAAATAAATCTGGAATAAAAAGCTAGTATCAGTAATGGTGAACATGAAACTATCCGACTGTCGTAAAAAAAATATATCTAGTTCACTAATGTCCTTTTAGGGAAGGAAATCTGCTGTCCTTCCCTGGTCTGGCCTACATGTGACTCCAGAGAGATCCACAGCAACGTGGTTGATTCTTAACTGCTTTCTGAAATAGCCTAGCAAACCGTTCAGTTGTACACAACCGCTACGAAAAACAATCAGAATAAAACCTGATGGAGCACCCAGCATCAACCTTGGCACCGGCTTCGGACACGACATCGGTACACCCAGCCCAGTCAACCTTACAAAGTCCTCCTCACTAATATCTGGAGACGCCTGTCAAAATTGGGAGAGCTATCCCACAGACTAGTGAAACAACTAGTCAAGCAACAACGTGACATAGTCATACTCACAGAATCATACATTTCAGCCAATGTCCCAGATTCCTCCAACACCATCCCTGGGTGTGTCCTGTCCAACCGGCAAGACAGACCCACCCGAGGTGGTGGTACAATGGTATACAGTCAGGAGGGAGTGACCCTGTGAGTTCTCAACATTGACTCCAAACACCATGAAGTCTCATGGCGTCAGGTCAAACGTTGGCAAGGAAACCTGCTGATTATCACCAACCGCCCTTCCTCAGTTGATGAATCAGTACACCTCCATGTTGAACACCACTTCGAAGAAGCACTGAGGGTAGCAAGGGCACAGAATGTACTCTGGGTAGGGGACTTCAATGTTCATCGCCAAGAATGGCTCGGTAGCACCACTACTGACTAAGCTGGCCGAGTCCTGAAGGACATAAATGCCAGATTGGGCCAATGGCAGGTGGTGAGAGAACCAACATGAGGGAAAAACCTAGTTGACCTCATGTTCACCAATCTACCTGTTACAGATGCATCTGTCCATGATGATAGCAGTGACCACTGCACAGTCCTTGTGGAGACAAAATCTTGTCTTCACACTGAGGACACCCTTCATCCTGTGTGGCACGACCACCATGCTAAATGGAATAGATTCAGAACAGATCCAACAACTCAAAACTGGGCATCCATGAGGCGCTGTGGGCCAGCAGCAGCAGCAGAATTGTATTCCACCACAATCTGTAACCTCATGGCCCGGCATATTCCTCACTCTACCATTATCATCAAGCCAGGGGACCAATCCTGGTTCAATGAAGAGTGCAGAAGAGCATGCCAGAAGCAGCACCAGGCATACCTAAAAATGAGGTGCCAACCTGGGAAAGCTGCAACACAGGACGACATGCATGCTAAACAATGGAAGCAGCATGCTATAAACAGAGCCAAGTGATCCCACAATCAAAGGATCAGATCAAAGCTCTGCAGTCCAGCCATATCCAGTCGTGAATGGTGGTGGACAATTAAACAACTAACAGGAGGAAGTGGTTCCATAAATATCCACATCCTCAATGATGACGGAGCCCAGCACACGTGCAAAAGACAAGGCTGAAGCATTTGCAACCATCTTCAGCCAGGAATGCTGAGTGATCTTTATCAGCCTCCTCCTGAGGTCCCCACCATCACAGAAGCCAGTCTTCATCCTATTCGATTCACATGATGTCAAGAAACAGCTGAACGCACTGGATACAGCAAAGGCCATGGGCCCCGACAACACCCCGGCTGTCATGCTGAGTGCTCCAGAACTAGCTGTGCTCTAGCCAAGCTGTTCCAGTACAGCTACAACACTGGCATCTATCCAACAGTGTGGAAAACTGCCCTGGTATGTCCTGTCCACAAAAAGCAGGACAAATCCAATCCGGCCAATTATCACCCCATCAGTCTATTCTCAATCATCAGCAAAGTGATGGAAGGTGTCATTAACAGTGCTATCAAGCGGCACTTACTCACCAATAACCTGCTTAACGATGCTCAGTTTGGGTTCCGACAGGACCACTCGGCTCCAGACCTCATTATAGCCTTGGTCCAAACATGGACAAAAGAGCTGAATTTTAGAGGTGAGGTGAGAGTGACTGCCCTTGACATCAAGGCAGCATTTGAATGAGTGTGACATCAAGGAGCCCTAGTAAAATTGAAGTCAATAGGAATCAGGGGGGAAACTCTCCACTGGCTGGAGTCATACCTAGCCCAAAGGAAGATGGTTGTGGTTGTTGGAGATCAATCATCTCAGCCCCAGGACATCGCTGCACGAGTTCCTCAGGGCACTGTGCTAGGCCCAATCATCTTCAGCTGCTTCATCAATGACCTTCCCTCCATCATAAGGTCATAAATGGGAATCTTTGCTGATGATTGTAGTGTTCAGTGCCATTTGCAACTTCTCAGATAATGAAGCAGTCCATACCTGCATGTAGCAAGACCTGGATGTGACATTCAGGCTTTGGCTGATAAGTGGCAAGTATCGTTCGCAACACACAAATGCCAGGTAATGATTATCTCCAACAAGCAAGAGTCTAACCATGCCCCTTGATATTCGACAGCATTACCATCGCCGAATTCCCACACCATCAACATCCTAGGGGTCACCACTGACCAGAAACTTAACTGGACCAGCCACATAAATACTGTGGCAACAAGAGGAGGTCTCAGCAGATTGGAAAACTGCAAATATAACGCCCCTATTTTTTAAAAAAAGAGGCAGACAAAAAGCAGGAAACTATAGACCAGTTAGCCCAACATCTGTGGTTGGGAAAATGCTGGAAAAGCAAAATTCGGTCAGACAGAGTCAGAATGAATTAAAACTGAGATGAGGAGAAATTTCTTCTCTGAGGATTGTGGATCTGTAGAATTCGCTGCCTCAGAGAGCTGTGGAAGCTGGGACATTGAATAAATTTAAGACAGAAATAGACAGTTTCTTAACCGATAAGGGAATAAGGGGTTATGGAGAGTGGGCAGGGAAGTGGACCTGAGTCCATGATCAGATCAGCCATGATCATATTAAATGGCGGAGCAGGCTCAAGGGGCTGTATGGCCTACTCCTGCTTTTACTTCTTATGTTTCTTATGGTAAGAGGTGGTCAGAGGCTGGGTGTTCTGTGGCGAGTGTCTCAATTCCTGACTCCCCAAAGGCTTTCCACCATCTACAAGGCACAAGTCAGGAGTGTGATGGAATACTCTCTACTTGCCTGGATGAGCACGGTAAAATTACACTCAAAAGGCTCAACACCATCCAGGACAAAGCACCTGCTGCTTGACTGACACCCCATCCACCACCTTAAACATTCACTCCCTGTACCATCAGTGCACCGTGGCTGCAGTATGTACCATCTATAAAATGCACTGCAGCAACTTACCAAGGCTTCTTTGACAGCACCTCCCAAACCCGCGACCCCTACCACTTAGAAGGACAAGGACAGTAGGCACATGGGAACACCATCACCTGTAAGATCCCCTTCAAGTTAAACACCATCCTGACTTGGAAATATATCACCATTTCATTATCGTTGCTGGGTCAAAATCCTTAAACTTTCTAACAGTACTGTTGGAGTACATTCATCACAAGAACTGCAGCAGTTCAAGAAGGCATCTCAGCACCACCTTCTCAAAGGCAATTAGAGATGGGCAATAAATGCTGGCCTTCCCAGCGACATCCACGTCCCAGGAATGAATTTTAAAAAGTAACCTGCTCGCCAATGCTGAGTCCAGGTTCTACCAGAACTATTTGGCTTCAGACCCCGACACAGCCTTGATCTAGACATGGATGTAGGAATTAAGAGAGCCCTAGCAAAATTGAGTTCCATGGGATTTAAAATAATCACATTCAACACACAGGAAGATGGTTCTGGTTGTTGGAGGCCAAACATCACAGCCACATGGCCTCAATGCAGGAGTTTCTCGGGGAAGTGTCCTCGCTCAACCACGTTCAGCTACTTCCACTGCAGCACTTGGGCCTTTGGCAGAAGCTGCTTGTGCTGCAATGGCAGTGACATCACCCATCAGAAGCTGCATAATGGTGGGTTCCACAGGTATGCTGATGGAGGTGACCACCCATTCCATGTTGGAAAGGATGGGCTCCAAGCTCTGTGCAAAGTGCTGTGCCAAGTTGGTACTGAACACCTCCATGCTCCTTGACATTGAGTGCAGGCTTTCCAGTGAAATGAGCATTTGGTTGTGTATACCCATCAGCCGCCTTCTTTAGTCTGGTCCATCAAAGTCCTCATCTGAGTCCTCTGCAGCAGAACTAGTGAGCGACCTTGCCCTCCAGCGAGCTGGCACCTGCGATATCCTTTCCCCTGCCTTGACTTCGGTGTGCTTGTGTCCAGTATCTCACCACATGCAGATTCTGCCTCTATCCTAGCCTCTAAAATATCTGAGCTGGTGGCTGCGACTGTAAGAACGAGTGACAGTGTCTATTCATTTTCACCATCTTCTTCCTCTTCCTCCACTGACTGGGAAGGTTCCAGTTCTTGGGTGTCTGAAATGAAAAAGGGTCAAGGGTTGGGTTGTGAGGAGCAGAAAGTAAGAAGTGCGTGATTACACCCTCTGCAGTTGCTCAGTCAGAAGAGATTGTGGGATGAGGTTAAGTGGATGAGAAAAGGAGGATTATGTATGTGGATACCCTCATCAATGATTGCGTCAGCGCCGCCAGTGTCCACGGCCTTAGTGATTGCCATTGGACTAAGACCTTGCTCTGTCAAGTTCATGCACAGCCATCTTCCACCCTTTAAAAAGAAGTTCGGGACCTGGAACATCAGGACCCTTATAACCGGAACTGCTTTCATTGCCTGGGAACTCAGATATAGGTTAAAAAAATGGGATGAGGTCCGACAAGATGAATTTAGGGAGCTAGGAGCTAAATTAAAAAGTAGAGCCTCAAAAGTAGTATCTAAGGATTGCTACCAGTGCCACGTGCTAGTCAGAGTAGGAATCACAGGATAGCTCAGATGAATACGTGGCTTGAGGCGTGGTGCAGAAGGGAGGGATACAAATTGCTGGGACATTGGAACCGGTTCTGGGGGAGATGGGACCAGTACAAACTGGACGGTCTGCACCTGGGCAGGACCGGAACCAATTTCCTAGAGGGAGTGTTTGCTAGTGCTGTTGGGAAGGGGTTAAACTAATATGGCAGGGGGATGGGAACCTATGCAGGGAGACAGAGGGAAGTAGAATGGGGGCAGAAGCAAAAGATAGAAAGAAGAAAAGTAAAAGTGGAGGGCAGAGAAACCCAAGGCAAAAAGCAAGAAAGGCCACATTACAGCAAAATTCTAAAGGGGCAAAGGGTGTTAAAAAGACAAACTTGAAGGCTCTGTGCCTCAATGCGAGGAGTATTCGGAATAAGATGGACGAATTAACTGCGCAGATAGTAGTTAACGGATATGATGTAATTGGCATCATGGAGACATGGCTCCAGGGTGACCAAGGCTGGGAACTTAACATCCAGAGGTATTCAACATTTAGTAAGGTTAGACAGAAAGGAAAAGGAGGTGAGGTGGCATTGCTGGTTAAAGAGGAAATTAATGCAATAGTAAGGAAGGACATTAGCTTAGATGATGTGGAATCTGTATGGGTGGATAAACGGAATACCAAAGGGCAGAAAACCCTGGGAGTTGTGTACAGACCTCCAAACAGTAGTAGTGAGGCTGGGGACAGCATCAAACAAGAAATTAGGGATGCGTGCAATAAAGGTACAGCAGCTATGATGGGCGACTTTAATCTACATATTGATTGGGCTAAGCAAACTGGTAGCAATGCGGTGGAGGAGGAATTCCTGGAGTGTATTAGGTATGAGTATATATGTCAAGAAACCAACTAGAGGGCTTCCCTTCGTAGGTCCCTTGCAGTCAAATTCAGCTGAATTTATAACGGGGAACAAAAAAATGGCGGACCAGTTGAACAAATACTTTGGTTCTGTCTTCACGAAGGAATACACAAATAACCTTCCGGAAATACTAGGGGACCGAGGGTCTAGTGAGAAGCACAAACTGAAGGAAATCCTTATTAGGCGGGAAATTGTGTTAGGGAAATTGATGGGATTGAAGGCCGATAAATCCCTGGGGCCTGATAGTCTGCATCCCAGAGTACTTAAGGAAATAGCCCTAGAAATAGTGGATGCATTGGTGATCATTTTCCAACAGTCTATCGATTCTGGATCGGTTCCTATGGACTGGAGGGTAGCTAATGTAACACCACTTTTTAAGAAAGGAGGGAGAGAGAAAACGGAGAATTATAGACCGGTTAGCCTGACATCAGTAGTGGGGAAAATGTTGGAATCAATAATTAAAGATGAAATAGCAGCACATTTGGAAAGCAGTGCCAGGATCAGACTAAGTCAGCATAGATTTATGAAAGGGAAATCTTGCTTGACAAATCTTCTAGAATTTTTTGAGGATGTAACTGGTAGAGTGGACAAGGGAGAACCAGTGAATGTGGTGGATTTGGACTTTCAAAAGGCTTTTGACAAGGTCCCACACAAGAGATTGGTGTGCAAAATTAAAGCACATGGTATTGGGGGTAATGTACTGACGTGGATAGAAAACTGGTTGGCAGACAGGATAACAGACGGGATAAACGGGTCCTTTTCAGAATGGCAGGCAGTGACTAGTGGGGTGCCGCAGGGCTTCGTGCTGGGACCCCAGCTCTTTACAATATACATTAATGATTTAGATGAGGGAATTGAGTGTAATACCTCCAAGTTTGCAGATGACACTAAGCTGGATGGCGGTGTGAGCTGTGAGGAGGATGCTAAGAGGCTGCAGGGTGACTTGGACAGGTTAGGTGAGTGGGTAAACGCGTGGCAGATGCAGTATAATGTGAATAAATGTGACGTTATCCACTTTGGTGGCAAAAACACGAAGGCAGATTATTATCTGAATGGTGGCAGATTAGGAAATGGGGAGGTGCAACGAGACCTGGGTGTCATGGTACATCAGTCATTGAAAGTTGGCATGCAGGTACAGCAGGCGGTGAAGGCGTCAAATGGTATGTTGGCCTTCATAGCTAGGGGATTTGAGTATAGGAGCAGGAAGGTCTTACTGCAGTTGTGCAGGGCCTTAGTGAGGCTTCACCTTGGAACATTGTGTTCAGTTTTGGTCTCCTAGTCTGAGGAAGGATGTTCTTGCTATTGAGGGAGTGCAGCGAAGGTTCACCAAACTGATTCCTGGGATGGCAGGACTGACATATGAGGAGAGACTGGATCGACTGGGCCTGTATTCACTGGAGTTTAGAAGGATGAGAGGAGATCTCATAGAAACATATAAAATTCTGATGGGACAGGACAGGTTAGATGCGGGAAGAATGTTCCCGATGTTGGGGAATTCCAGAAGCGGAGACATAGTCTAAGGATAAGGGGTAAGCCTATTAGGACTGAGATGAGCAGAAACTTCTTCACGCAGAGAGTTGTTAACCTGTGGAATTCTCTACCGCAGAACGTTGTTGATGCCAGTTCATTGGATATATTCAAGAGGGAGTTAGATATGGCCCTTATGGCTAAAGGGATCAAGGGGTATGGAGAGAAAGCAGGAAAGGGGTACTGAGGTGAATGATCAGACATGATCTTATTGAATGGTGGTGCAGGCTTGAAGGGCCAAATGGCCTACTCCTGCACCTATTTTCTATGTTTCTATGTAAGACATCGACATCGCCACCCTGAGCGAAATACGGCGGGCAGGAGGTCAGCTCAAGGTATAAGGTGGTGGATACACCTTCTTCTAGAAAGGCAAAACAGAAGAAGAATGGCGTCTCCATGGGGTTGGCTTCACCATTAAAAATGAGCTAGTTTGGCATCTTAGCGATTCCCCCTAAGGGATAAATGAACGCCTCATGACCTTTTGACTCACCCTAACCCAGAACCAGTATGCTACCGTCATCAGTGCGTACACCCCAACCCTGGAAGCTACAGACGTGGCTAAAGAGGAATTCTACTCCTGCCTTGAACAATCCCTGACTTGAATCCCAATAGGCGACAAGCTGATTCTCCTTGGCGACTTCCAATGCCAGAGTTGGAATGGACACAGACCTCTGGAGAGGGGTGATTGACAGGGAAGGGGTAGGGAAAACCAACTCCAATGGTATCCTCCTCCTGACGAAATGCTCCAAACATGGCCTTGTCATAACCAACACCTTGTTTCATCAGAAAGACAAGTACAAGGCCACCTGGCAACACCCTCGCTCCAGGCAATGGCATCTGCTCGACCACGTCATCGTCCGAGCGACCACAAGGACATTCGCATCACTCGCGCCACGAGAGGAGCTGATGACTGCTGAACTGACCACCGTCTAATCCATTCTGTTATCTCCATCACGTAGCCTCAAAACGGTGGGGGCAACAGAAATATTGTTGCAAAAAGATCAATGCTGAAGCACTCAAAGACCCTGCAAAGAAAGCCCTATTCAGCCAATGCCCCACAGTCAACCTGATAACTACCAATGAACCGGAGCCGTGTCCATGTGTCCATGGTGCCTGGTCTGCCTGCAAGTCCACCATAATTAACACCTGTGAAGAGACTCTTGGTTACTCTACTATAAAACATCAAGACTGGTTTGGTGAGAATGACCAGGAGATCCAGGAGCTAATAAACTGAAAACGCAAGGCATTTCTGAATTGGAAACAACTCCATAACTCAAGTGAAAGAAAGTAGACCTACAGGCAACTGAAGGCCGAGGTCCAACAAAAAACTCGTGACCTAAAGAACAGATGTGGGTGGAAAAAGTGCAGGAGATCCAGTATCAAGCCGACAATCATGAAGTGCGTGGATTTTTTAGCGCAGTCAAGACCACTTACGGCCCAAGCACTCAAGGTCCTATTCCACTGAGAGCCAAGAACTGAGGGGAGCTTTTCAAGGACAGAAGGGCAGTAAGTGTCCGCTGCAAGGAGCACTTCAAGGATCTCCTCAACCAAGACCCTGTCTTTGACATGAGTGTCCTTGACTCCATCCCACAACATGCTACCCGTCACCGCCTCGGCAAAATCCCAGCCAGCATGAGGTTGAAAAGGCCATGTGACAATTGAAGAACAACAAAGCCTCAGGAGCAGATGAAATCCCCGCCGAAGTACTAAAACACGGCAGAGAGGTACATTCGGGGGGAATCCATGACCTCATCTCATGTGGAAGGAGGAGAGCATGCCAGTGGATTTGAGAGACTCCGTAATCATGGCCATCTTCAAGAAAGGGAACAAGTCTGACTGCGGTAATCCCTGCTGTCTGCCACAGGGAAAATCATCGCAAGAATCCTCCTCAATCGTCTCCTCCCAGTGGCTGAAGAGTTCCTCCCAGAGTCGCAATGTGGATTCTGCCCACTAAGGGGCACAACGGATATGATTTCACCACGCAGCAAATCCAAGAGAAATGTAGGGTTCAGCATCAACCTGTCTGAAAACCTTGGTGCACGCTCTCTCACATGTTCGTGGTAGCTGGTGTGCAACAACCATCACACATTAAAAAAATCCACGTACAGGCATCTTTCACCCTTCAAGATTTAGTTTGGGACCTGGAATTTTAGGTCCTTCATTGAAACACCTGTGAACTTTTTGACGTGGAAGCAAGTCATCCTCGATTCAAGGGACTGCCTATGATGATGATGTTCAGCCATTGCACAATGTGTCAGAGCACAGATTCAGTTTTGAAATGATTCCCACCACTACTTGCAGCCATAATGTATTTCCCCTTTAAGAGGTGCAGGCTGCATTTAAGTGGCACTAGCCATTTGCTATATTGCGCCCCTTGCTGATGCGTACAGCCACTAAACAGTGCGGGGAGCAATCATGTAAATAAGCAGATAGCACATAGTTACTGTTATGTATTTAACCCTTGGTAACCTGTATCACACCACCACCAAAGGACCAACTATTGGAGTCCCAAGAGATCCCAGCATCCCTTGGGAGCACTATATATAAGCAGACCACCCACGAGGTACCTGCACTCTGGAGTCCTATTAAATGAGCTAAGGTCACACTTACTCATTGCTCACAGTACTCAGTTTCATCCTTTATTACGAGCATATCAATTGGCGACGAGATAACGAACAACCGCGCGAAAATGCAAAGAACAGTTGGTATCCTGGAGAAGTTCTCAGAAGGGGACGATTGGGAGGCCTTCATGGAGAGACTCGATCAATACTTCGTGGCTAACGAGCTGGAAGGGGACGAGAATGCTGCCAAACGAAGGGCAATCCTCCTTACCGTCTGTGGGGCAATAATCTATGGCCTCATGAAGAATCTTCTAGCTCTGGTAAAACCAACAACTAAATCCTATGAAGAATTGTGTATGCTGGTCCGGGAGCACCTAAATCCTAAAGAAAGTGTTTTGATGGCGAGGTATCAGTTCTACACGTGTCAAAGGTCGGAGGGCCAGGAAGTGGCGAGCTATGTCACCGAACTAAGGCACATCGCAGGACATTGCGAATTTGAGGGATTCCAAGAACAAATGTTGAGAGACTTTTTTGTGCTTGGCATTGGCCGTGAGGTAAGCCTTCGCAAACTATTGACTGTTGAAACTCCGAACCTGAGCAAAGCCATAACGATAACCCAGGCATTTATGTCCACCAGCGACAACACCAAACAAATTTCACAGCAGAAAGAGGTTTCGGCCAATACTGTGCATAAAGTAACATCGTTTTCGAGCAGGAATATACATGGCAGAACATACATGCCGGCTGCTGTATGACCTCAGATGACCCACAGTCCGCCATCAATCATTAATGCGAGGCAGTTAACACCCTATTGGCATTGTGGAGGTGACCATTGGGACCATCAATGCTGTTTCAAGCACTATACGTGCAACAGTTGCAGAACAATGGGACACCTCCAGCGAGTGTGCAGGCGAGCTGCAAACCCTGCAAACCACCACGTTGCAGAGGAAGATCGATCCACTGTGTGGATCAGGCTGAATTGGAGACTCGAACGGAGGAGGCAGAAATGTATGGGGTACACACCTTCAGCCCGAAATGTCCACCAATAATGTTGAAAGTTGAACTGAACAGGATTCCAGTATCCATGGAACTGGACACGGGTGTGAGCCAGTCCATAATGAGCAAAAAAGCCCAAGCTCAACCCCATTCACACTAAGCTAAGAACTTCCACCAAGGAACTGATCCCTGTAATTGGCAGTGCAGAAGTCAAAGTCTCCAATGATGGATCAGTTCACGAACTCCCACTGTGGATTGTGCCAGGGGATGGCCCCACATTGTTTGGCAGAATCTGGCTGGGAAAAATCAGCTGGAACTGGGACGACATCCGAGCGCTTTCGTCCATCAACAACGCCTCATGTGCCCAGGTTCTGAGCAGTTTCCATCGTTGTTCGAGCTAGGCATTGGAAGCTTCTCGGGGGCGAAAGTGCAGATCCATTTGGTTCCCGGTACGCGACCCATCCACCACAAGGCACGGGCGGTACCGTATATGATGCGTGAGAAATTGAGCTGGACAGGCTTAGCGAGAAGGCATCATCGCGCCAGTGGAATTCAATGAGTGGTCCAGTCTGATTGTCCCGGTACTTAAAGGGGACGGCATGGTCAGAATTTGTGGGGACTATAAAGTAACGATTAACCATTTTTCGCTACAGGACCAGTACCCGCTACCCAAGGCAGACGACCTATTTGCGACCCTGGCTGGAGGGAAGACGTTCACCAAGTTGGATCTGACCTCGACCTAAATGACGCAGGAGCTGGACGTATCTTTGAAAGGCCTCAGCTGCATCAACATGCACAAAGGTCTGTTCAGCTATAACAGATGCCCATTCGGGGATTCGGTCAGTCGCAGCAATCTTCCAACGGAACAGGGAGAGTCTGCTAAAGTCAATCCCTCACACCGTGGTTTTCCAAACGACATACTGGTTACAGGTCGAGACACCATTGAGCATTTGAAGAATCTGGAAGAAGTTCTTAGTCTGTTGGATCACGTGGGACTCAGGTTGAAATGCTCGAAGTGTGTTTTCCTGGTGCCGGAGGTCGAGTTCTTGGGAAGAAGGATCACAGCAGACGGCATCAGACCCACCAACGCGAAGACGGAGGCCATCAAGAATGCGCCGAGACCACAAAACGTGACGGAGCTGCGGTCATTCCTGGGACTCCCTTACTATTTCGATAATTTCCTACCCAGGTTAAGCACCTTGCTAGAACCCCTACATGTGCTACTGTGCAAGGGAGACGACTGGTATGGGGGAAATTAAAAGAGGCTGCCTTTGAGAAGGCCAGAAATCTGTTGTGTTCAAACAAACTGCTTGTCCTGTAAATGATTAGTGCTAGCTTGCGATGCGTCGTCATACGGGGTCGGGTGTGTGTTACAACAGGCTAATGAATCGGGGATTTTGCAACCGGTCGCTTATGCATCTAGGAGTCTGTCCAAGGCCGAAAGGGCCTACAGCATGATTGAAAAAGAGGCTCTGGCGTGCGTTTACGGGGTAAAGAAAATGCACCAATACATGTTTGGCCTCAAGTTTGAGCTTGAAACTGACCACAAGCCGCTCATATCGCTATTCTCTGAGCGCAAAGGGATTAACACCAATGCCTCTGCCCACATCCAAAGATGGGTGCTCACGCTGTCGGCATACAACTATGTAATCCACTACAGACTGGGCACAGAGAACTGCGCTGATGCTCTTAGTCGGCTACCATTGCCCACCACCGGGGTGGAAATGTTACAGCCTGTGGACTTGGTCATGGTAATGGATGCATTCGAAAATGAAAAGTCACCCGTTACAGCCCACCAGATCAGGATCTGGACCAGCTAGGATCATTTACTGTCCCTTGGAAAAAAACTGTGTCCTCCATGGGAGCTGGTCCAGTGTCCCAGCAGAGATGCAGGAGGCGATTAAGCCGTTCCACAGAAGCAAAGACAAAATGTCCCTGCAGGCTGACTATCTATTGTGGGGTAATCGCGTGGTCTTGCCCAAGAAAGGCAGAGAGACGTTAATTGTGATTTACACAGCACCCACCCAGGCATTGTAATGATGAAAGCCATAGCCAGATCCCATGTGTGATGTCCCGGCATCGACTCAGATTTAGAGTCATGCGTGTGTCAGTGCAACACTTGCTCTCAGCTGAGCAGTGCACTCAGAGGGGCACCGCTAAGTTTGTGGTCGTGGCCCTCCAAACCATGGTCGAGGATCCACGTGGACTATGCGGGCCCATTTCTAGGCAAAATGTTCTTGGTGGTTGTGGATGCTTATTCAAAATGGATTGAATGTGTAATAATGTCTGTAAGCACGTCCACGGCTACCATTGAAAACCTACGAGCCATGTTTGCCACACACCGGGGTGGAAATGTTTGCCTGATGTCCTAGTCAATGACAATGGGCCGTGTTTCACCAGTGCTGAATTCAAGGAATTCAAGACCCGCAATAGGATCAAGCACATCACATCTGCCCCGTTCAAGCCCGCATCTAACGGCCAGGCAGAACGGGCAGTTCAGACCATCAAGCAAAGCTTGAAATGAGTGTTGGGAGGCTCCCTGCAGACCCGGCTGTCCCGAGTGCTGCTCAGCTACCGCACCAGACCCCACTCATTCACCGGGGCTCCCCCAGGCAAACTGCTCATGAAAAGGGCGCTCGAAACAAGACTCTCGCTTGTCCACCCTGATCTCCATGATCACGTGGAGGGCAGGCGGCATCCTAAAAGTACGTACCATGACCGCGCAAATTTGTCATGTGATATTGAGGTCAATGATCCTGTGTTTGTACTCAATTATGGACATGGTCCCAAATGGCTCGCTGGCACGCTCATAGCCAAAGAAGGGAGTAGGGTGTTTCAAGTCAAATTGGCCAATGGACTAACGTGCAGAAAACATTTGGACCAAATCAAATTGCGATTCACCAACAGCTACGAACAACCCGAAGAAGACACCACCAACTTTGATCCTCCAACACACACACAAGTGGCAACCGACATCATGGTTGACTGCGAAGCCGAACTCACCATCCCCAGCAGCCCAGTGAAGAACTAACCAACTCACCCACACCCACATTCATACTGAGACGATCGACAAGGGAACGAAAAGCCCCAGATCGTCTCACACTGTAAATAAGTGTACTATTAACTTTACGAGGGAGTGATGTTTAACCTTTGATAACCTGTATCACACCACCACCAGAGGCCCTACCTGTTGGAGTCCCAAGGGATCCCAGCATCCCTTGGGAGCACTGTATATAAGCAGACCACCCACGAGGTACCTGCACTCTGGAGTCTTATTAAAGGAGCTAAGGTCACACTTATTCATTGCTTACAGTACTCAGTTTCATCTTTTAGTATGAGCATGTCAGTTACCATACTGCCTGCAATGCAATGAATGGGCGTGGCTTAATCGCATACCACGATTCCTGTGTCCATTTTTGGGGGTTAGTCAATTTCTCCTCTATGGCTATTACAACACACTGTTGCAAGATATGACTGCCTCCTATTACATAGTTCCCCTGGAACAGTTAGTAACCTTCTTTTTGCACTTAGCAGCCATGCACGAGTTCCTGAAGTTCGAAGGCCATCTCATCCATGGAGCTATCATAACCTCTGTGGGCCTCCATGCCTAGTCATATTACGATTTTCTAAGTGCCCTATTATCATGTCCCTAATAGATTATAGCATTTTACCTACTACTGATGTCACGCTAACTGACCTATAAGAACATAGGAAATAGGAGCAGGAGTAGTCCATTTGACCCCTCGAGCCTGCTCCACCATTCAATAAGGTCATGGCTGATCTGATTATGGACTCAGCTCGACTTCCCTGCCCACTCCCCATTACCCTTTACTCCCTTATCACTCAAAAATCTGTCTATCTCCGCCTTAAATATATTCAATGACCCAGCCTCCTCAGCTCTCTGGGACAGAGAATTCCATAGATTTACAACCAAGAAAAGAAATTTCTCCTCATCTCAGTTTTAAATGAGCAGCCCCTTGTTCTAAGACTAGGTCCCCTGGTTCTGGTTTCCCCTATGAGTGGAAATATCCTCTCTGCATCCACCTTGTCGAGCCCCCTCATTGTCTTATAAGTTTTAATAAGATCACCTCTCATTCTTCTGAACTCCAATGTGTATAGGCTATTCAACCTATCCTCATAAGTCAAAGCCCTCATCTCCGGAATCAACCTAGTGAACTGTCGTGTGTACTTTTGGGATCACCAGCCACTAGATGGCGTCACTGTTGGAGACCATTGGGCTGCACGCACTGGTGTGCAGCCCAAGTATAAAAGGCCAGCTATTTTGTATATTAGTCACTTTGGGCCTTAATAAAGCAGAGCCAAGGTTATACCTCTTGGAGTTAAACAGTACTCAGTCTAACAGTTATTGCATACACAACATTTGGCGACGAGGCAACAAGAACCTTTGCATGCAAAAATGAGCATAATTGGATTGTTGGAGTGATTTGTGGAAGGAGAAGATTGGGCAGACTTTGTGAGTCATTTGAGCCAGTTCTTCGTGGCCAACAAAATGGAGGAGATCACGACGCAGATCAGCGCCGGGGGGGTGTACCTCATGGATTGCGGTCCAAAGAATCTACTCCTGCCTGTGAGTCCAACAGAGAAGACGTATGAAGATTTGTGTACACTGTACAGGACCACCTTAAGCTGAAGGGTTCCCAAAAATTCCCATGAGTCCCTCTCCCTGAAAATTAAAGAAAAGCTCCTCTTGGACTGTTAAAAATGAGCTTTGGATTTTGAAAAGAGAATTCAAAATGGACCTAAATTACAGAAGCCTGAGATCCCCTAAACATCTATGGGAAGCAGCATATCAATTTTAAGATTCTACAACATTTTGGCTGCGAAAAAGAGTTACCGAATACAGGAGGTGGGGCTAACCTCTGTGAAGCAAATTCATGTATTAAGGACCCCAGACTGTCTGGGGAACTATGCAGCACCAATTCACTCCCTAAGAGATAATCAAATTACCAGCCATTATCTAACCTACAGAACTCATCCAAAATATGCAAAAAGCCAATTACCCAATCAACCACTATGGAAATCATGGGCCCAACGAGATGATCAGGAAACTGGGCAATCCTAAAACAATGCAAAAACCAGTGATAGCACATTATCACACCCTAATTGAGTTACTGCTGACTAGCCCACCAAAAACACTGACAAAGGAGACATTTGAAAATCAATGGACAGAACAGTTTAAACAAAGCCCAAGAACTGATTTGGCACCAAGATAAGGAAGCCTGTTTTAGTATAATTGAAGGCCTGTTCTGGCAGTTAGGTGCTTCTGGAGTCACTATTAAGGTAGCAGTCTCGTTGCATAAGTTAACACCAGCCTCGAAAAGTGGGACCCCGAAACATCGGCGAAAGGAATCTCTAAAACCCAGAAGGACAGCACCATGACAACAAACAGGCTTTCAAAACAACTGTCGGAAAGTTTCGGACCATTGCGACCAAACAGTCAACCAGAACCAACCCAACAAAACCGAAGAAAAACCGAAGATTTTTCCACTCTACAAGCTGGTCCTACGCTACCAAGGGATAAAACATTACCTAACAGAACTTTTAAGACTACCCTGACCAAGGAAAAGTGAATACTCACCCCACAAGTCCAATACACACCTTACCACATCAGCGGACTCAGCCCAACTGAAGAAGTGACATAGATTGACGTCCCTAATGGGGTCCGGGGTACAGACTACAGAACCCGGACAACTAAGGCAAACCCCAGAGTTTGGAACAGGACCAGGACAACTAAGGCGAACCCCGGAGTTGGAACTGTCAAAAGGGAATTGGTGAGCATGGTCCCTGAAACGCCAGAGTTCTAACCTAGCTAGATAGTGGGTCTGGGAGGTTGGGTTTTTCTTACTGTTCCTATCTGTTGATGTTCTTGTGTGTTTTCCCTTTCCAGGTTTAGTGCATAAGTATTTTGGGAGGTGGGAGGACTGTGTTCTTTTAATCTCTTATATGTGTTATGTGTTCTTCCCAAATATAGAGCATTTGAGTTGCCATTTCTCCCTATTTGTACCTGATTACTGTGATTATTAAAAACGTGCCTTTTTACTCTGTTTGGACACAATAAAACCAGTTTTGCATCCTACCCAACTGACTCTGTCTCAGTTTCTCACAACCCCCAAATCAGTCCACAGTCTAGAATCCAGGGTGTGGGGCGCCTCGAAAATGCCAAGGAGTCAGAGAAAGCTACCCAAACACCACCCCCTACATAATGGCGACCACGAAGGGACTGTGGCAAAAGGGATGTGAGGAGACATACTTTGGTTGTGAGAAAAGAAGTAAAATGGAAGAGAGGATTGCCTCCTATGTGGTCAAAAGAGTGAATGTAACAAAGAAGTGGGTACGTGATCTGTTGCGCGCTGAGCATCCAGGGGACACTGCAGCCCAGTGGACAGAGGGTAAAACTCACAAAAAGGTGGTGGAAAAGGCAATTTGGCTAGTATGTGTGCATAAACAGGTCCAACTCTTAGATTCGACAGTGGAGAAATTAAGGGCTGAACTGAGAGAAGGCAGAGGAACAGTCTAGTGCACAAACAATCATAGGGGAAAGGTTAATGAGAGAGCTACATGAGCACAATGAGGAAAGGCTTTACACAGGGAAGAAGTTCAGGAATAGGTTGGATTATATGCAGTGTCAGGTCACCGAGGCTAAGAAAAATGAATTGGTACTGCAAGAAGAGAACGCTCACCTTAATAGACAAATTAAAGAGCAGGAGAGAGTCAAAGACATCCAGGCAACCTACAGAATAACCAACACAAAGGGGTTTGAGTTGGGAGATCACGGCCCCTGCGAGCAACAAATTGAAAGTTTAAACCACGCTCTGTCCAGGGCAAGAGGCATGGTGTGCCTCATAAGTCTGGGTACGACCCGGGCAGACCTGGAAGAGCAGGAGAAAACTCTTCAGTCACCCCGTGTGGCGCCGGGGAACAACCCGGTTGGGCAGCAGGAGGGAGGGACAATTGCTCAGGCAGGCAGGGAGTACGGACCACCACCACCTGTGGTGCCAGGGTTTAACTCGGTTTGGCAGCAGGGAGAGAAGGGTGAGCCAGAACTGAAAGGGTCGGAGGGGGGAACCAATGTGTCCAGTCCGGCAGCAAAAGTTCAATGCGCCTGTGGGTGGAGCACCAGGGGTTCTTGAGAGCCAATTCGTGGTTCCTCACACTACCCAACAGTTGAGGGCTATGGTAAGCCACCTGAGAATGCTTACACATAAGGGAGACCCCTCCGTCCACTTCATGGAAGTGGAACAGGCAGCCAAGATTAGTGGATGTGATGACTCAGCAGGTAAAACTGCTCCTTTTCTCCCTGGACAGCAAGCTGTACCAGTCCCTTTCGGTGGAGTGCAGAAAGGGCAGGGGTACATATGATGATGTCCGGGATGAAGTTCTGGAGGCCATGCGTCTAAATGAGGGAAGTCCTTTCTACCGAGTGGAGAGGACAGTGCAGCTTGTGGGAGAAACCCCTCAGGCTTTCGCTGACAGGCTGTGGCCTGTGTATCAGCGAACCTCCGGGCAAACCTTACACCAGGCGAATGGGCACAATGGCTCCGGAGCATAGTGGCGAACAGCCTGCCCCGGATCAAAGCCAGAGCAGAGCTTTGGCTTGACCCAAGGGACCCCCAAACCACCGAGGAAACAGCGATCAGGCAACTGACCACGGCATATCGGAACTGCAGGGGGGAAGAGCACCCACCCAAGGGAAAGGTACATGAGTTAAAACCCAGTCAGGGAAAGAAAGAGTGGCACCAGGAAGGGGGTAACCGTTCCGAAACCAAGCGTAACTGATTTGGGTGCGGGAAGAATGGGTATTGGAGGAAGGACTGTAGGAATGCCTGGAAGGACAGGGTAGGAAAGAATCCTGTGAAGTCCTTACTCTACAGTATGAAACCACACGAGGCACATTCTGGGGACAAGATCATTCTGTGACCTTAATTCTTTATTCACAGGACTCCAAAGACGATGACCCTGCATGGGACCTTCCTTTTTATACCTGTGTGATCAGGTAAGGAGTGTCTCCCACAAGTTCACCCCTTGTGGTCAAGGTGTGCATCTAGGTTGCGTGTATACAGTAATACAGTGGTGTTACATTGTGGTTACATACATGACATCACCTTCCCCCCCAAAGTCTTATTGGGATCATAGATTTAGTCTTTCAGGTGGTCTATGCTCCCTCGTGGAGCGCCACAGTTGGGGCTCTGGTTGTTGGACACTGAAGTGAGTATCTGTCACCTGTGGTGATTCCGGCCTGTCCGGGCTGACCGCAGGGACTGTGCATTCTTCGATTGCTCTTGTTGCTCGTTCACTGGCGATGTTGTGAGCTCCATCTCATGGTCTTCTTCAGGTTCCTCCGTGTCGATGCTGAACCTTTTTTTTACTTGCTCCAGATGCTTACGGCATATCTGATCATTGTTGAGTTTTACCACGATGACCCTATTCCTCTCTTTGTCAATTACAGTGCCCTCAAGCCGTTTGGACTCCATGGCGTGATTGAGGACGAATACAGGATCATTTATTTCTGTACATCTTCCCCTCCAATTACGGTCATGGTACTCATTTTGTGACTTGCGCTTGCCCTCAACTATGTTGGTCAGGACTGGGTGAATGAGGGACAACCGAGTTTTGAGTGTCCGTTTCATTAGTAGCTCTGCGGATGGGACCCCCATGAGCGAGTGTGGTCGGATCTATAGGCCAGCAGGAGACGCGATAGACGGCATTGTAGGGAGGGTCCTTGAATCCTGAGCATACCTTGCTTAATGATTTGGACCGCACGTTCCGCCTGGCCATTGGAGGCCGGCTTGAACGGCGCAGTCCTGACGTGGTTGATGCCGTTGCCTGACATAAACTCTCGGAATTCATAGCTTGTGAAACATGGGCCATTATCATTAACCAGGATGTCCGGCAAGCCATGGGTTGCAAAGATCGCACCTAGGCTTTCCACAGTGGTGGATAACGTGCATGAATTCGTAATGATGCACTCGATTCATTTTGAGTACGCATCTACCACAATAAGGAACATCTTTCCATGAACGGACCCGCGTAGTCAACATGAATGCGTGACCATGGCCTGGTGAGCCAGGGCCACGTGCTGAGCGGGGCCTCCCTGGGGGCATTACCCAGCTGGGCACACGTTGTGCACCTGCGAACACAGTGTTCCAGGTCTGAATCAATTCCAGGCCACCAAACATATGACCGGGCAATGGCCTTCATCAGCACAATGCCTGGGTGCTCGCTGTGGAGTTCCATGATGAATGCCTCCCTGCCCTTCTGGGGCATAACTACCCAGCAGCTCCATAGTAGGCAGTCGGCTTGGATAGAGAGCTCATCCATCCGTCTGTGGAACGGTCTGACCTCCTCAGGGCATGCTCCGTGTGCGGGCGCCTAATCCCCAGTCAGGACACATTTCTTAATCAGGGATAGGAGGGGATCTCTGTTTGTCCAGATTTTGATCTGGTGGGCTGTGAGGGGGGAGCCTGCGCTGTCAAAGGCATCGTCAGCCATGACCATCTTGGCGCTTTGCTCCGCTGCCTCTTCAGTGGTGGCCTGTGGAAGCCTGCTGAGCGCGTTAGCGCAATTTTCAGTGCCGGGCCGGAGCCGGATGGAGTAGTCATAAGCAGCCAGCGTGAGAGCCCATCGCTGTATGCGAGCAGATGCGTTGGCATTGATAGCCTTGTTGACTGACAACAGGGACCTTAATGGCTTGTGGTCCATCTCTAATTCAACTTCCTCCCAAAGAGGTACTGATGCATTTTTTTTACACCATAGACACATGCAAGCACTTCCTTCTCGACTATCCCATATCCCCGTTCTGATTGAGAGAGTGACCTGGAGGCATAAGCCACAGGTTGTAGTTGACCCTCAGCATTGCCCTGCTGCAACATGCACCCAACCCCATAGGACGATGCATCACATGTCAGAACCAATTTTTTACAGGGGTCGTACAGGGTCAACAACTTGTTTGAACAAAGTAGGTTTCGTGCCTAATCAAAAGCCCATTCCTGACAGTCCCCCCAACGCTTACGCAGGAGCACGTGTAGTGGCTCCAACAACGTGCTCAAGTTCGTCAGAAAGTTCCCGAAATAGTTCAACAGTCCCAGGAATGAACGCAACTCCGATGTGTTGCAGGGCCTGGGTGCTCGTCAAATTGCCTCTGTTTTGGATTTGGTGGGCTGAATCCCATCTGCAGCAACCCTCCTGCCCAGAAACTCAACCTCAGGAGCTAAGAACACACATTTAGACTTCTTGAGTCGCAGGCCTACCCGGTCCAGTCGGCGTAGCACCTCTTCCAGGTTGTGGAGCTGTTCCTCAGTGTCTCGACCCGTGATGAGGATGTCGTCCTGGAATACGATCGTTCCAGGAATGGATTTAAGCAGGTTTTCCATGTTTCTTTGAAAAATCGCGGCCGCTGATCGAATGCCAAACAGGCACCTGTTATAAACGAACAGTCCCTTGTGCGTGGTGATGGTGGTCTGTAGTTTAGATTCGTCGGCCAGTTCCTGGGTCATATAGGCTGAAGTGAGGTCCACCTTGGTTAATAGCTTGCCGCCTGCCAGCATGGCGAAGAGGTCCTCTGCTCTCGGGAGCGGGTACTGATCTTGTAGGGACACCCGATTGATGGTGGCCTTGTAGTCACCACAGATCGTGACAGAGCCATCCGCTTTTGGGACGGGAACGATGGGGCTCGCCCAGTCGTTGAATTCAACAGGTGAGATGATGCCCTCTCTCACAGCCGGTCCAATTCACTCTCGATCTTTTGCCGCATCACATACGGCACCGCTCTGGCTTTGTGGTGTACTGGCCTGGCGTCCGGGGTGATGTGTATCACTACTTTGGTGCCTTTGAAAGTCCCGACACCAGGTTGGAATAGGGAATTGGATTGTTGTAGGACTTGTGAGCACGAACTTCGCTCCACAGATGACATTGCGTGAACATCCCCCCATTTCCAGTTCATCTCGGCTAACCAGCTCCTCCCCAACAGTGCGGGACCATTGCCCGGGACAATCCAGAACAGCAGCCGATTCACTACCCCATTGGTGTGACAGCCAACATTGCACTGCCTAGCACCAGAATTATTTCTTTAGTGTAAGACCGTAATTGTGTCTCAATACGTGCTAATTTGGGTCTACTGGCTTTAAGTGGCCATAGCTTCTCAAATTGCTGAACGCCCATGAGTGAGTGGCTGGCCCCAGTGTCCAGCTTCATGCATACTGGGACACCATTTAATAAAACCCTCATCATCATTGGTGGCGTTTTGGTGTATGAACTGTGAATATTCGCCACATGCACCTGCTGAACCTCGGCGTCCATCGATTTGCCCCAAAAGTCATCCTGCCTCAAAGAACCCTCTTCTGGTCCATCTGCCTCATATATTAGTCTGGTTGCAGGCTTCCTGCACATTCGAGCTAAATGGCCACTGAGATTGCAGTTCCTGCAGACAAACTGTTGAAATCTGCAGGATCTGACTGAGTGTTTTCCCCTATACCTCCAGCATGAGTTAAAGTTTCCATTGTTGGGAACAATGGGACTATGGGCAGGCATTCCCGTTGACTGCTCTTGAGTACCCTATTAGTGGCTGTCAATGGCCCTATCCCGGGCCGCATTGTCCACTGTGATGGCATGAATGTCCGTTCAGCCTGTCATTGTCTCTGCTGACGTCCTACTCTGGGGTCTATAGCTGCCTGGGGAGTGTCGGACTGCCCCTGCTTGCCTGCGGGGGCTCTGAGTCGTATTGATGATGTTGACTCCCGAATCCATCGCCGCATTAGAAGCAGAATTGCGCACGTATATTATTTTCAGCTCTTCCTCCACCGCCATGAAAGTTTGAGCTATCAACGCCGCTGCTTCCAAGGTCAAATCCTTGGTCTCAATTAATTTGCAGAAAATTCCCGCATGACCGATGCCCTTGATAAAGAAATCCCTTAGCATCTCCCCCCTGCAGGCGTCTGTGAACGTACAGAGGCTGGCCAAACGCCGGAGGTCCGCTACGAAGTCCGGTATGCTCTGTCTTTCACGACGTCGGTGGGTGTAGAATCTGTGTCAGGCCTTATGTATGCTATTCGCCGGTTTGAGATGCTCCCTGATCAATTTGCTAAGTTCTTCAAAGTTTTTGTCCGCTGGCTTTTTGGGTGCTAGTAAGTCCTTCATGAGCGCGTAAGTCTTTGGTCCGCAGCTGGTCAAAAGATGAGCCCTTCGCTTGTCGGCCGCTGCATCCCCCAGCCATTCTTTCGTAACGAAGCTTTGCTGAAGCCTCTCGACAAAATCGTCCCAGTCTTCCCCAACACAGTACCGTTCCTCTGTGCTACCGGTGGCCATTCTCGTGGGTCATGAATTCCCGTTTCTCGTCGCCAATGTAAAGTCCTTACTCTGTGACCTTAACTCTTTATTTACAGGACTCCAAAGACGATGACCCTGTGTGGGACCTCCCTTTTTATACCTGTATGATCAGGTAAGGAGTGTCTCCCACAAGTTCACCCCTTGTGGTCAAGGTGTGCCTCTAGGTTGAGTGTATACACTAATGCAGTGGTGTTGCATTGTGGTTACATACATGACAAATTCCACAGTCCCAGCTCAAATGACCGAGTTGTCGGTCTCTCCCCAAACATTTGAGACCGTGGTGGCTGCACTCCGAACCGCACTAATAGGTCCGGGGAAGGAAGCCACGGCCACCGGTACAGTGATACCATCTGCCCCATCTCACCCAGATTTATGACTAAAACCAGCGCAGCCTGTCTACCTGTGTCCCCTAGTATACAATGCCTGGAAGCAACCGTATGTCGAGATGGAGGTGGAGAGCGTAAAGGGGACTTATTTGCTGGACACTGGAGCATCATGCACCATAGTCTATTCAGATGACCCCACAGCCTCACCTCTATCAAACGGGACCCCGTACAGCCTAGTGGGATTCATGGGCAATGAACAGGCTGGCTCATTCTCCATCCCGCTGTCCATTCAATTAGGAACACTGCACACTAAGTGGACGTGTGTCCTGATGAAGTGGGAGCAGGAGGGAAAAGGAATCCTGGGGGACGACTTTATTATAGGTCACTGGATTCTAGTGGGTTTAAGAAACCATTGTCTGTGGGGGGCAGCCTGTACCGGTAAAGAAAGTGAGGTAGCAGTCATCCCAGAGAAACAGGGAAAGGGGACCCTGTGTACAATGAAGCCAAAGGAGGGTTACAACCTTGAACTACTGGTCAGTAACACTCCAGTGGAGTACCAGGCTGTTGTGCGAGCACACCTCGCCGCGTTTGCCACTCACAAACATGATTGTGGGAGAGTAAAAGGGGTCGAGGTCAGTGTGAGTGGGGACCCCATGACCCGACCACAAAAGCAGTACAATTTCCCCAGGGAAGCAGAGGCAGACATGGAAACGGCCATGAGTTCTTTGGTTAAACAGGGGGTATTGAGACCGATAGCCACCCATGTGAACTCTCTACATGTGGCCGGTTAAGAAACCGGACAATTCCTGGAGAGCCACAGTGGACTACCGGGTACTCAACCGTAACATCCCCGCCTGTGCACCCACAGTCACAGCTGTCGCCGACCTCATTGGAAGTATCCCAGCATCCGCAGCCACCTTCACGGTGCTGGATATTTCCAACGGGTTTTGGTCCATTCCCTTGCGAAGGGAGGACCAGTATAAGTTCACTTTTACATTTAAAGGCCAACAGTACACTTGGAACTGCCCGCCCCAGGGTTTTCACAATAGACCCAGCATTTTTCATCAATGCATGGCTAACTGCTTGAAGGGTTTTAGCAGATCCCGGCAGCTGGTCCAGTATGTGGACGATCTACTCCTATTCACCGATGAGGGTGAGGAGCATGGCCCACTGCTGGCCAAGCTGCTGGAGTTACTTAGGGAGGAAGGTTTTAAAGTTTACCCCAAGAAGGCGCAGATCGGCCAAAAGGAAGTAAAGTTCCTGGGACTGACGGTGCGCGCTGGGGAAAGAGCCATTGACAAGGCTAGAAAGGAGGCAGTACAGGAATTACCAGCCCCCAGCACAGTAACTGGAGTGAGATCTTTTCTGGGGCTAACAGGATACTGCAGAGACTTCATTGAGGATTATGTCGCCACAGCAGCCCCTCTGCTCCAGCTCCTACTCAAGGGAGTGGAGTGGGATTGGGACGAGGGTTGCGAGGCAGCATTTAAACAACTCAAGAAAAGGCTGCAGACCGCACCGGCCCGAGGAGTGATTGATCAGGGGAGAGAGTTTTTCCTGGAGGTGGCAATCAGCAGAAATAGTCTGAGCGCAGTGCTGTTGCAGGAACGGCACAGCCAGCTGAGACCGGTGGTTTACTCCTCTAGGATACTCACCGATGTGGAAAAGGGGTACTCCAACTGTGAGAGGCACTTACTGGCCACTCACTGGGCTGTGAAGAGATCTTTAATCTTCACAGGTGGGTCCCCTATCACACTCCTCACCCACCATACGCCTACCCAGATGCTCCTGGATGGGAGGATTAAAGATGGGACAGTGAGCAGTACTCGCATCGCTCGCTGGACCCGACTCCTCTCCCAGATGGACCTAAGGGTAAAAGGGCTTGCAGCTAACATGATCTACCTGGGGACAGTCCACCAGTGCTCTGTAGAAGGGGTATGGGATACACCCCACGGGCCGCGAAATCTATGTGGACAGTTCGAGCACAGTAACTGTTGGTGAACGACTCACAGGGTGCGGAGTCTATGACCCAGAGGCGAACATTGCCCTGGCTATTAAACTCCCCAGCACCATGAGTGCCCAGCATGCCGAACTGTCCGCGGTGGTATATGTGGTCACACACCCTGAAGAATTCCCTACCCCATACACAATTTGCTCGGACAGTATGTTTACATGCAACGCGTGTACGGAGTACCTGGCCATCTGGTCCCGTCGGGGGTATACCTCAGCCGATGGGAGACCTTTGGCAATCAAGCCCCTGCTGGAAAAGATCATGATGGCCGTAGGGGAGGAAAGGGAGATTTGCATTCACAAGATGAATGCCCACTCGACCACTGAACTTCGAGGTCAGGGAAACCAGCAGGCAGACATGCTGGCTAAGGAGGGTGCTTGCACAGGGAAGTTTTGGGATCCATACGCCCTTGGCCCTATAGCAGCAGTTAGGGGCGGGGTGGGAACAGCAGGCAGGGCAGGGGTAGTATTAGCCCCAGACCTGAAAACAGTTCAAACCCAGGATCCAGTCCTAAGAACTGTTTTAAACACACTAGCCAAGGGAGAAAAGGTAGAAGGACCATACGGCGCAGCAGCCATAACCATTAAAGAAGGCATGCTGTTCAGGGGAGAGCAATGGGTAGTGCCACATCAACACAGGACGGAATTCCTCCAACTGGCCCGTGAGGGTCCAGGAGCGAGGGCACCAATGGTGACTACCGGGGATGGCACACCGGGTGTGGAGGAGATCACGATCCAGTGTGGCTGGGGTCTAATTCTACTCGGTACTCCAGCCAGGACGGATTCACCTACGGGGAAGTCTCCATCCCATGCCCCAGGGTACAAATGGTTGCGGCGCGGGTCAGTGTTAATGAAGGAAAACGTGTGTGCCTTACCTGTAAGGGACAAATTCCTCCGGATAGATGGTGGTGGCTCAGGAAGCTGAGCAAGGACACGGTAGACCACAGAACCGACAGGGAACGACACCTACCGGACAATCACGGGGACCGAGGGGGGAGAGAGTGTGTGTTGGGATAAGTGGTGGGAGTCTGAACAGGGGATTTATGTCTGCATGTGGGGATCAGAGAGGGTCTGTCCCGCAGGCATGTCAATTGCCTTTGCCAGACAATGGCAAGACACCGGAGAGGGGATAGCATGGGACTCTAGCCTGCTGGCGTGTGAGAGTCCCATATTCTCCGGTCCCAATTAACGACACTGAACTGGTAGCACGCCCCAAAAAGCCCCTGCTTACTAGTCCGACAGTACGGACAGTAATACAAAGATGTCCTACCACCACCAAGGGACCAGGGAATGGATTACTTCTAGTACCGACCGAAAAGGTACTCTACCAGGGGATACACTATGCAGTAGCCTCAGTTATCTGAACCGTACCGAAGTACACTTACCTGCCTGGTGTCCCAAAGAAATGGAACAACTATACCAGGCACTACTTAAAGAAATGTTTAGAAAATGTTACAAGTTTGACTTAAGCAATGTAAACAAAACAGAATTATACAATTTAGATGCCAGAAACACTATGGGCACCGGGAGACAAAAGAGGGGAACCTGGAACGATGTCCTTGAAATCTGTGGAAATATCGCAAAAACATTTCTACACAATAGAACAAAAGAATTAAGATAGGGATTGCGATCTTGGCTATCATAGTTTCACCCCGGTGGGACATTGTCAAAAAGTCCCTTCTTGGATCAGGATAGCCTCCCATCTTTTGGTAGTATGTCAGTTCGGGATAGTGCTGTATCTTTGATGTTCCAAGTGCAAAGGGAAAAACTGAAGGCACCAATCCCGATATTACAGGGTGGTGGGTAAACCTTAGGAACCCTATTAGCAATTTAAGTTTGTCATTTTGTGTGATGTATTTGAAATATGTATTATTCTTGTGAAGTGAAGTGCAACTTGTCTATATGCCTGTAAAGGGACGAGGATGTAACTGAATGCTGTATCACGTAAAGCGGAATGTATGCTATGGGTGTTTAGTTTAGGTAATTTGCGGGAAGGTTGGCTCTTGGGAGTCATGAAATTTTGCTCACCTGTAAAGTATGGTTGGATAGTGTCATAGAGGGGACTGAAGGGTTCCCAAAAATTCCCATGAGTCCCTCTCCCTGAAAATTAAAGAAAAGCTCCTCTTGGACTGTTAAAAATGAGCTTTGGATTTTTCAAGTGGAGATCCAAGTTTTAAAAGGAAAAAGTCAAAAGGGGGCCAACCTCATGGACCCCCCTGCCCAGTGTTTGGACTTTTTGAAAAGAGAATTCAAAATGGACCTAAATTACAGAAGCCTGAGATCCCCTAAACATCTATGGGAAGCAGCATATCAATTTTAAGATTCTACAACATTTTGGCTGTGAAAAAGAGTTACCGAATACAGGAGGTGGGGCTAACCTCTTTGAAGCAAATTCATGTATTAAGCATCCCAGACTGTCTCAGGGAACTATGCAGCACCAATTCACCCCCTAAGAGATAATCAAATTACCAGCCATTATCTAACCTACAGAACTCATCCAAAATATGCAAGAAGCCAATTACCCAATCAACCACTATGGAAATCATGGGCCCAACGAGATGGCCAGGAAACTGGGCAATGCAAAACCAGTGATAGCACATTATCACACCCTAATCGAGTTACTGCTGACTAGCCCATCAAAAACACTGACAAAGGAGACATTTGAAAATCAATGGACAGAACAGTTTAAACAAAGCCCAAGAACTGATTTGGCGCGAAGATAAGGAAGCCTGTTTTAGTATAATTGAAGGCCTGTTCTGGCAGTTAGGTGCTTCTTGAGACACTATTAAGGCAGCAGTCTCGTTGCATAAGGTTAACACTAGCCTTGAAAAGTGGGACCCCAAAACATCGGCGAAAGGAATCTCTAAAACCCAGAAGGACAGCACCATGACAGCAAACAGGCTTTCAAAATTACTATCGGAAAGTTTCGGACCATCGCGACCAATCAAACAGTCAACCGGAACCAACCCGACAAAATCAAAGATTTTTCCACTCTACAAGCTGGCCCTATGCTACCAAGGGGTAAAACATTACCTAACGGAACTTTTAAGACTACCCTGACCAAGGAAAAGTGAATACTCACCCCACAAGTCCACAAGCATCAGCGGACTCAACCCAACTGAAGAAGTGATGCAGGTTGAAGTCCCCAACCGGTCCGGAGTACAGACTATAGAACCCGGACAACTAAGGCGAACCCCAGAGTTTGGAACAGGACCAGGACAACTAAGGCGAACCCCGGAGTTTGAACTGTCAAAAGGGAATTGGTGTGCATGGTCCCTGAAACACCAGAGTTCTAATCTAGCTAGATAGTGGGAGGTTTACTGTTCCTACCTGTTGATGTTCTTGTGTGTGTTCCCCTTCCAGGTTTAGTGCATAAGTATTTTGGGAGATGGGAGGACTGTGTTCTTTTAATCTGTTATATGTGTTATGTGTTCTTCCCAAATATAGAGCATTTGAGTTGCCATTTCTCCCTATTTGTACCTGATAACTGTGATTATTAAAAACGTGCCCTTTTACTCTGTTTGAACACAATAAAACCAGTTTTGCATCCTACCCAACTGACTCTGTCTCAGTTTCTCACAACCCCCAAATCAGTCCACAGTCTAGAATCCAGGGTGCGGGGTGCCTCGAAAACGCCAAGGAGTCAGAGAAACCTGACCAAAACACCACCCCCTACAAAGCCAGACGAAGTCATCATCATCTCGAGATACAGATTTTACACGCACGTTTGCTCAGAGGGCCAGAATGTGGCGGAATTCGTTGCTGACCGGAGATGTCTAGCGGGACCGTGTAAGTTTGGGGCTGTGTTGGCAGACATGCTGCGGGACTTTTTTGTAATCGGCATCAACCATGAGGTGATCCTGCGAAAACTACTGGCGGTGGAGACATTGGACTTGAACAGGGCCATCACGATGGCCATGCATGACGACGGATTGAAGTCTAAAGCAGATATTAGTGAAAAATCGAAACTCGGCAAGTACTGTAAATATGATTGATTCGGCATTCAGCAGAGTGGCACATGGCAGGGCCTACCCGACTGCGTACACGAAACCCTCGCCAGTGGGAATACATCCGATTTCTCTGTGTTGACGTTGTGGGGGAAATCATTGGCACCAGCAGTGCCGATTTAAGCAATATAGTTGCAAAGGCTGTCTGAGAGTGGGGCATCTCCAGCGCAAGTGTCCGCAGATGAGCAAGCATGCTGTGACGCACCACGTGGTGAATGATAGTCAGACTAGCGCGGTTCCTGATATGCAATCCGAGAAAGCAGACGAGGAAGTGCATGGACTGTACTCATTCCTAACTAAGAGCAAACCGATAATGATTAACGTGAAATTTAAAGGGGTGCTGGTATCGATGGAACTGGACACGGGGGCAAGTCAATCGATAATGAGCCAGAGGGCATTCGACAAGCTGTGAGATATTAAGGCTGTGAGGCCCAGGCTGAGTCCAGTCAATGCCAAGCTGTGCACGTACACCAAATAAATCATAACGATGATTGGCAGTGCCACAACTAAAGTGTTGTATGACGGTGCGGTTCACGAGTTACCGCTATGGATTGTCCAAGGCAATGCCCCAAAGCTGTTTGGCAGGAACTGGCTTGAAAAAATCAGATGCAACTGGAACAACATCAAGGCGTTGTCGTCGGAGGAAGATACATGTGCCCAAGTACTGAGCAAGTTCATCTCGCTGTTCAAACCAGGCATCAGCAACTTCACGGGAGCCAAGGTGCAGATCCATGTGGACTCGGATGCAAGACCCATCCATTATAAAGCTTGGGCAGTTCCATATATGATGAGGGAGAAGGCCGAAATCAAACTGGACAGACTCCAGCGTGAAGGGAATCATATCACTGGTTGAATTTAATGAATGGGCCAGCCCCATTGTTCCTGTGCTGAAAAGTGATGGCACAGTCAGAATCTGTAGAGACTCAAGGCTACGATCAACAGGATTTTGAAAAGGATCAGTACCCGTTACCGAAGGCTGATGACTTGTTTGCAACGCTAGCCGGGAGGAAGTCATTCACCAAACTGGACTTGACGTCAGCCTACATGACACAGGAACTGGTCGAGACATCAAAGAGACTTACGTGCATTATCATGTGCATAAAGGACTGTTTATTTATCACAGGTGCCCTTTTGGAATTCGCTCGGCTGCAGCAATATTTCAGAGGAACATGGAGACTCTACTGAAGTCCATTTCCAGAACCATCTTGTTCCAAGATGACATCCTGATCACAGGTCATCACTCCGAGGAACATCTGAACAACCTGGAAGAAGTTCTACATCATCTGGACAAAGTGGGACTCAGATTCAAACGCTCGAAGTGCATCTTCATGCCACCAGAGGTCGAATTCCTCGGGAGGAAAATTGCTGCTGATGGCATCAGGCCCACAGGCATGAAAACCAAGGCGATCAAGAATGCACCCAAGCCACAGAACGTGAGAGCTGCGGTTGTTCCTTGGTCTCCTCAACTACTTCGGTAACTTCCTACCTAAATTGAGCACCTTATTAGAAGCACTGCACATGCTGCTAAGAAAAGGTGACAACTGGGTTTGGGGTGCGTCTCAAGACAGAGCTTTTGAGAAAGCCACTAATCTGCTTTGTTCTAACAAGCTGCTGGTACATTATGACCCATGTAAATGTTTAGTATTGGCCTGTGATGCTTCGTCATATGGAATTGGTTGCATACTCCAACAAGCTAATGAGTCAGGTAAAGAGCCTACAGCATGGTAGAGAAAGAAACACTAGCCTGTGTGTATGGGGTTAAAAAGATGCATCAGTACCTGTTTGGTCTTCGGTTTGAACTGGAGACAAATCACAAGCTGCTCATTTCACTGTTCTCTGAAAACAAAGGTATCAACACCAATGCTTCATCCCGCATCCAGAGGTGGATGCTGATATTATCCACTGATGATTATGTCATTCGCCATAGACCTGGCACCGAGAATTGTGCCGATGCTTTGAGCCGTCTGCCGACGTCCACACCGGAGGTGGAAACGCCACAACCGGCGGACCTATTGTTCGTTATGGATGCTTTTGAGAGTGAAGGAACCCCTGTCATGGCTCAACAAGTTGGACCAGCCAGGACCCGATTTTATCGGTGGTGAAGAGTTGCATGGTCAAAGGTGATTGGTCTGCCATACCCAAGCAAATGTGCGAGGAGACCAAATCTTACATTCATTGCAAAGACGAACTGCCTATTCAGTCGGATTGTATACCGTCGGGCAATTGTATTGTTATGCCCAAGAAAGGAGAGAGAAATTTGTACGTGAGCTACATTGCACACATCCCGGCATTGTAATGATGAAAGCCATCACCAGGTCTCATGTATGGTGGCTGGGAATTGACTCTGAGCTGGAATCATGTATGTATCAATGCAACTGAGTCTGTGGTCATGGCCATCCAAACCATGATCCAGGGTCCACATAGACTTTGCAGGTCCCTTCCTGGGGAAGATGCTTTTAGTTGTGGTGGATGCATATTCGAATTGGAGAGAGTGTATAATCATGTCATCCAGCACATTCACAGCTACCATTGAGAATCTTAGTGTCATGTTCGCGACACACGGCCTGCCTGACATCGTTGTTAGCGACAATGGATCGTGCTTCACCAGTCAGGAGTTTCAAGAGTTCATGAAACTCAATGGTATCAAACATGTAAGGTCAGCACCATTCAAACCTGCATCCAATGGGCAAGCAGAACATGCTGTCCAAATCATAAAGCAGAGTATGAAGCGAGTAACCCAAGGGGCACTGCAGACCCGCCTGTCATGCATACTGCTTAGTTACAGGACAAGACCACACACGCTTACCGGGGTCTCACCTGCTGAATTAATGATAAAGAGAGGTCTTAAGAGCAAGCTATGTCTTGTACACCCTGACTTGAATAATCATGTTGAATATAGAAGACAAAGTCAGCAAGGGTATCACGATCACGCAGCTGTGTCACGCGATATTTCTGTAAATGATCCTGTATATTTTCTGAATTATGGTTAGGGTCCCAAATGAATCGCTGGTACTGTCATGGCCAAGGAGGGAAACAGAGTATTTATTGTCAAGCTCAAAAATGGGCAAACATGCAGGAAACATATGGATCAGACAAAGCTGCGGCACACAGACAAACCGGAAAAGTCGGAGGAAGAGACAATCAACGACCAACCAACCTACCCCCAGTCATCAGAGGACTCAGTGGTCATCAGTGAATCGGGACTTTCAATCACTGATATGTTCAATGAAAATGGACTTTCAATCCCTGACATGGGCATTGCCACTGCCACCAGGTCAGTCACCTAGGCACCAGTCACAACAAACTCTGAACACTCACCCAAGGCTGGAGCGTAAAACACCGGACCGTCTCAATTTGTAAAAGACTGTGTTAATAGCTTAGAGGGAGGTATTGTCATGTATGTACTTTTGGGATCACTAGCCACTAGATGGCGTCACTTTTGGAGGCCATTGGGCTGCATGCACGTGTGTGCAGTCCAAGTATAAAAGGCCAGCCATTTTGTATATTAGTCCAAGGTTATACCTCTTGGAGTTAAACAGTACTCAGTCTAACAGTTATTGCAGAGAGAACAGGAATCTTCTTTGAACAGCCTCCAATGCAAGTATATCCTTCCTTAAATGCGGATACCGAAACTGTGTGTCCTCACCAATATCCTGTACAATTGTAGCAGGACTTCTCTGCTTTTATAGCATGAAATATAAAAACAGATAGCAAGAGTTTCTATAGGTATATAAAAAGGAAAAGAGTGGCTAAAGAAAATGTTGGTCCCTTAAAGGACGATACCGGGGAATTACTAATGGGGAACATGGAGATGGCAGGAACTCTGAACAAATATTTTGTATCAGTCTTTACGGTAGAAGACACTAACAAAGCAGGAAACCATAGTCCAGTTAACCTAACATCTGTGTTTGAGAAAATGTTGGAGTCCATTATTAAAGAAGCAGTAGCAGGACATTTGGAAAAGCATAATTCGGTCAGGCAGAGTCAGCATGAATTTATGAAGGGGAAGTCATGTTTGACAAATTTGCTGGAATTCTTTGAAAATGTAACGAAAAGGGTGGATAAAGGGGAACAAGTAGATGTGGTGTATTTGGACTTCCAGAAGGCATTTGACAAGGTGCCACATAGAAGGTTACTGCTCAAGATAAAAGTTCACGGTGTTGGGGGTAATATATTAGCATGGATAGCAGATTGGCTAACTAACAGAAAGCAGAGAGTTGGGATAAATGGTTTATTCTCGGGTTAGCAATCAGTAACTAGTGGGATGTTGCAGGGGTCAGTGCGGGGAACCCAACTATTTACAATTTATATTAACGAGTTGGAAGAAAGGACCGAGTGTAACATAGCCAAGTTTGCTGATGACACAAAGATGGGAGGAAAAACAATGTGTGAGGATGACACAAAAAATCTGCAAAGGGACACAGACAGGCTAAGTGAGTGGGTAAAAATTTGGCAGATGGAGTACAATGTTGGAAAGCGTGAGGTCATGCACTTTGGCAGAAAAAAATCAAAGGGCAAATTATTATTTAAATGGAGAAAAATTGCAAAGTGCTGCAGTACAGCGGGACCTGGAGGTACTTGTGCATGAAGCACAACAAGTTAGTATGCAGGTACAGCAAGTGATCAGGAAGGCCAATGGAATCTTGGCCTTTATTGCAAAAGGGATGGAATATAAAAGCAAGTCTTGCTACAGTTATACAGGGTATTGGTGAGGCCACACCTGGAATACTGTGTACAGTTTTCGTTTCCATATTTACAAAAGGTTATACTTGCTTTGGAGGCAGTTGAGACCAGGTTCACTAGGTTGAATCCAGAGATGAGGGAGTTGACCTTTGAGGAAAGGGCGATCTTATCGAAACATATAAGATTTTAAGGGGGCTTGACAAGGTGGATGCAGAGAGGATGTTTCCACTGATAGGGGAGATTAGAACTAGCGGGTATAATCTTCGAATAAGGGGAGTCCCATTTAAAACTGAGATGAGGAGAAATTTCTTCTCTCAAAGGGTTGTAAATCTGTGGAATTGACTGCCTCAGAGAGCTGTGGAAGCTGGGACATAGAATAAATTTGAGACGTAGATAGACTGTTTCTTAACCGATAAGGGATTAAGGGGTTATGGGGAGCAGGCAGAGAAGTGGACCTGAGTCCATGATCAGATCAGCCATGATCGTATTAAATGGCGGAGCAGGCTTGAGGGGCCTTATGACCTACTCCCGCTCCTATTTCTTATGTTCTTATTGTCATGTATGTAACCACAATATAACACCACTGTATTACTGTATACACTCACCCTAGATGCACACCTTGACCACAAGGGGTGAACTTGTGGGAGACACTCCTTACCTGATCACACAGGTATAAAAAGGGTGGTCCCACGCAGGGTCATCAACTTTGGAGTGCTGTGAATAAAGAGTTAAGGTCACAGAGTGACCTTGTCCCCAGAATGTGCCTCGTGTGGTTTCATACTGTAGAGTAAGGACTTTACATTGGCGATGAGAAACGGGAATTCACAACCCACGAGAATAGCCACCGGTAGCACACAGGAATGGTACTGTGTTGGGGAAGACTGGGACGATTTTGTCGAGAGGCTTCAGCAAAGCTTCGTTGCGAAAGAATGGCTGGGGGATGCAGCAGCCGACAAGCGAAGGGCTCATCTTTTGACCAGCTGCGGACCAAAGACTTACGCGCTCATGAAGGACTTACTAGCACCCGAAAAGCCGGCAGACAAAACCTTTGAAGAACTTAGCAAATTGATCAGGGAGCACCACAAACCGGCGATTAGCATACATATGGCCCAACACAGATTCTACACCCACCGATGTCGTGAAGGACAGAGCATACCAGACTTCGTAGCGGACCTCCGGCATTTGACCAGCCTCTGTACGTTCACAGACCCCTGCTGGGGGGAGATGCTAAGGGACTTCTTTATCGAGGGCATCGGTTATGCGGGAACTTTCCACAAATTAATTGAGACCAAGGATTTGACCTTGGAAGCGGCGGCGTTGATAGCTCAAACTTTCATGGCGGGGGCGGAAGAGACGAAAATAATATATGCGCACAATTCTGCCTCTAACCCAGCGATGGATCAGGGAGTCAACATCATCAATGCAACTCAGAGCCCCGCAGGCAGACAGGTGCAGTCCGACACTCCCTAGGCAGCAATAGACCCCAGAGTAGGACTTCAACAGACACAATTGCAGGCTGAGCGGACATTCACGCCATCACAGTGGACAATACGGCCCGGGATGGGGCCATTGACACCCACCAATAGGGTACTTAAGAGCAGTCAAAGGGACAGTCAGTGCGGAATGCCTGACCATAGTTCCTTTGTTCCCAACAATAGAAACTTTAACTCAAGCTGGAGGTGTGGGGGAAAACACTCAGCTAGAGCTTGCAGATTTCAACAGTTTGTCTGCAGGAACTACAATCTCAGTGGCCACTTAGCTTGAATGTGCAGGAAGTTTGCAACCAGACTAATATATGAGGCGGATGGACCAGAAGAGGGTTCTTTGAGGCAGGATGACTTTTGGGGCAAATCGATGGACGCCGAGGTTCAGCGGGTCCATGTGGGGAATATTCACAGTTCAAACACCAAAACGGCACCAATGATGATGAGGGTTTTATTTAACGATATCCCAGTACGCATGGAACTGGACACTGGGGCCAGCCAGTCACTCATTGGCGTTCAGCAATTTGAGAAGCTATGGCCACTTAAAGTCAGTAGACTCAAATTAGCACGTATTGAAACACAATTATGGACTTACACTAAAGAAATCATTCCAGTGCTAGGCAGTGCAATGTTGGCTGTCACACACAATGGGGTAGTGAATTGGCTGCCACTCTGGATTGTCCCGGGCAATGGTCTCGCAATGCTGGCGAGGAGCTGGTTAGCCGAGATGAACTGGAAATGGGGGGGATGTTCACGCAATGTCATCTGTGGAGCGAAGTTCGTGTTCACAAGTCCTACAACAATTCGACTCACTATTCCAACCTGGCGTCGGGACTTTCAAAGGCACTAAAGTAGTGATACACATCACCACAGACGCCAGGCCAGTGCACCACAAAGCCAGAGCAGTGCCGTATGTGATGCGGGAAAGGATCGAAAGCGAATTGGAAAGGCTGTTGAGAGAGGGCATCATCTTGCCTGTTGACTTCAGCGATTGGGCGAGCCCCATCATTCCCGTCTGAAAAGTGGATGGCTGTGTCAAGATCTGTAGCGACTACAAGACTACCATCAATCGGGTGTCCCTACAAGATCAATACCCGCTCCCGAGAGCAGAGGATCTCTTCGTCATGCTGGCAGGCGGCAAGGTGTTCATCAAGTTGGACCTCATTTCAGCCTATTTGACCTAGGAACTGGCCGACGAATCTAAACTACTGACAACCATCACCACGCACAAGGGACTGTTCATTTATAACAGGTGCCCGTTTGGCATTCGATCAGCGGCCGCGATTTTTCCAAGAAACATGGAAAGCCATTCCTGCAACGATCGTATTCCAGGACGACATCCTCATTACGGTCGAGACACCGAGGAACACCTCCACAACCTGGAGGAGGTGCTACGCCGACTGGGTAGGCCTGCGGCTCAAGAAGTCTAAATGTGTGTTCTTAGCTCCTGAGGTTGAGTTTCTGGGCAGGAGGGAGGAGGATTGCTGCAGATGGGATTCGGCCCACCGAATCCAAAACAGGCGATTCGACAAGCACCCAGGCCCTGCAACACATCGGAGTTGCATTCATTCCTGGGACTGTTGAACTATTTCGGGAACTTTCTGCCAAACTTGAGCACATTGTTGGAGCCGTTACACGTGCTCCTGCGTAAGGGTTGCGATTGGTTTTGGGGGGACTGTCAGTAACGGCTTTTGATCGGGCACGTAACTTACTTTGTTCAAACAAAATGTTGACCCTGTACGATCCCTGTAAAAAATTGGTTCTGACTTGTGATGCATCGCCCTATGGGGTTGGGTGTGTGTTGCAGCAGGGCAATGCTGAAGGTCAACTACAACCTGTGGCTTATGCCTCCAGGTCACTCTCTCAAGCAGAACGGGGATATGGGATGGTCGAGAAGGAAGTGCTTGCATGTGTCTATGGTGTAAAAAAAATGTATCAGTACCTCTTTGGTAGGAAGTTTGAATTAGAGACGGACCACAAGCCATTAACTTCCCTGTTGTCAGACAGCAAGGCTATCAATGCCAACGCATCAGCTCGCACACAGCGATGGGTTCTCACACTGGCTGCTTATGACTACACCATCCGGCACTGGCCCGGCACTGAAAATTGCGCTGATGTGCTCAGCAGGCTTCCACTGGCCACCACTGAGGGGGCAGTGGAGCAAAGCGCCGTGATGGTAATGGCTGTCGATGTCTTTGACAGCGCAGGCTCCCCCATCACAGCCCGCCAGATCAAAATCTGGACAAACAGAGATCCTCTCCTATCCCTGATTAAGAAATGTGTCCTGACTGGGGATTGGGCGCCCGCACATGGAGCATGCCCTGAGGAGGTCAGACCATTCCACAGACGGATGGATGAGCTCTCCATCCAAGCCGACTGCCTACTATGGGGCATTCGGTTAGTTATGCCCCAGAAGGGCAGGGAGGCATTCATCAGGGAACTCCACAGCGAGCACCCAGGCATTGTGCTGATGAAGGCCATTGCGCGGTCACACGTTTGGTGGCCTGGAATGATTCAGACCTGAAACACTGTGTTCGCAGGTGCACTTAGTGTGCCCAGCCGGGTAATGCCCCCAGGGAGGCCCCGCTGGCCCACCAGGCCACGGTCACGCATTCATGTTGACTACGTGGGCCCGTTCATGGGTAAGATGTTCCTTATTGTGGTAGATGCATTCTCGAAATGGATCGAGTGCATCATTCTGAATTCATGCATGTCATCCACCACCGTGGAAAGCCTACGTGCGATTTTTGCAACCCACGGCTTGCCAGACATCCTGGTTAGTGATAATGGTCCATGTTTCACAAGCTATGAATTCTGAGAGTTTATGTTGGGCAATGGCATCAACCACGTCAGGACTGCGCCGTTCAAGCCGGCCTCCAATGGTCAGGCGGAACGTGTGGTCCAAATCATTAAGCAAGGTATGCTCAGGATTCAAGGACCCTCCCTACAATGCCGCCTATTGCGTCTCCTGCTGGCCTATAGATCCCGACCGCACTCGCTCACGGGGATCCCGCCCACAGAGCTACTAATGAAACGGACACTCAAAACTCGGTTATCCCTCATTCACCCAGTCCTGACCAACATAGTTGAGGGCAAACGCAAGTCACAAAACGAGTACCATGACCGTAATTGGAGGGGGAGATGTATATAAATAAATGATCCTGTATTCGTCCTCAATCATGCCATGGGGCCCAAATGGCTTGAGGGCACTGTAATTGACAAAGAGGGGAATAGGGTCATCATGGTAAAACGCAACAATGGTCAGATATGCCATAAGCATCTGGACCAAATAAAGAAAAGGTTCAGCATCGACACGGAGGAACCGGAAGAAGACCATGAGATGGAGCTCACAACACCGCCAGTGAACGAGCAACAAGAGCAATCAGAAGAATGCACAGTCCCTGCGGTCAACCCGGACAGGCCGGAATCACCACAGGTGACAGATACTCACTTCAGTGTCCAACAACCAGAGCTCCAACTGCGGCGCTCCACGAGGGAGCGTAGACCACCCGAAAGACTAAACCTATGATCCCAATAACACTTTGGGGGGAAGGTGATGTCATGTATGTAACCACAATGTAACACCACTGTATTACTGTATACACTCAACCTAGATGCACACCTTGACCACAAGGGGTGAACTTGTGGGAGACACTCCTTACCTGATCACACAGGTATAAAAAGGGAGGTCCCATGCAGGGTCATCATCTTTGGAGTCCTATGAATAAAGGGTTAAAGTCCCCAGAATGTGCCTCGTGTGGTTTCATACTGTAGAGTAAGCACTTTACACTTATGTTCTTATATTCTATCCCCTTGCAATAAAGGCCAACATTCCATTTGCCTTCCTGATTACTTGCTGTACCAACATACTCACTTTTTGTGTTTCATGCACAAGGACCCCCAGGTCTCTCTGTACTGCAGCACTTTGCAATTTTTCTCCATTTAAATTATAGTTTGCTTTACTATTGTTTCTGCCAAAGTGGATAACCTCACATTTTCCCACATTATACTCCATCTGCCAAATTTTTCTCCACTCACTTAGCCTGTCTATATCCCTTTGCAGATTTTTATGTCCTCCTCACAATTTGCTTTCCCACCCTTCTTTGTATCATCAGCAAACCTGGCTACATTACACTCAGTCCCTTCATCTAAATCATTAATATAGATTGTAAATAGTTGAGGACCCAGCACCGATCCGTGCGGCACCTCTCTAGTCACTGTTTGCCAACTGCAATATGACGCATTTATCCCGACTCTCTGTTTTCTGTTAGTTAACCAATCCATTATCCATGCCAATATATTACCCCCAACCCCGTGAGCTTTTCTCTTGTGCAGTAGCCTCTTATGTGGCACCTTATCAAATGCTCTGGAAATCCAAATACACCACATCTACTGGTTCCCCCTTATCCTCCCTGCTCATTACATCCTCAAAGAACTCCAGCAAATTTGTCAAACATGATTTCCCTTTCATAAACCATGCTGACTCTGCTTGATTGAATTATGCTTTTCCAAATGTCCCTCCCCACTGCTTCCTTAATAATGGACTCCAGCATTTTCCCAATGATAGGTGCTAGCCTAACTGGTCTATAGTTTCCTGCTTTTTGTCTGCCTCCTTTTATAAATAGAGACGTTACATTTGCTGCTTTCCAATCTGCTGGGACCTCCCCAGAACCCAGGGAATTTTGGTAAATTACAATCAATGCATCCACTATCTCTGCAACCACTTCTCTTAAGACCATAGAATATAAGGCATAAGGTCCAGGGGACTTGTCCGCCTTTAGTCCCATTATTTTACCTCATAGTACTTCATTAGTGATAGTGATTGTGTTAAGTTCCTCCCTACCTATAGCCCCTTGATTATCTACTATTGGGATGTTTTTAGTGTCTTCTACCATGAAGACTGATGCAAAATATGTGTTCAACGTCTCTGCCATTTCCCTGTTCTCCATTATTAATTCCTCAGTCTCATCCTCCAGAGGACCAACATTTACTTTAGCCTTTTTTAAGTACCTGTAGAAACTCTTACTATCTGTTTTTAAATTTTGTGCTAGTTCACATTCATAAATCTATCTTCCCTCTCTTAATCATTTTTTTTAGTCGTTCTCTGTTGGCTTTTAAAAATTTCCCAATTCTCTGGCCTCCCACTAGTCTTGGTCACATTGTATGCCCTTGTTTTCAATTTGACACCCTCCCTTATTTGCTTAGTTAGCCACGGATGGTTATCCCTTCTCTTGCCGTCTTTCCTTCTCATTGGGATATATTTTTGTTGCGATTTGTGAAATATCTACTTATATGCCACTGTTCATCAACTGTCCCATTCTTTAGTCTTTTTTACCAGTCTACTTTAGTCAACTCTGCCTTCATACCTTTGTTGTCTCCTTTATTTAAGCTTTGGACCTTGGTTTGAGAACCAACTTTCTCACCCTCCAACTGAATTTGAAATTCAACCATGTTATGGTCACTCATTCCTAGAGGATCTTTTACTACGAGATCATTTATTAATCCTGCCTCATTACACAGTACTAGATCTAAGATAACCTTCTCCCTGGTTGGTTCCGCAACATACTGTTCA